>NW_024070186.1:110575946-110979501 GCF_014754425.2 Oryx dammah
TTTGCCCTGCTAATCCCATATTCATAATTTATTCTCTCCTGCCCTTCCTTTCCCCTTTAATAACCATAACTTTGTTTTCCATGTCTATAAGTCTCATTTCTGTTTTGTATATAGATTCATTTGTATTACCTTTTAGATTCCACATTCAAATGATATCATGTCATATTTATCTTTTTCTGACTTGTTTCACTTAGTATGACAGTCTGTAGGTCCTTTTATGTTGCTGCAAATGGTAGTATTACATTTTTATGGTAATATTCCATTATGTGTGTGGAATATTTATGCATTTATCCATTTACTTGTTGACAGACATGTAGTTTGCTTCCATGTTTCGACTCTTATAAATAGTGCTGCTGTGAACACTGGGGTTGCTTGTATCTTTTTGGATTAGAATTTCCATCTTTTCTGGATATATGCCCAGGAGTGGGTTTACTCAATCATGGTAGCTCTATGTTCAGTTTTGTAAGGAACCCCCATACCGTATTTCATAGTGGCTGTACCAATTTAAGTTCCCACCAACAATGTAGGAGGGTTCCTTTTTCTCTACACCCTCTTGAGCATTTATTATTTGTAGCCTTTTGATGATATTTATTCTTACTGGTGTGAGGCGATATGTCATTGTGGTTTTGATTTGCATTTCTCTATTAATTAGCAATGTTCAGTGATTTTGGCCATCTGTATGTCTTCTTTGGAGAAATGTCTACTTAGATCGTCTGCCCATAGTTTGATTGTTTTTTTTTTTTTTAATATTGAGTTATATGAGCTGTTTGTATATTTTGGAAATTAAGCTCTTATCAGTCATGTTGTTTGCAAATATTTTCTCCCATTCCTTAGGTGTCTTTTCATTTTGTTGATGGTTTCCTTTGCTGTGCAAAACTTTTAAGTTTGATTAGGTCCCATTTATTTATTTTTGCTTTTATTTTTTGGGGGAGATTAGCCTATCTCACTTTAATCTTAGCAATTGAAAAGCTGGATATACTCCCCTTTTTAGAGATGAGAAACTGAGTCTCTGGATTAGGAAATGACAACCTGTTCCAGTATTCTTGCCTGCAAAACTCCATGGGCAGAGGAACCTGGTGGGCTACAGTGTATGGGGTCCCAAAGAGTTGGATACTACTAAGCATGCGTGGATGCAATTGAGTCTCACGGAAGTCACAACTAGTAAGCCAAAATATAAATTTAGGTTTTCTGGCTTTAATAATTTTATTCTTGAGCACTGTGTTATACTAGACAGTCACAAGTAGAGGTACATCATATGTTTATTAAAATACTGTGTTATACTAGACAGTCACAAGTAGAGGTACATCATATGTTTATTAAAATATTCCAACCAATCTTATGTAGGTTGGAACAACTCAGTTATAAAAACCTCTAAAATTTTGGGAAATCACAATAGTATTAATTAAAATAAATATGCAAAAATCTATAAACTTCAATTTAAGCAACTTGTATTACTTTAAAAGTATATTTATTTGTTTAAAAATGTTTATTTATTTATTTTTGGGTGTGTTGGGTCTTCGTTGCTGCACAGGCTTTTCTCTAGTTGTGGCAAATAGGGGCTACTCTTGCTGCAGAGCGTGAACTTCTCAGCACTGGCTTCTCTTCTCGTGGAGCACAGGCTCTGGTGCTCGGGCTTCAGTAGTTGCCGCACCTGGCCTCAGTAGTTGTGGCTCCTGAGGTCTATAGTCTCGTCTCAGTATTTTTGGCGCATGGGCTTAATTTGCCCTGCGGCATCTTCCTGAATCAGGGATTAAACCCGTGTCTCCTGGCAGGCAGATTCTTTACCACTGAGCCACCAGGGAAGCCCTATATATTAAGTTGAAAATTGACTAGAAATTGAATTTATATAAGAAAGGCTTCCTTTCTATTTTTTTAAAGAAGTTCTTAACATTTACTTAAATGTTACTTGTTTTTGGCAATTTAAGAAGTGCTACTTTATTGACAATTGTTTAAAACTATCAAAAGCTTAAGTATAGAAGTTAAAATGATTTTTATATCAGTGATTACTCTAGGAAATGCATTTGGTGAAACTCACACTATTTTTATGAAATGAGATAAATTGTTTCAGGTATATAGATTTCTGGATAAGCTATAGCCCATTTGTTATAACTGTTACTTTAAAAGTTTTAATTATTAAGTTGAGGTATTATGTATAGTCTCTTCATGGTCACAGCAAACTCAAGGAAGCTATGAGCCGTGGGTGCAGGGCCACCCAGGATGGACAGATCGTACTGAAGAGTTCTGACAGAAGGTGGTTCACTGGAGTAAGAAATCAAAGTCCACAGTAGTATTCTTGCTTGGAGAACCCCATGGACAGTATGAAAAGGCAAAAAGATATGTCTCTGGAAGATAAGCCCCCAAGGTCAGAAGGTGTCCAGTATGCTACTGGGAAAGAGCAGAGGGGAATTATGAATAGCTCCTGAAAGAATGAAGCAGCTGGACCAAAGTGGAAACGACGCTCAGTTGTGGATGTGTCTGGTGGTGAAAGTTAAGTCCTATGTTGTACAGAACAATATTGCATAGGAACCTGGAATATTAGGTCCATGAATCAAGGTAAACTGGACATTGTAGCAGGTTATGGCAAGAGAGAACATCAACATCTTAGAAATCAGCGAATTAAAATGGATGGTAATGGGTGAATTTAATTTAGACAACCATTGTATCTACCACTGTAGGCAAGAATTCCTTGGAAGGAGTGGAGTAGCCTTCATAGTCAACAGAAGAGTTCAAAATGCAGTACTTTGGTGCAAGCTCAAAAACGACAGAGGTCTGTCCCCTAACCGCTGATGCCAAAGAAGTTGAAGTTTAACGGTTCTAGGAAGACCTACAAGTCCTTGTAGAACTAACACCAAAAAAAAAAAAAAGATATCCTTTTCATCACAGGGGACTGGAATGCAAAAGTAGGAAGTCAAGAGATACCCAGAATAACAAGCAAGTTTGGCCTTGCGGTACAGAATGAAGCAGGGTAAAGGCTAACAGTTTTATCAGAAAACATGATCATAGCAAACACCCATTTCCAGCAACCTAAGAGATGACTCTACACATGGACATCACCAGATGGTCAGTACTGGAATCAGATTGATGATGTTCTTTGCAGCAAAAAATGAGAGGATCTATACAGTCAATAAAAACAAGACCTGGAGCTGACTGTGGCTCAGATCATGAGTTCCTTATTGCAAAATTCAGGCTTAAAAGAAGAAAGAGGAAAAAACAATAGGCCATTCAAACATGACCTAAATCAAATCCTTGAAGGTGATGAATAGATTCAAGGGATTAGATCTGGTAGAGAGAGTGCTTGAAGAACTGTGGACAGAGGTTCATAACATTGTACAATAGGCAGTGAGCAAAACCATCCTAAAGAAAAAGAAATGTAGGATGGCAAGGTGGTTGTTTTAGGAGGCTTTACAAATAGCTGAGAAAAGAAGATAAGTGAAAAGCAAGGCAGAAAGGGAAAGATATACCCAACTGAATTCAGAGTTCAGAGAATAGCAAGGAGAGATAAGAAGGCCTTTTTAAATGACCAATGCAAAGATATAGAGGAAAACAGTAAAATGGGGACTGTTGGATATCTCTTCAAGAAAGTTGAAGATACCAAGGCAACATTTCTTGCAAGGAAGGGCATGATAAAGGACAGAAATGGTGAGACCTAACAGAAGCAGAAGATCTTAAGAAGAGGTGGCAAGAATATACAGAAGAACTATACAGAAAATGTCTTAATGACCAAGATAACCATGATGGTATGGTCACTCACTGAGAGCCAGACATCCTGGAATGTGAGGTCAGGTGGGTCTTAGGAAGTGTTACTATGAACAAAGTGAGTGGGTATGATGGAATTCCAGCTGATCTATTTAAAATGCTAAAAGATGATGCTGTTAAAGTACTGCACTCAATATATATCAGCAAATTTGGAAAACTCAGCAAGGACCACAAGACTGGAAAAGGTCAGTGTTCATTCCAATCCCAAAGAAGGATGATGCCAAAAAATGTTCAAACTGTGGTACAGTTGCTCTCATTTCACATGCTGGCAAGGTTATCCTCAATTGTTCAAGCTAGGCTTCAGCAGTATGTGAACTGAGAACTTCCAGATATGCCAGCTAGGTTTTGAAGAGTCAGAGGAAACAGAGATGAAATTCATTGTATCATGGAGAAAGCAAGGGAAGTCCAGAAAAAACATCTGTTTCTGCTTCATTGACTACATTAAAGCCTTTGACTGTGTGGATCACAACAAATTGTGGAAATTGTTAAAGAGATGGGAATACCCCACAACCTTACCTGCCTCTGAGAAACCTGTAAGTGGGTCAAGAAACAACAGTTAGAACTGGACATGAAACAATGGATTGGTTCAAAATTGTGAAAGGAGTACGACAAGGCTGTATATTGATACTTTGTTTATTTAACATATATGGAGAGTACATCATGTGAAATGCTGGGCTGGATGAATCACAAGCTGGACTCAAGATTGCCAGGAGAAATATCAACAATGTCAGATACGCAGATGATACCACTCTAATGGCAGAAAGTGAAGAGGAAGTAAAGAGCCTCTTGGTGAAAGTGAAAGAGGAGAGTGAAAAAGCTAACTTAAAACTCAACATTAAAAAATTAAGATCATGGCATCCGCTCCCATCACTTCATAGCAAATAGAAAGGGGAAAAGTGGAAGCAATGACAGATTTTCTTTTCTTGGGTTCCAGAATCACTGAGGTCGGTGACTACAGTCATGAAATTAAGACACTGGCTCCATGGAAGGAAAGCTTTGACAGACCTAGACAGTGTATTAAGAAGCAGAGACATCACTTTGCTGATAAAGTTCCGATTAGTCAAATCTATGTATGGGTGTGAGAGTTGGACTGTGAAGAAAGCTGAGCGCTGAAGAATTGATGCTTTTGAACTGTAGTGTTGGAGAAGACTCTCGAGAGTCCCTTGGATTGTAAGGAGATCCAACCAGTCCATTCTGAAGGAGATCAGCCCTGGGATTTCTTTGGAAGGAATGATGCTAAAGCTGAAACTCCAGTACTTTGGCCACCTCATGCGAAGAGGTGACTCATTGGAAAAGACTCTGATGCTGGCAGGGATTGGGGGCAGGAGGAGAAGGGGACGACAGAGGATGAGATGGCTGAATGGCATCACTGACTCGATGGACGTGAGTCTGAGTGAACTCCGGGAGTTGGTGATGGACAGGGAGGCCTGGCTTGCTGCGATTCATGGGTTGCAAAGAGTTGGACACGACTGAGCGACTGAACTGACTGACTGATGGTTGTTCCAGTAGACATGTGTGGTTGTGAGAGTTGGACCATTCAAAAAGACCGAGTCCTGAAGAATTGATGCTTTTGAATTGTGGTGCTGGAGAAGACACTTCAGAGTCCCTTGAATAGCAAGGAGATAAAACCAGTTAATCCTTAAGAAGATCAACCCTGAATAGTCCTTGGAAGGACTGTTGCCAAAACTGAAGCTCCAATACTTTGTCCACCTAATGTGAAGAACCCACTTATAGGAAAAGACCCTAATGCTGGGAAAGATTGAAGGCAAAAGGAGAAGGGGGTAGCAGAAGATTAGATGGTTAGATAGCATCACTGACACAATGGACATAAATTTGAGCAAACTCTGGGAGATATTCAAGGTGACAGAAGCCTGGCTTGCTGCAGTCTGCAGGGTTGCAAAGAGTCAGACACAACTTAGTGAGCAAACAACAATTACATGTGACATAGTACCATGTCTTTGATGTTTGATGACTTTTTATACTTGTACACATAAACCTGTATAACTATCACGTAGTTCAAGATTGGAACATTTTGAGCATCTCAGAAGACTAACTTGTATCCTGTCCCAGTGAGTTAGTTGTCTTTCCCTGTTTGGGTACTTGCACCACCCTAACTAACATCATAGATTTGTTTTACCCATTCTTGAATTCCACATAAGTGTCTGTGAGATGTATTCATATTGTGCATAGCAGTTATTCATTCTTTTTATTACTATGTAATTTTCTATTGTATAAAAAATTTTATTCCTGTAGTTTTCTATTGTACACAAAGGTCTATTCTTGCTCCTGTGATGGATATTTGGATTGTTTTTAGGTTTCGTCATTAAGAACAAAGATAGAATTTTTATACAAGCCTGTTTTATAGGATAGCATTTTTATGCCTTTTAGAGGCATAGTCACTCATTTCTTTTGGTTAAATATCTATTAATGTTACTGTTGGACATTAAGTAAGCAGGTGTCTAACTTTAGAAGATACTGACTGACGAAGTAGATGTATTCATTTACGCTCACACAAGCAGTATATGAGACTTCTAGTCATAGAATATGACCAATTACCAATACTTGATATTGTTAAAAAAACTTGATATTGTTTGTCTTTTTAATTTTACAAGGGTAAATGATGTTCTATTGATATTTTAGCTTGGTGGCTCTGAGGTTAAAGCATCTGCCTGCAATGTGGGAGACCTGGGTTCAGTCCCTGGGTTGGGAAGATCCCCTGGAGGAGGAAATGGCAACCTACTCCAGTATTCTTGCCTGGAGAATCCCATGGATGGAGGAGCCTGGTGGGCTACAGTCCACGGGGTTGCAAAGAGTCGGACATGACTGAGTGACTTCATTTTCACTTTCACTTTCCCCTAGTAATAATGAAATTGAGGTACTTTATGGATTTCTTTGGAGGGAATGATGCTGAAGCTGAAACTCCAGTACTTTGGCCACCTCATGCTAAGAGTTGACTCATTGGAAAAGACTTTGATGCTGGGAGGGATTGGGGGCAGGAGGAGAAGGGGACGACCGAGGATGAGATGGCTGGATGGCATCATGGACTCGATGGACGTGAGTCTGAGTGAACTCCAGGAGTTGGTGATGGACAGGGAGGCCTGGCATGCTGCGATTCATGGGTCGCAAAGAGTCGGATATGACTGAGTGACTGAACTGAACTGAACTGAATAATGAGTAGATACTTCATATGTTTATTGGCCATTTGGACTTTTTAAAAATTTTTATGAAGTACCTATTCGAGGGTTTTGCCCATTGTGAACACTGGGTTGTCTTGCCTTTGCTTTATAGAAGTTCTTTATGTATTCTGGTTATTATGAAGTACCTATTCGAGGGTTTTGCCCATTGTGAACACTGGGTTGTCTTGCCTTTGCTTTATAGGAGTTCTTTATGTATTCTGGTTATGAATCCTTTGACAGATACATGTATTACACAGTATTAACTATAGTCATCATGCTGTACATAGATAACTACGTCATAAATCATCTTCCAGTCTGCAGTTTGCTTTCTCATTCAGTGATGAGATTTGGTGAACAAAAGTTTTTAATTTTAATGAAGTTGAGTTTATTAATCTTTTCCTTTATGGTTAGTACTACTTGAATCTTGTTTGAAAAATCCTTACCAACCCCAAGATCATGACAATATTCCCTTCATTTTTAATCTAGAAGCTTTATTTGTCTTTGACATTTAAATCTTTGATCCATTTTAAATAATTTTTGTCTATAATATGTTTATTATTTATTTTTTTATATCATTTTGTTATAAAATTGCTTCAGCATTACTCATGGAAAAGATCATCCCTTCCTCACTGAATTGCAGGGGGTGTATTTGTCTTAAATAAGTGACCACATATGTGTGGATCTCTATGATTGATTTTTATTATGAAATTTGTGAGAAATTCCAGTGAATTGTAAGTTCCAGGAAGACTTAAACTGTGTTAAATTTGCTCACTACCTAATACCCACTGGCTGGCACAGTGCCAGGCACATGATAAACATTCAATACATATTTGCTGACTGAATAAAAGAATCATTCATGTTGATGTTTGCCAGAAACCAACGAAATTCTGTCAATCAATTATCCTTCAGTTAGAAAAATAAATTAAAAAAAAAAAAGAACATCCGTTAGGAAGTCTGAAAAATGGTGAAGAAAGATCTAAGCTGTTCTCTTTTGCATAGATGCTTAGATATGTAGCCCTTACCCTCTGCTCTCCTCTCCCATAGCCCCCTTGTTCCCCATTATAAGAATTTATCTGGTCTTACAGTTCAACCAAAATACATCAAAGACCTCTCAGATACTAGGATTTTTGCCAGGGAATTTCTTACTTAGTTCTTAGAGTCAGCTACCTATCGTATTTCAGTTGTCATTGTACATATATTGTTTAATCAAAAAATTTTATGAGAATCTGTTACTCTTCTGTTTATTTTTAACCTTTATGTAAGTCCTTCAGGTTCTGTGAAGTGTATGATTATAAATTGTAAATCTAACAAGAAAAGTTACTTTAAGACAGAAGACAGCTATGAAAGGATTAATTCTATTCTGTTGTTTCTTAAATGCTAATTTTTATCATGTCTTTGTAGAAATTGTCACAGAAGGGAAAAGGAAAAAGCCTTCATCTTCAGAGTTACATAAGGTATGTATTAGTTTTGCTCTTAACTTTTGGATTATCTTTAGAGTTAATAATATTGAAAGTATTTTGGTATTTGTCTTTTCAATAAAATTTTAAAGAAAATACTGTAAATCTATAACTAATCAGTGTTTTGGGGGGGGATGTGTTAGTCATTCAGTCATGTCCAACTCTTTGCAACCCCATGGCCTTCAGGCTTCTCAGTCCAGGGAATTCTCCAAGCAACAGTAACTGGAGTGGGGAGCCATTTCCTTCTCCAGATCTTCCTGACTCAGGGATTGAACTTAGGTCTTTTTTACCATCTGACCCACCAGTGGTATATCCTAATTAATCAAGGGTTAACTAGGAAATAGGAAATCCTTTCTGGGACCAGCCTTGTTTAAATCATTATAAAATTTACTAGTATACTTTTCAAATATTATTTTAAATTTATATAAAACAGAACTCATTTATTTGATGATCAGATTTGTTAGAGTACCTCATGTGCATTCATTTATGATACTGTAGATGTTGAAGAGTTGTATTCAAGTTATGCACTGAAAGTTACTATTTGGTATATATCTTTTTAAACATATTTTTTCATTTATTTCTTTCATATAAGCCAGGAGTAGCAAAACAGGCAAAATGAGGTTTTTACCTACCTAGAAGGTGTTGAAAAAGATTTAATCTGTTTTTAAAAAGATAATCTTTTTTCCTATAGAATTTTGTGATTTAATGCCATAGTTCCTTGATTTGCGTTATAATAATTTATTAGTGACTTTTCTCTGAAGCATTCTAATTATACGCAAATAACTTTAATTTGGCACAGCTTTTGGAAAAAAAGAGTGAGAAGAAGATATCACAAAGGAGGGCTGTGAAATCAAGAGTACCTTGCAAGACCACACAGAGTGTAGCTTTGGGTACTCTTATTCTACCTTTGCTTACTTCAGATTTGTGGGGTGTGGTTTCTTCATTTAATTTTCTGGATTTAGTGAATTCCCTGGTGGTCCAGTGTTTGGGACTTTGTGATTTCACTGCTGTGGGTCTGGGTTCAATTTCTAGTTGGAGACTAAGATCCTGCAAGCCATGCCAGGCAGCAAAAAATAAAAGAAAAAAATCTGGATTTAGCTTAAGTGAGATAAATAAAGGAGTTAAAAAGGAGATTTTACATTGCTTCTGTGTGTGTATGTGTGTCCGACTCTTTGCAGTCCCATAGATTGTAGCCCATCAGGCTCCTCTGTCCATGGAATTTTCTAGGCAAGGATGCTGGAGCAGTTTGCAATTTGCTACTCCAAGGTATCTTCTTGACCCAGGGATTGAGCCCACGTCTCTTGCATTTGCAGGCAGATTATTTACCACTGTGCTACCTGGGAAGTGAATCAATTATATGTACATATATCCACTCTTCAACATTCTTTTCCCATATAGGTCATTACAGAGTATTGAGTAGAGTTTCCTGTGCTATATAGTCGATCCTTATTAATTATCTATTTTATATGTAATAGTGTGTGTATGTAGAGAAGGAAATGGCAACACACTCCAGTATTCTTGCCTGGGAAATCCCATAGGCAGAGGAGCCTGGCGGGTTACAGTCCATGGGGTTGCAAAGCATCAGACACAACTTAGCAACCAAACAACAACAGTGTGTTTATGTCAGTCTCAATCTCACAGTTTATCTTTCCTCCCTACCCCTTTTCTCCTCTGGTAACAGTAAGGTTGTTTTCTATGTCTTTGACTCTATTCCTGTTTTGTAAATAGGTTCATTTGTACCATTTTTTAGATTCCACAAATAAGCAATGTCATATGATATCTGTCTTTCTCTGTCTGACTTACTTTACTCAGTATAACAATCTCTAGGTCCATAACAATCTCTAAATCCATCCAGTTCAGTTCAGTCGCTCATTCGTGTCCGACTCTTTGCGACGCCATGAATCGTAGCCTGTCCATCACCTGTCCAGCACGCCAGGCCTCCGTGTCCATCACCAACTCCCGGAGTTCACCCAAAAGTTCATGTGCATCGAGTTGGTGATGCTATCCAGCCATCTCATCCTCTCTCGTCCCCTTCTCCTCCTACCCCCAATCCCTCCGAGCATCAGGGTCTTTTCCAATGAGTCAGCTCTTCACATGAGGAGTTTCAGCCTCAACATCAGTCCTTCCAATGAACATCCAGGACTGGTCTCCTTTAGGATGGACTGGTTGGAGCTCCTTGCAGTCCAAGGGATTCTCAAGAGTCTTCTCCAGCACCAGAGTTCAAAAGCATCAATTCTTCGGTGCTCAGCTTTCTTTATAGTCCAACTTTCACATCCATACATGACCACAGGAAAAACCATAGCCTTGACTAGATGGACCTTTGTTGGCAAAGTAATGTCTCTGCTTTTGAATATGCTATCTAGGTTGGTCATAACTTTTCTTCCAAGGAGTAAGCATCTTTTAATTTCATGGCTGCAGTCACCATCTGCAGTTATTTTGGAGCCCCTCAAAATAAAGTCTGACACTGTTTCCACTGTTTCCCCATCTATTTCCCATGAAGTGATGGGACCAGATGCCATGATCTTCGTTTTCTGAATGTTGAGCTTTAAGCCAACTTTTTCACTCTCCTCTTTCACTTTCATCAAGAGGCTTTTTGGTTCCTCCTCACTTTCTGCCATAAGGGTGGTGTCATCTGCATACCTGAGGTTATTGATATTTCTCCTGGCAATCTTGATTCCAGCTTGTGCTTTTTCCAGCCCAGCATTTCTCATGATGTATTCTGCATAGAAGTTAAATACGCAGGATGACAATATACAGCCTTCACGTACTCCTTTTCCTATTTGGAACCAGTCTGTTGTTCCATGTCCAGTTCTAACTGTTGCTTCCTGACCTGCATATAGGTTTCTCAAGAGGCAGGGCAGGTGGTCTGGTATTCCCATCTCTTTCAGAATTTTCCACAGTTTATTGTGATCCACAGTCAAAGGCTTTGGCATAGTCAATAAAGCAGAAATAGATGTTTTTCTGGAACTCTCCTGCTTTTTCCATGATCCAGTGGATGTTGGCAATTTGATCTCTGGTTCCTCTGCCTTTCCTAAAACCAGCTTGAACATCTGGAAGTTCACGGTTCACATATTGCTGAAGCCTGGCTTGGAGAATTTTGAGCATTACTTTACTAGCGTATGAAATGAGTGCAATTGTGCGATAGTTTGAGCATTCTTTGGCATTGCCCTTCTTTGGGTTTGGAATGAAAAGTGATTTTTTCCAGTCCTGTGGCTACTGCTGAGTTTTCCAAATTTGCTGGCATATTGAGTGCAGCACTTTCACAGCATCATCTTTTAGGATTTTAAATAGCTCAACTGGAATTCCATCACCTCCACTATCTTTGTTCATAGTGATGCTTTCTAAGACCCACTTGACTTCACATTCCAGGATGTCTGGCTCTAGGTGAGTGATCACACCATCGTGATTATCCGGGTCATGAAGATCTTTTTTGTACAGTTCTGTGTATTCTTGCCATGTTGTTGCAAATGCTATTTCATTCTTTTTTATGGCTGAGTAATATTCCATTGTATATATGACCACATCTTCTTTATCGATTCCTCTGTTGGTAGACGTTTAAGTTGCTTCCACCTACTAACTTTTGTAAATAGTGTTGCAGTGAACATTGGGATGCATGTATGTTTTCAAAGTATGGTTTTCTTCAGTTATATGTCCAGGAGTGGCATTGCTGGATCATACGGTAGCTCTAGTTTTAGTTTTTTAAGGAACCTCCATACTGTTCTTCCTAGTGGGTATATCAATTTGCATTCCCACCAGCAGTGTACGAGGGTTCCTTTCTCTTCACACCCTCTTTAGCATTTACCATTTGTAGATTTCTAAAAATAATTTTATCTATTTATTTTTGGCTTCACTGAGTCTTTGTTGCTGCATTCAGGCTTTCTCTGGATGCACTAGAGCGAGGGCTCGTCTGTAGTTGCACGACACAGGGTTTTCATTGTGGTGGCTTCTCTTGTGGAGGAGCATAGGTTCTAGGATGTGTGGGCTTCAGTAGTTGTGACTTGTAGCCTCCAGAGCTAAGGCTCAGTGGTTCTGGGCTTAGTTTCCCCATGGCATGTGGGATCTTCCCAGAGCAGGGATCAAAGTGGTGTCCCCTGTATTGCAAGGTGGATTCTTAGTCACTGGACCACCAGGGAAGCCCTTTTGCTTTACTCGTATTGAAACCATTTTATGGTGTTACTGATTGTAGCTGATACAGTGCTTATTATGCATGCTGAGTCACTTCAGTCATGTCTGACTCTTTGCAACCCTGTGGACTATAGTCCACCAGGCTCCTCTGTCTATGGGGTTTTCTGGGCAGGAATACTGGAGTGGGTTGCCCTGCCCTCCTTTAGACGATCTTCCAGACCCAGGGACTGAACCCATGTCTCTTATGTCTCCTGCATTGGCAGGTGGGTTCTTCACCACTCGCACCACCTGGGAAGCCTGATGCTTATTATATTGGAAGCCCAGTGCTTATTTTATGTTATATAATAAGCTAAACTTGATGCTTAACCATCATTTATAATGTGAAAGTTAAATTATTTAAGTTCTAAACAGATGATTTAAAGCTTGTGGCTACAATCCATCCATTCATTTGTTTATTCAGTGTATTGTAAGCCATTCACTTTGGAATATAAAGGTGACTAAGTCAGAGTACACTCTTTTGGTCCCTTCATAGTCTGGTGAAGAAGACAAACATGTAGATAAATAATTATAATATAGCATGATATGTGTAATACAAACTACCAAGTACTAATACCCAGAGAAAGGAAAGCCTTGGTATGGGAGTGACGATTGTGTGAATAAGAATAATTTTTTGCAGAATCTGAGGTATTTAATAGGGGAGAAATAGAGCGAAGAGCATTCTAGGTTAAAGGAGCAGTACATACAGAGGTCTAGAGATGTATGCCTCAAGGAGGTTGAGTAAACTCAGTGTGGTTAAGGTGTAAAGTTTGTGATGTGTGAGTGACATCAGAGAGCCCAGATTGTTAAGAGTTGCATCTGTAAGTAATGGGCACCATTGTTGTAGTTTAAGATTGTAGCCGTAATTAGATTTGTGTATTAGAGAACTCTGGGAGTAGTGTTTGAGAGATTAGAAGAGGAAGAAACTGCAAGTAAGAGTAGTTAACTAGTTATTGTGATACCTCATTTATCTACTTTTATACTGAGTGAAAGAGACTTTTTGTAAAATCATATTTAACTACTGCTGCTGCTGTTAAGTCGCTTCAGTCGTGTCCAACTCTGTGCGACCCCATAGACAGCAGCCCACCAGGCTCCCCCGTCCATGGGATTCTCCAGGCAAGAACACTGGAGTGGTTTGCCATTTCCTTCTCCACATATTTAACTACTTATAAATTAAGCACTGAACTTAAAACTCTTTAAAAGTAATAGCAAAATATTAATGCAGGTAATGTAGTGGTTCTGTTAGCTCATTCAGCTCTTACTTATATTTCAATTAAACTAATTATTTTCTCATTTTGGTTTCAGATAACAAAGATATTAAATGCAAAACCAGAGGATGTTCATGTTCAGTCACCACTGTCCAAACTCAGAAGCTCAGAACACTGGGATGTTTCTTTGCAGGGGGTAAATAAAAACTCTTCTTATAAGTATGTGGGGTTTTAAAATATTTTAATAAAGCTGAATTTTTATTTTCTTACATGTTCTTTTTTTTATTTTCTTATATTACATAATTGCAGGTTTTAAATTTATTTCTGGCATATGTTGAAATCATGCTTTGAGGTTTGGGTCATTTTTCAGTTTAAATCTAAGAATAGTGTATTGTGCATGGTTGTTTTCTTCATGGAATTTAAATCTCATTATTATATATTATCTTTTAAATTTATGATAATATTAAGCTTATTAAAGGAGAAAGAAATGGCAACCTACTCCAGTATTCTTGCCTGGAGAATCCCATGCACAGAGGAGCTTAGAGGTACAGTCCATGGGGTTGCAGAAAGTCAGACATGACTGAGCAACTAACACTAATGCTAAACTTATTAAAATCCCTTGCTTTTTTTGTTTTGTAAATTTAAGAGGGTATATTGTAAAAAGTGATACAATTATTTTAAAAGATAGCCTGATTATAAATCCACCAATTTTATCACTTTTAATTATTACTATAGAGTTCTCATAAGTAAGGCTTGCTGCTAAGTCACTTGCTGCAGTCGTGTTCGACTCTGTGTGACCCCATAGACGGCAGCCCACCAGGCTCCACTATCCCTGGGATTCTCCAGGCAAGAACACTGGAGTGGGTTGCCATTTCCTTCTCCAATGCATGAAAGTGAGGTCACTCAGTCGTGTCCAACTCTTCATGACCGCATGGACTGCAGCCCACCAGGCTCCTCCATCCATGGGATTTTCCAGGCAAGAGTGCGGGAGTAGGTTGCCATTGCCTTCTCCAAAGTAAGGCTTAAGATAGCACTTTATATGTTCTTTTTTCTTTCCTTGACTGGCGCTACTCATGGTCGATGTTTTAAAACTGGAATTTTTTTCTCAGATTTTCCAGTTATCTGTTTGAGAATATGCATACTGGTCAACTAGTTTTATTGGTCTACATTTCTAACATAATGAAATACCACAGGTTGGTGGCTTAAACAACAGAAAGTTATTTTCTCATAGATCTGGAGGCTGGAAGTCCAAGATCAAGGTGCGGGCAGGGTGGTTTTCTCTAAGGCCTCTTTCCTTGGCTTACAGATGGCCACCTTCTTGCTGTGTTCTCATGTGGCCTCTTTTCTGTGCACACACATCCCTGGAGTTTCTTCCTCTTCCTATAAGGACACTAGTCTTGTAAATTATGTTCCCACCCTTTTGACCCCATTTAAACATAAACTCCCTGTGTAAAGGGCCTACCTTCACGTACATACATGTTAAAGGTTAGGATGTCAACGGGGACAGTTTAGCTCATAATGGTAGTATTTTAGGGTAACAGACGTTAAGTCACCTTGAATATATGTATTTTTATGTTATAGATAAGAAAAATTAACCACTTATTAAAACTTGTTCTCAGAGGAAAGATTAGCTGTATTAGTTGCTTTAACATTATTTATTTATTTATTTGTTTATTTTGACTGTGCTTCATGGCTTGTGGGATCTTGGTTCCCTGACCAGGGATTGAACCCATTGAAAAGTACAGTTTTCTAACCACCGGACCACCAAGGAATTCCCTAATGTTATTTAAAATTTTAGTTATTAAATAATACATTTGTTTTTTATACAGGGTATAGAAAAGGAAAATAATAAATGGGACTATTTCCTGAATGCAGTCACTACTGACAGTTTTTTTTTTTTTTTTCATTCCTTTCAAGAAGAAAAAAGCATGCTGCTCATGTATGACTGTACATTTTTTGATCATTGCTGAAGAGGGATCATGAAATACATCTTGTTCTGTGTTTTGCCATTTTTAGTTAGTTAATATTTTAATATTTTTTTCTGTTTTAACACATTTAGATATGCCTCTTTTACTTTTTATTGGCTTTACAATACTCCTCAAATATACTATATCCAATAATTTAGTCACTTAGTGTACTGATATTAGTTTGGTTGTTTCTAGAGTTTTACTAATATAAATAGTATTGCAGAAACCTTTATTTTTCATAAACAGGGAACCATTTTTGAGTGGGATTACTAGGTATAAGGAAGTTTGTATATTAAATTTTTATAAATACTGAAAAATTATCTCAGAAAATTTGTACCAATATGTATTGCCACCAATGAGAGATCCCATATTTCTACAAATTTACTAGTTAGTACTGAATGTTATCATGTAGTGAAATTGTTGCTAACAGAAGAAAAAAATACATTATTTTGGGAAAATTTTATCTATATTTGCATATTTTATTTTCTGCTTTGGAATACTGAATGGAGTAAAAATATATCATTTTAAATACACACAGTCTAAGTAAATGGATATGATTTGAATTTGTTTTCTTTTTTTTTTTTTAATTTATTTATTTATTTTTAATTTTTACTTTACAATTCTGTATTGGTTTTGGCATAGATTGACATGAATCCACCACAGGTGTACATGCGTTCCCAAACATGAGCCCCGCTCCCACCCCCCTCCCCACAACATCTCTCTGGGTCATCTCCGCGCGTCAGCCCCAAGCGTGTCATATCCTGCATCAGACATAGACTGGCATTTCGATTCTTACATGATATTATACATGTTTCAATGCCATTCTCCCAAATCATCACATCCTCTCCCTCTCCCTCTGAGTCCAAAAGTCTGCTATACATATCTGTGTCTTTTTTGCTGTCCTGCATACAGGGTCATCATTGCCATCTTCCTAAATTCCATATATATGTGTTAGTATACTGTATTGGTGTTTTTCTTTCTGGCTTACTTCACTCTGTATAATCGGCTCCAGTTTCATCCATCTCATCAGAACTGATTCAAATGTATTCTTTTTAATGGCTGAGTAATACTCCATTGTGTATATGTACCACAGCTTTCTTATCCATTCATCTGCTGATGGACATCTAGGTTGTTTCCATGTCCTGGCTATTATAAACAGTGCTGCAATGAACATTGGGGTACATGTGTCTCTTTCAATTCTGGTTTCCTCTGTGTGTATGCCCAGCAGTGGGATTGCTGGGTCATAAGGCATTTCTATTTGCAATTTTTTAAGGAATCTCCACACTGTTCTCCATAGTGGCTGTACTAGTTTGCATTCCCACCAACAGTGTAGGAGGGTTCCCTTCTCTCCACATCCTCTCCAGCATTTATTGCTTGCAGATTTCTGGATCGTAGACATTCTGACTGGTGTGAAGTGGTACCTCATTGTGGTTTTGATTTGCATTTCTCTAATAATGAGTGATGTTGAGCATCTTTTCATGTGTTTGTTGGCCATCCGTATGTCTTCTTTGGAGAAATGTCTATTTAGTTCTTTGGCCCATTTTTTGATTGGGTCGTTTATTTTTCTGTAATTGAGCTGCAGGAGTTGCTTGTATATTTTTGAGATTAGTTGTTTGTCAGTTGCTTCATTTGCTATTATTTTCTCCCATTCGGAAGGCTGTCTTTTCACTTTGCTTATAGAAGTGTCTTACTAAATGTGTTTCTTCCTCTACCCTTGGGTCATATAATCTTTCTTTAGTTTTTGGCCTTCAAGAAGCAGACATGGATCACCAGAGAACTCTTTAGGTATTAGGTCTCTATGTTATACAGTCTGCTCTCTTCTCTTTCCTTAACTCCTCTTTGTTTCAGCAGGCTTCTTTTCCTTAGAAGTAACAACTTATTTTCTCTAATTCTCTCTGACCCACTAAGTGAAACAGGGCCTCCTCAGCCTCCTCAGAGACAAATTTTCTTTTCCTATGACTAGTTTCCTATACTAGTTGGATGTCTTCTTTAGGATAGAGATACTTAACTTCTGGGAAATCTACATCGTATTTGAGATTTGAAGTGGCAAATGTGTCAGCATTACCTTGGTCCCTTGTTGCTTTAGATGTAACAGTATTTGTTAAATGTGCTTCATAGTTTGTAGACTTTGAGGTGGTACCAAAATCTTACTTCATGGTTTCTCCCACACACCACTGTAGCTTTCAATGAAAGAAAAAGGGATAAACGCCAGTTTCCATAATCTTTAGCAGAATTTTAACTTGTTTATTTGTGTTTTTTACTGAGGTATATAAAACAGATCTTAGGTATATAGTTGGATGAGCTTTGACTAATGTAACATATGCAACCAATATCTCAGTGAAATAGAGCATTGTCATGAGTCTTGAAAGTTCACTTTGCCCTTACCCTTGTATCTTTTCTTTGCCTGTTGTCTCTCTTCCCACCCTGTTCTGGACAACTGATTTTTAAATTTCTATATTTGTAAGATAGTTTTGCCTGTTTTTTCTCAGTTTATACTCTTTTGTGTTGCCTTCTTTTGCTTAGTAAAATGTTGTTGCTCATTTTTGTTTTGTACCTATTAGTAGTTTGTTGCTTTTTATTGCTGAGCAATATTCTATTATATGAGTATAACACAATTCATTTATCTAATTCTTCTGTTGGTGACCTTTGGGACTTTTAATTTGTTTTGCCCTGATGACCAATGGTGTTAAAATATTTTCATATTTTTTTTATTAGAGTGTACTTGCTTTACAATGTTGTGTTAGTTTCTTCTGTACAGAAAAGTGAATCAGCTCTATGTGTACATTTGTTGTTTAGTCGCTGTCATTTTTTTTTTTTATGTGACTTGAACAGGCACTAAGTCACGTCCTACTTTTTTGCAGCTCCATGAACTATATATATAGCCCGCTAGGCTCCTCTGTCCATGGGATTTCCCAGGCAGAATACTGGAGTGGATGGCCATTTCTTTCTCCAAGGGATCTTCCTGACCCAGGGATTGAACTCGAGTCTCCTGCATTGGGAGGCAGATTCTATACCACTGAGTCAGCAGGGAAGCCCATATTTATACATATATCTCCTGTTTTTTGGATTTCCTTCCCATTTAGGTCACCACAGAACACTGAGTAGAGTTCTCTGTGGTCTACAGTTGTTTCTCATTAATTATCTATTTTATACATAGTAGTGAAAATATTTTCATATGTTGATTAGCTGTTGTGTATCTTCTTTTTCGTGATGTGTCCAAATATTTTGCCCCTTTAAATATATATTTTATATTTATTCTCAAATATATTTGACAGTGCATTTATATATAATTAAATTAATCCATTTTAAGTGATCTCTGAATTTTGACAAATGTATACATTTTGCAACCACCAATGTAATAAAAGTGTATTTGTATTTATCAGTTTTTTCTTGATGTAAAGTTCTGTGAGTCACAGGATCTTTATAGACTCATAGGACTGTCATCACAGTGAAGATACTATATGGTTCCATCACTCCAAAAAATTCCCTGGTGCTATCCTCTTTGTAGATTCTTCTTATCCTCATCCATAATCTATGCTAACAGTTTTCTCTCCTTGTACTTCTACATTTTCCAGAATGTCACATGAATGTAATCATGGAGCATGTAATGTTTTAATGTTTTGAGAGTGTTTTTTTCACTCAGTTTAGTGCCAATGAGATTCATCCTTTTTGTTGACGAATAACAAACTATATCAATAGTTTGTTTCAGTTCAGTTCAGTTGCTCAGTCATGTCCGACTCTTTGCAACCCCATAAATCACAGCACGCCAGGCCTCCCTGTCCATCACCAGCTCCCAGAGTTCACTCAAACTCATGTCCATCGAGTCAGTGATGCCATCCAGCCATCTCATCCTCGGTCGTCCCCTTCTCCTCCTGCCCCCAATCCCTCCCAGCATCAGGGTCTTTTCCAGTGAGTCAGCTCTTCTCATGAGGTGGCCAAAGTATTGGACTTTCAGCTTCAGCATCAGTCCTTCCAATGAACACCCAGGACTGATCTCCTTTAGAATGGACTGGCTGGATTTCCTTGCAGTCCAAGGGACTCTCAAGAGTCTTCTCCAACACTACAGTTCAAAAGCAACAATTCTTCAGCGCTCAGCTTTCTTCACAGTGTAACTCTCACATCCATACATGACCACTGGAAAAACCATAGCCTTGACTAGACAGACCTTTGTTGGCAAAGTAATGTCTCTGCTTTTGAATATGCTATCTAGGTTGGTCATAACTTTCCTTCCAAGGAGTAAGCGTCTTTTAATTTCATGGCTGCAGTCACCATCTGCAGTGATTTTCTTTATCCATTCCCAAATGAACCATTGAAGGACATAAGGGTTGTTTCCAGTTTTTGGCAATTAAGAACACAGGTTTTTTTTTTTGTGAGCAGAAGTTTTAATCTCTCTAGGATAAATAGCTTGAAGTGGGATTCCTGAGTCATGTGGTAAGTATATACCTGACTGCCAAACTGATTTCCAGAATACCATTTTACATTTCTACCAGTAATGTGTGGCAACTTCTGGTACCAGCACTTGCTACTGTCAGTTTACTTTTTTTTTTTAATTAGCAGAGTTTATTTTTTAGAGTAGTCTTAGATTTACCAAAAAATTGAAGGGATAGTACAAACAGTACTTGTGTACTTACACTATTCTCCCCTACCGTCACACATAGTTTCCTTATCATTAACATCTTGCATTAATGTGGTACATTTGGTGAGCCAAATATGATATAAGTTTTGATATGAGATATAATAACTATGTAATATTGTGTTAGTTTTAGGTATATAACATAATTTGGGAAGGAAATAGCAACCCACCCCAATATTCTTACCTAGAGAATTCCATGGACAGAGGAGTCTGGCAGGTTACAGTCATAGAGTCACAAAAAGTCAGACATGAGACTGATCAAGTATCCACACATATAACATAGTATTTATTTATTTTAAAATATTTTTCAATTTTAATTAAAATTTTTTTTAAATTTTTTCATGTACATACTTTAAGAAAAAATCTTAAAGAAAAATTCGCTGTATGGCTTTCACAGCTGGTGAATTTAACTACATTTCTTTTTTCTTAGTTTATTTTTAATTGGAGGATAATTACTTTACAACATTGTGTTGGTTTCTGCCATACAACATCATGGATCAGCCATAAGTATATATGTCCCTTCCCTCTTGAACCTCCCTCCCACACTCAAGCCCATTCTACCCTTCTTGGTTGTTAAAGAGTACTGGGTTGAGCTCTCTGTGTTATACAGCTTCTTCCCACCAGCTTTCTGTTTTACGTATGGTAATGTATATGTTTCAATGCTACTCTCTCAGTTCGACCACCCTCTCCTCACCCCTTTGTTTCTGGAAGTCCGTTTTCTATGTCTCCATCTCTATTCCTGCCTTGCAGGTAGGTTCATCAGTACCATTTTTCTCGATTCCTTACATATGTTAATATACGTACTTGTTTTTCTGACTTATTTCCTTCTGTATAACACGCTCTAGGTTCATTCATCTCAGTTTGACTGACTCAAATTTTGTTCCTTTTTATAACTGAGTAATACTTCATTGTATGTATATACCACAGCTTCTGATTTATTTGTCTTTGGGATCAAGCCATTCTGTCCAAGGGCTTTAGGAGAGCGTCAAAAATCTAGGAAGGGGCTTCCCTGATGGTCCTGTGGTTAAGA
The DNA here is from genome assembly GCF_014754425.2 of Oryx dammah. NCBI lineage: Eukaryota > Metazoa > Chordata > Mammalia > Artiodactyla > Bovidae > Oryx > Oryx dammah. The sequence continues at coordinate 110,597,335 of NW_024070186.1, forward strand.
ATCCGCCTTGCAATGCGGGGAACACCAGTTCAATCCCTGGTCCAGGAAGATCCCGCATGGCTCAGGGCAGCTAAGCCCATGCACCACAATTACTAAGCTCACGTGCAGCAGCTACTAAAGGCCACTCACCTAAAGCCCAAGCTCCGCAAGAGGACCCACCACAATGAAAAGCCCATGTACAGCACCTAGAGAGTGGCCCCCACTCTGCAAGTAGAGAAAGTCTGCATGCAGTAATGAGGACCCAGCACAGCTGGGGAAAAAAAAAAAACCTAGGAGGACAATGAGATCTGACATTCTTTTCCTGGCTGGAATCTCTGCAGCTTCACTGTCACGGAAAGCCATAATAATTGATACATATTTAAATTGCAAAATTATTGCCACAGTAAATTTAGTTAACATTCATCACCATACGTATTAATAGTTATAATTTTTTCCCCCATGATGATACTTTTAAGATCTGTTCTCTTCAGTTCAGTTCAGTTCAGTCACTCAGTCTTGTCCAACTCTTTGCTACCTCCATGGACTGCAGCACACCAGGATTCCCTGTCCATCACCAACTCCCAGAGCTTGCTCAGACTCATGTCTGTTGAGTTGGTGATGCCATCCAACCATCTCATTACTTTTTTAGCAACTTTCAAATATACAGTACAGTTTTGTTCACTAAGTCAACATGCTGTACATTATATCCCCAGGACTTACTTATCTTATAACTGAAAATTTGTACTTTTTGGCCATCTTCACCCATTTTCCCCAACTGTCAACCTCTGTCTCTGGCAGCCACAAATCTGTTCTCTGTACTGATGAGTTAAAAAAAATTCTGCATCTAAGTGAGATCATATGGTATTTATTTTTTCTCTGACTTATTTCACTTAATATAATGCCCTGAAAGTGCACCCATGATATTGCTAATGGCAAGATTTCCTTCTTTTTTATGGTTGAATAATATTCCGCATGTGTGTGTGTGTTTGTGTATATAACATGTTTTGTTTATCCACTCATCCTTTGATGGACACTTAGATTGTTTACACCTCTTGGCTATTGTAAATAATTATGCAGTGAACAAGGGTTGTTGATAATTTTTTTCAGTTAGTGATTTGTTTCCTAAGGATAAATACTCAGAAGTTGAAGTGAAATTGCCAGATCATATGGTGATTTTTATAATTTGTTTTGAGGAACCTCTGTACTGCTTTCCATAGTGTCTCTGCCAATTTACATTCCTACAAGCAGTATACAAGAGTTTCCTTCTCTGCTTCTCCTTGCCAACTCTTTATATCTTTTCTTTTTGATAAGAGCCATTCTACCAGGTGTGAGGTGATGGCTCACTGTGGTTTTGATTTGCATTTCCTTGATGTTTAGTGATATTAAGCACCTTTTCACATACCCGTTGGCCATATGTATATCTCTTTTGGGAAAAAGTTCAAATCCTCTGCTCATTGTAAAATTAGATGTTTTTGCTGTAGAATTGTATGAATTCTTTGTATATTTTAGATATTAACCTCTTATCAGATACGTGTTTCACAGATAATTTTTCCACTTCTATAGATTGCTTTTTCATGTTGTTGATGGTTTTCTTTCCTGTGCAGACATTTTTTTAGTTTGATGTAGTCTGTTTTCTATTTCTATGTACAAGCTATTTTCTATCTTTATGTACTCTAGATACTTTGTATAACTAGAATCATAGAGTGTCTGTCTTTTTGTTACTGGCTTATTTCACTTAGCCTAATGTCATCGCTTTGGGAAAAACCCTCTTCCTCCTGTGTTTCTCCTTTATTCTCGTACTACTATCATTTCAACACTTCTCCCACCACATGTGTGTGGGTTTTCCCCCACCAAACAGTCCTCTGGGACATGAGCTGGGTGTCCTGCAGTTTATCTCAATTCTGCCTGGTGTGCTGTGATTCATGGGGTCGCAAAGAGTCGGATACGACTGAGCGACTGAACTGAACTGAACTGACACTACCTGGAGATAGTTTTAGACCCCACAGGTTATGGGCTCAGTCCCAAGACTGCTTCCACTCCACTTCAGATGCCAGTCACAAGTCCAGGTTGTCATCTGTGCTTCTGACCAGTTGGATATAAATCTGAGGTTCCCATGACTTCCTCCTCAGGTTGGATTAATTTATGCTAGAACAGTTTACAGAACTCAGGGAAACACTTATGTACATTTACCAGCTTATTAAAGGACGTAATAAAGAATACAGATGAGCAGCCAAATGAAGAGATGCACAGGGCAAGGTCTGGTGGGTCCCGAGGTGCAGGAGTTTCTTCTCTGTGGAGGTGGGATTGTTGCCTTCCTGGTATGTGGATGGGTTTCACCATCCCGAAAGCTCTTCAAACCACGTACTTTTGGGATTGTAATGGAGACTTCCTCACATAGGCATGACCGATAATTAACTCTGTTTCCAGCTTCTCTCCCCTCTCCAGGGAATGGGAGGCAGAGATGAGAATTCTAAGCTCGTAATACTGACTTGGTCTTTCTGGTGACTAGCCCCTATCTAGAAGCTCACCTAGAGTCACTTCATTAGTACAAAAGATACTCCTGTCACCCAGGAAATTAACCAGGGTTTTAGAAGCCTTGTGATAGGAATTGGGGTTAAAAGCCAATATTATAGCAAAAGATGCTCTTATTACCAAGGAAATTACAAGGATTTTAGGAGTTCTGTGTCAGGAACTGTGGGCAGAGACTAATATGAGTATTTTTTATTATCTCACAGTCAGAGTTCATCCATGTTGTAATGTATATCAGAATTTCCTTTTTTTTTTTTTTGGTAAGGGTAAGTAAGATTTCCTTACTTATGTATATGCCACATTTTGTTATTGTTGATATTATTATTGATGGGACGCTTGAGTTTTTCTGCCTTTTAGCTGTGGTGAACAGTGCTGCTTTGAACGTGGATGTATAGATACCTCTTTGAGGAAGACAGTATTTTTTAAAATTGAACTGTAGTTGATTTACATTGTGTTAGTTTCGAGTGGACAGCAAAGTGATTCAGTTGTACATATGTATACATATTCTTTTTGATATTCTTTTCCATTATGGCTTATTACAGGATATGAGTATATTCCCTGTGCTATACAGTAGGACTTTGTTGTTTATTTTATATGTAGTAGTTTGTACTGCTGATCCAAAACTCCTCGTTTTTCCCTCCTCTACCCCCTTTCTCCTTTAGTAACCGTAAGTGTTTTCTATGTCCCTGAGTCTGTTTCTGTTCCATAAATAATTTGTGTCATATTTTAGATTCCACATGTAAGTGATATCAAAGTATTTGTCTTTCTCTTTCTGCCTTATTTCACCTAGTATGGTAATCACTGGGTGCATCCGTGTTGCTGCAGATGCTATTATTTCATTTTTTATGGCCAAATAATATTCCAGTGTGTGTGTGTGTGTGTGTGTGTGTGTGTGTGTATTTGTGTGTGTGTAAGAATCTTCCTACCAATGCAGGAGACGCAGGAGATGCAGTTTCCACCTTTGGGTTGCGAAAATCCCATGGGAAGAAATGGCAACCTACTCCAGTATTCTTGCCTGGGAAATCCCATGGACAGATGAGCCTGGTGGGCTATAGTCCATGGGGTTGCAAATAGTTGGACATGACTGAGCACACACACACAACTCTTACCACATAAAGAACCTAATGTAAAGAGAAGATAAATAATTTTTTTTGTCTAGACTCACACTGTTGCATATTAACTAAATCAGTTTTAACTGTTGTTTCTAGTTAGATTAAATTTAAACAGTGTTAATAAGATATCTGACTCTTTCATGAAGTTTCTCCATGTAACAGTTCATAGGGAATTAGTTGTAATCCCTTTCAGTTTTTTATAAATGCAGTTACTTCAGAATTGCAGATTCTATTTAATTGACACATAATTATTTTTATATTTCCTTAAACACATTCAGCATCTTTCGGTTATGTAAGCTTTTGAATTTTAAAATGTCGATTTCCTGACTAAAGTTACCTTATATTTTTAAATGTCTTTCTTCTATTATTTAGTGGGCTTTTGTTTCTCCACCAGCAAAAGATGCCAGGTTTTTTTGTAGATTGCATTTTTACCCCTCTGTGAACCATTGTGAGTTTGGCTGTTTAATTTTTAAATAAAAAGAAAATTTATGTGTCTTTTAATTGTTGTATTCTCTATTATTGAAATTCCAAATTCCTTTTTTTTTTTCTTAGTTGAAAAGGAGCCTAAGAAATAAGGTCCTCTCTCTAGACCATAAAAGTAAAAAAGGTGTACGTGGTCATCCTGTCACTTCTAAGATATCACCAGAAAGGTAAGATACATGTATGTGTGTAACACAGGATGGTCTTATGCTATGTAAAGTGTGACCATGAATGATTCATTTAAGCTTTTTGGGTCTCAGTTACCACAATTTCTAAAATACAGTGATTGACTTCAGTGGCCTTTATGGTTGCATCTAAGCTCTGACTTTCTGTGATTCTTAGTCATCTTAACTTCTTGTTTGTGTGTTTGGAACATCTTGCAAGATTTATCTAATAAAGCAAGGGTTATGTATAAACTCATTAACATGCTGGGTTCATCACTTGTGGTCTGTAGGGAAAAAAATGCTCCAGGTAGCAACTGCAGTCCTATAGTCATAGTATTTTAATGAGTAATTGATATGCTGAAATTAAATAGCTGTGGGATTCAAATTACCATTTTTACTAGAAGGAATTCAGAGCTAAATTTTTAGAATTGGACAGTAGTAAATGCTTAAAAAGTTGTTATTTTGCAAAAGGGTATATTTTTTAAGAACAGTAAATGAATAAAAAATGACAGTAACAAAGTAAAAATTAAAATTTTGGAGAGTTGGCACAAGTTAGACAACTAATTGGAATTCTTGAACTTATATCAGAGCTCTTTGGAAGCTATTTAGTCTGAATTTGTACCTTTCAAGTGAACTGTCCTTAGTAAATAAATGTATCAGGGACTCTCTATCCTTACCAATACTTGCTTTCTCTCCCTTCTTCCCTTCTTTCCTTCCTTTTTTTCCATAGTTGTCCTAGTGGATATGAAATGATGTTTCATTGTGGTCTTAATAAATGTTTCCTAATGACACTGAGTGTCTTTTTACGTACCTGTTGGTCATTTGTATATCTTCTTTGGAGAAATGTTTGTTTAGATCCTTGTTTAAAAATTGTTTATCTTTTTATTATTGACTTTAAGAGGTTTTTTTTTTTTTTTTTTTTAATGTTCTGGGAGACAAGTGCTTATCAGATATATGGCTGGCAAGTATTTTCTGTCAACTCAGCTTTTCACTTTATTGATGGTGTCCTTTGAAGCACAAAAGTTTTTTTCACTTTGATGAAATCCCATTTATCTATTTTTCTTGTGTTGCTATGCTTTTGTTGTCATATCTAAGAAACTTTTGCTTAATCTGAGGTCATGGTGATTTACTCTTGGGTTTTCTTCTAAGAATTTTTATAGTTTTAGCTCTTAGATTTAGGTCTTTTATCAATTTTGACTTAATTTTAGGTATGGCATGAGATAGGCATCCAAATTTGTATCTTTGTTTGTGAATATGCTGTTTTCCCAGCAACAGTTGTTGAAGAGGTAGCAATTTTTCTTGCTACCTTTGTTGAAAATCAGTTAACGTTAGTTAATATACAGGTTTATTTCTGGATTTGAAATTCTAGTCCATTGATCTATATGTCTGTTTTTACCTCAGTACCACTGTACTGCACACTGTATTGTAATTTGTGGTAAGTTTTGAAATTGGAAAATGTGAGTCTTCCAACTTTTTAATAGTTTCAAGATTAAAAAAAAAATTTTTTTTTAACTTTTTTTGGCTTTACCACCTGGCATGTGGGATCTTAGTTCCCTGACCAGGATCAAACCTATGCTCCCTGCAGAGGAAGTATGAAGACTTAACCACTGCCAGTGAAGTCCCTATTCAAGATTGTTTTGGTTGTTCTGGGCTTTTTGCATTTTCAGCTGAATTTTATTTTTTAAAAATACTTATTTATTTTATTTTGGGGCTGTGATGGGTCTTTGTTGCTGCATGTGGGCTATCTCTAGTTGCAGAAAGTGGGAACTACTCTTCATTGCTGTGCATGGATTTCTCATAGCAGTGGCTTCTCTTATTGTAGAGCACAGGCTCTAGACACATGGGCTCAGTAGTTGCAGCTTGTGAGCTCTAGAGCCCTGGCTCAGAAGTTTTGATGCATGGGCTTAGCTGCTCCTTGGCATGTGGGATCTTCCCAGACCAGGGATCAAACCAATGTCCTTTGCATTGCAAGACAGATTCTTAATCACTGGGCCACCAGGAGAGGAGCTGAGGAGGTGAATTTTACAATCAGGTTGTCATTTTTAGCAAAACAGCCAACAAGGATTTTGGTGGAGGACATGTTAAAAATCTGCAGACCAACTTGGGGAGTATTGCCGTCTTAACAAATTAAGTCTTGTGGTCCATGAATATCTTTTTCCATTTATTTAGGTCTTATTCAGTTTCTTTCAACAATATTTTATAACTTTCAGTGTGTCTTGGACATTTATTGTTGAACTTATTCCCAAGTATTTTCTTCTTTTGATGCTCTTGTGAATGGAAATGTTTTCTTAAATTTATTTTCAGATGTTTCATTACTAGTATGTAGAAATCCCATTGATTTATATATATTAGCCCTGATTTATATACTGTGACCCTGTTTGTCTTATTAGTTCTAGAAGTTTTTAGTAGATTGCTTGGGATATCTATACAAGGTCATGTCACTTGCAGATAAATATGACTTTACTTCTTCCTTTTCAACTGTAGGCCTTTAATTTTTTCCCCCTTGCCTGATTGTCCTAGTTAGAAAATATAACATATAATGGAAGAGTCAGACACTACTGAGCAACTGAACTGAATGGAAGTGGTGAGAGTAGAAATCTTTGCTTTGTTCCCAGTCTCAGAGGAAAATCATTTAGTATTTCACCATTAAGTATGATGTTAGCTATAGTTTTTTTTTATAGATTTCCTGCTATGGTTTAAATGTCTGTGTATTCCAGCAATCCATATATTGATATCCTAATACCCAATGTGATGATATTTGGAGGTGAGGCCTTTGAGGGAGTGCTTCAGATATGAAGGTAGAGCCCTCATGAATGGGATTAGTGCTCTTTTTATAAAAGAGACCTCTCAGAGTTTCCTGGTGCCCTCTACCACATGAGGACACTTTGAGGAGTCTGCAGTCTACAGCCCAGAGGAGGGCTTTCACCCAGAACCTGACTGTGTTGGCTGGCACCCTGATCTTGGACTTCCCAGCCTCCAGAACTATGAGAAATAAATGTTTGCTGTTTGTAAGCTGCTGAGTCTGTGATGTTTTGTTGTAGATTAAATAGACTCAGACATGCCCTTTTTTGTGTTGAGGAAGTTCCTTTGTGTTCTTAATTTGTTGGAGGCTTTTTGTGATGAATGTGTGTTGATTTTGTCAAATGTTTTTTCTGCATTTATATCATATAATTTGTATCCTTTATTAATATAATATATTACATAAATTGATGTTTAGATCTTAAACCAACTTTCTATTCCTGGGATAAATCCCACTTTATCTTGATTTATGATCCCATTTATTTGTTACTGGTTTCAGTTTGCTAGGATTTTTATTGAGGATATCTATGTTTGTGTTCAGAAGGGAAAATAATCTGCTGTTTTCTAATGTTGTCTCTGTCTGGCTTTGGAATGAGGCTAATAATGGCCTTGTAGGATGAGCTGAAAAGTATTCTGTCTTACTTTGGTTTCCAGAAGGGTTTCTGAAGGATTGTGATTAATTCTTGTTTAAGTGTTTGATAAAATTCACCAGTGAAGCCATCTGGTTATTGGTGGTGAATGTGCTTGCATGCATATGTATGTGTATCTGTGAATCTTTCAAATTACACAAATTCAGAGTTTTGCTCATTATAAGTCTTTTGAAATTTTCTACTTTTTAAAAATGAGTCAGTTTTGCCAGCTTCTTTTTTTCTAGGAATTTGTGTATTTTAAGTTATCTAATTTGTTATCATACATTTGTTCATAGTATTCTAACACTGTTTAAAATTTCTGTAATATTGCTGGTGATGACTGTTCTTTCATTCCTGATTTTAATAATTTGAGTGTTGTTGTGTTTTTTTTTTTTTTGTTCAGTCTACCTGGATAATTGTAGATTTTCTTGATCTTTTCGAAGTACCAAGTTTTGGTCTTATCAGTTTTCTCTGCAGGTTTTCTATATTTAATTTCATTTATTTCCACTATAATCTTATTTTCTTCTTGATTTGGACATAGTTTGTGCTTTTTTTTTTTAATAATTTCTTAAGATATATAGTTAGGTTATTGACTTGAGATCTGATATCTGTCTTCTTTTCTAATATAGGTGTTTAGTTTTAAATTTTATTCTGAGCACTATTAGGTGTACCTCAAATTTTGGTGTATTGTGATTTTCTTTTATTAAGCAAAAGTATTTTCCAGTTTCTAGTATGATTAATTCACTTGTTTGAAAATGTATATTGTTTAATTTCTATGTATTTTTACATTTCAAAGATATTCTTTTATTTGTATAATTGGCATATAACATTATATTAGTTTCAGGTATGCAACATAATGATTCTACACTTGTATATATTGTGAGGTGATCACCACAATAAGTATAGTTAACATGTATCACTCACAGTCACAATGTTTTTGTGATGACAACTTTTAAGTTTTATTTTTTAGCAGCTTCCAAATATATGTTATCATATTATTAACCATAGTCACAATGCTGTATATTACATTCTGATGACTTATCTGTTGTTAATTGTTAATTGAATTCCATTGTGATCTGAGAATGTTTTATATGATTTCACTTCCTGTAAATCTGCTGAGGTTTGTTTGTGGCTTGGCATATGGTCTTTCTTGAAGAATGTTCCATGTGTTTGAGAAGAACGTGCATTTTGTTTCTATTTATTGGAATGCCTCTAGATGTCTTTTAGATTGAGTTGGTTGATAGTGTTATTCAAGCCTCTGTGATTTTTTTTGTCTCATTGTTCTATCAAGACTGGGGTTTTAAATGTTGCACTATTATTGTTGAATTGTTAATTTCTCCTTTCTGTTAGTTTTTGCTTAATGAGTTTGTTGTCTTATTATTATATATATGTATTTTATAGTTGGGCTTCCCAGGTGGCGCTAGTGGTAAAGAACCCACCTGCAAATGCAGGAGACAGGAGACATAGGTTTGATCCCTGGGTTAAGAACATCCCCTGGAGGAAGGCATGGCAACCCACTCCAGTTTTCTTGCCTGGAGAATCCCTGTGGACAGAGAAGGCTACAGTCCTTAGGGTTGCAAAGAGTCAGACACCACTGAAGCCACTGAGCACACATGCATGTTTATAGTCAGTATATCCCACTGATGAATTAACCCTTTTGTCAATGAATTATTCCTCATTGTTTCCACACACATTTGATGTTATTTTTTTCTTTAAAGTTTATTTTATCTAATACTGGGATAGCCACTCTACCTGTCTTAAGGTTGCTGTTTGCATGGTATACTTTTTCCATCATGTTACTTTGAACCTACTTATTTCTTTAAGTCCAAAGTGTGTCTCTGTTCTAGGCATACAGTTGGATCTTATCTTAGTCTTTTTGGACTACCGTAACAAAATACTATAAGAGTAGGTGGCTTATAAACAAAAATGTTTATTTCTCATGATTCTGAAGCCTGAGAAGCCCAGGATCATAGTACTTCCAGATTCAGTATCTGCTGAAGGCTTCCTGGTTCATGCATGGGCATCTTTTTGCTGTGTCCTCAAAGAGTGGAAGGAGCCTTCTCTTGAACCTTTTTTTTTAATAAGCACTAATCCCTTAGATGAGGGCTTTACCCTCATGACCCTCCCAAAGTCCCCACCTCCTAATACCATCACTTTTGGGGGTTAGAATTTCAAAATATGAATTTTGAGGGGAAACATACATTCAGAGTGCTTCCTAGGTGGTGCTATTGGTAAAGAACCAGGCTGCCGATGCAGGAGACATTAAGAGGCTTGGGTTTGATCCCTGGGGCGGGAAAGTCCCCTGGAGAAGGGCATGACAACCCACTCCAGTATTCTGGCCTGGAGAATCCCATGGACAAAGGAGCCTGGTGGGCTACGGTCCATAAGGTTGCACAGAGTTGGACACAACTGAAGTGACTTAGCACACATACATTCAGAACATAGAAGATCTTATTTTTTATTTTATCATAAGCTGCTCTCACAAGCTCTACCCTTGATTAGGTTATTTCATCATTTACATTTCATGTGAGTCAAGGTGTCAGCAAGGCTATGCTTCCTTTGAAGGTAGTAGGGAATAATCTGTTCCATGTCTTTCTCTTTTCTTCAGGCATTCAGTCCTCCATATTTACACATTTTCCCTGTATGTCTTCATATTGTCTTCCTTTTGTGTATATCTGTTTCTGCCATTTTTATAAGGACACTACTCATAAGATACAAGCATACTCCGTTTTATTGTTTTTCACTTTATTGGCACTTTGCAGATACTGCATTTTTTACCAATTGACTTTATAGTAATTGTGTCCCTCTTACTGTCTCAATGGGACTTCTCCTTTGTCTTTGGATATGGGTTATCTTTTTTGGTGGGTTCCAGTGTCTTCCTGTTGATGGTTGTTCAGCAGTTGTGATTTTGATGCTCTCATAAGAAATGGTGAGAGCGCGTCTTCTACCCTGCCATCTTGAACTGATCTCTGTTTTTCACAAACTGAATATTGCAGGCAGCCCTGCATTGAGCAAATCTATTAGCACCGTTTTTCAAAAAAACATTTACTCACTTTGTGTCTCTGTGTCACATTTTGGTAATTCTTACAATATTTCAGAACCTTTTCACTATTATTGTATTTGTTATGGTGATATGTGATCAGTAATTTTAAAAATTGAAGTATAATTGATTTGTAATACTGAGTTAATTTTGTGTGTATAGCCAAGTGATTCAGTTGTATATTTTTTCAGATTATGTTTTATTGTAGGTTATTAGAAGACATTGAACATAATTCTCTGTGCTATACAATAAATCCTTGTTGCTTATCTGTTTTATGTATGGTAGTTTGTATTTGTTAATCTCATAATCCTTATTTGTCCCTCTTTCCCTTCTTCTCCTGTTTGGTGACCATAAATTTGTTTTCTATTTCTGTGAGTCTTTTCTATTTTGTGTATAGGTTCATTTGTATAATTTTTTACATTCACATAGTACTTGTTATTCTCAGTCTGAATTATATCACTAAGTACAGTACTTTCTACATCAATCCATGTCTTTGCAGATGGATCTTTCTTCTTTAGGACTGAGTAATATTCTATTGTATATTTGTACCACATTTTCTTTATCTATTCCTCTGTCAGTGGACATTAAGTTTGCCTCCATATCTTGGCTATTGTTAAATAGTTCTTTAGTGAACATTGGGATGCATGTATCTTTTCAAATTATGATTTTTTTTTTTGGATTTATGTTCAGGAGTGGCAGTGGTGTATCATACTGCAGTTCTGTTTTTGTTTTTGTTTTAATGAATCTTCATACTGTCCTTTGTAGTGCTTGTACCGGTTTATGTTCCAACCAAAAGTTTAGGAGAGTTTCCTTTTCTCTACACACTCTCCAGCATTTATTGTTTGTAAATTTTTTGATGATAGCCATTTTGACCAGTGTGAGATGATACCTCATTGTATCTTTGATTTGCATTTCTGTAATAATTAGTGATGTTGAACATCTTTTCATATGCTCCTTGGCCATCTGTATGTATTGTTTGGATAAATGTCTAATTTGGTCTTATACTCAGTTTTTGATTGGGTTGATTTTTTTTTAATATATAGAGCTGCATGAGCTGTTTGTATATTTTGGAGATTAATCCCTTGTCTGTCTCATCACTTGCAAATATTTTCTCCCATTCTGTGGATTGTCTTTTCATTCTGTTTATGATTTCCTTTGCTATGCAAAAGCTTTTAAATTTAATTCGGTCCTATTTGTTTATTTTTGTTTTTATTTAAGTTACTCTAGAAGGTGAATCCAAAAAGATATTGCTGTGATTTATGTCAAAGAGTGTTTTGCCTATGTTTTCCTCTAAGAGTTTTATGGTGTCCAATCTTACATTTAGAGCTTTAGTCCATTTTGAGTTTCTTTTTGTATATGGTGTTAGAAAATGTTCTAATTTTATACTTTACATATAACCATCCAGTTTTCCCAGCACCACTTACTGAAGAGACTGTCTTTCTCCATTGTGTATTTATTGCCTCCTTTGTCATGGACTAATTGACTGTAGGTGTGTGGATTTATTTCTGGGCTTTCTGTTTTATTCCATTAATCTGTATTTCTGTTTTTGTGCCAATATCATACTCTTCTAATTACTGTAGCTTTGTGGTATAGTCTGAAGTCAGGGAGCCTGATTCCTCTAGCTCTGTTTTTCTTTCTCAAGATTGCCTTGCCTATTTGGAGTCTTTTGTGTTTCTATACAAATATAATATTTTTGTTCTAGTTCTGGAACAGATGAATACTACAATGAATAAAACTGCTGTGTGCACACTCATGTACAAGTGCCTGTATGGGCACATTTTTATTTCTTTTGGGTAAATACCTAGGAGATGGGTTGTTGAGTCATTGAAAGTACATTTTCAACTTTGTTAAGAAACTGCCAAATGATTTCCAGAAATAATTGTGTCATTTTACATTTGCACAAGTGGTGCAGAGAGTTTTACTTCCTCAATCTTCCTGTCAGGACTTGTATGGTCAGTCTCTGTCATCATCCCTTATAATATATGTGTAGTGATATCTTTTTTTTTATGAGCTATGTTTAAAAATTTTTTTATTTATTTGTTTGTTTTGGCTCTACTGAGTCTTGGTTGCAGCATGTGGGCTATTTATGTGGGTTCAGTAGTTGCAGCACATAGGCTTAGTTGCTGTGTGTGGGGCCTAGTTCCCTGATCAGAGATCAAACCCATGCCCCCTGCATTTGAGTGCAGAATCTTAGCCACTGGATCACTAGGGAAGTCCCATGTAGTGATATCTAAATGTGGTAATAATTGCATTTTGTTGATGAATGAGGATATTGTTAAATATCATCTTTGTTAAATATCAATAAGCATCTTTTCATGTGTTTATTGTTATTTTGTATATTTTCTGAAGTATCTGTTGAAATATTTTCCTCCCTTTCCCATATTATGAAAAGACAAACTTTTTTTTTAAAGACCAGAAAGATGAGATTAATGATACTGAGCATCTTTTCACATGCATATTGGCTATTCGTGTGTCTTTTCTGTGATGTGTTCATTTATTTTGTCCTTGAGGAGGAAGAACACAAGACTCTATACCCCTGTGGTTCTCTGACTGGGGCCATAATTGGACAGACAAAATACAGATAAATAAGAGAAAAACAAACAGAATCTATTCAACACATGCAGTGTGCATATACATGGGAGAAATTCTATAAAGAGTAACTCAAAGGAGTAGTTACAGCTTAGGCTTATATAGTGTATTAACAAAGGACAATAAATTTCTAGAGAAGTGATAAGACAGAGGAAAAAGGTTTGCTATTCCAAGGATGGTGAACTGTGGGATAGAACGTATATGGGGGAAACTAATAGGAGATAATGTTTGATTAGTAAGGCTTGTTATGTGAATTACATTCCTGGGCTGATAAAGAGTCTCTGGTGATAAATAGTCTAAACCTGCTTTTAGGCAAGCAAGGCATGGACAGGGAGCCTTTTTGGCATCTACTCTTAGTTGCTTTCAGTTCAAAATAATCCTTGTGCCAAAGTGGCATGTTTTGTGGTAGCATATTTTTATTTCCTGCACCCCCCTTTTTTTTGAGGGACAAGAAATAATAAAATTAAATTATGAAAAAAGAAACTAAAACACTGCCTTCATTCCAGCTGTCAGTTTCTAGAATCTAAAAATAGGACACCATGTTTTGAGGAGTGATTATTTTTTTTTCCTGAGTTCTGAATTTAGCCAAGTTATATCACTGTTATACTTATGCATTCATTGAAAAACTGCTTTTGTTGAAAAACTTAAATTGAACAAAATTTGAAAAAAATTTTTTTTCTATTGTGGTTTTGCTGAGGTTTTTTTTTTTTTCATAATTACAGATTTTTACATATATGAAAAGAACTACAGAAGAAATGTGATATAATTTTTATTTTCTGAGAGTGATAATTCTTAAACTTTGAGTACATCAATCAGCAACTATTTTCCCTTGTAAATTAAATGAATAGTAGAATAATTATTCATAGCTTAGAAGGGGACATTTTGTAAATAGACTATTGGATGATTCTAAAAAGCTTAGGTGAGGACTTCCCTGATGGTCCATTGGCTAAGACTTTGCTTTCCCAATGCAGAGGGCCCTGGTTGGATTCCCAGTCAGGGAATTAGATCCCATTTGCTGCAACCAAGAGTTTGCATGCTGCAATGAAGATTGAAGATCCTACATGCTGCAACCAGGACCTAGGTAGACAAGTAGATAAATAATAGTAAAAAAGAAAAGCTTAGATGAGACTTCCCTGGTAGTCCAGAGGTTAAGACTCCTCGCTTCCACTGCAAGGGGCACCAGTTTGATCCCTGGTCAGGAAACTAAGATCCCTTGAGGTGTGGCCACACACACACACACACACACAAAGCTTACGTACCTATTTTAGCAGGGATGTTATATGTATCATCAATAGAATGTTGGGTTAGGTGGAGATCTTCATTTAGCTGTCCTCTACTCTTTATTTTTACTATGAAATATAATGTATCTACCAAAAAATGAATAAAGGGTAAACCATTTAATAAATTATTCATTATAATTTAATATGTTTTTATAAGGCAAATATATTCATATAACCACCATTCAGGTATAAAATAGAAAATTAGCCCAGAAATTCCATGTACCTTTGTAGTTACAACTCCCTTTCCTCTTCTTTAAAACTAACCTGTCTCCTAATCTTACTTTTTTGGGATACTATTGCCACCTAAGTGTGTCTCCCTAAATACTAAGTTTAGGTTTTATTTTGTCTGGTTTGAATGTTTTTCTTTACTCTTCAAGTTTCTATTTGAATATCTGTAGAAATAATAGGGCTAGGTGGAATTGTAAATTGATACAGCCACAGTGGAGAACAGTATGGAGATTCTTTAACAAACTAGGAATAAAACTACCATATGATCCAGCAATGCCACTACTGGGCATGTACCCTGAGAAAACCACAATTCTAAAAGACACAAACATCCCAGTGTTCACTGTAGCACTGTCTACAATAGCCAGGACATGGACACAACCTAGATGTCCCTCAACAGGTGAATGATAAAGAAGTTGTGGTATATATATACAATGGAATATTACTCAGCCATAAAAAAGGAACAAATTTGAGTCAGTTGTAGCAAGGTGAATGAACCTAGAGCCTGTTATACAGAGTAAAGTAATTCAGAAAGAGAAAAACAAATATTGTATATTAATACACATATATGGAATCTAGAAAAAATAGTACTGATGAACCTGTTTACAGAGAAGAAATGGAGATGCAAATGTAGAGAATGATCTGGTTGAAACAGCAGGGGAAGGAGAAGGTAAGAAATTGAGAAAGCAGCACTGACATATATAGACCATCATGTGTAAAATAGGTAACTAGTGGGAAGCTGCTCTATAACACAGGGAGCCTAGCCTGGCACTCTGTGACGACCTAGAGGGGTGAAATGAGAGGGGAGGGAGGCTCAAGAGGGAAGGGATATGTATATAGTTATGACTGATTCATGTTGATGTATGTCAGAGATCACTACAGCATTGTAAAGCAATTATCATCCAATAAAACAAATAAAAATGAGAGCCTAAAAAAAATGTTCTGAATCAATAATATAAGAATTGATTCCTATGTGGTCTCTAGATACTTAACTAAATAGAGTAACAAACCCTGGCTAATAGTGTGAGGTATATTTATTTGGATTATTCTTTTCAAACTGGAGTGTGTTTTATAGATGATTTTTATATTCTTAAATAAATATTAAACGAGTTTTTTAAAAAGAATGCTAGGGCATTTAAATATAGAAGTTTTTAAAATATACCTTTAATTTTGGGGAAAAAGATTGCTGCCTTCTGCTTTAGAATATTATTAGATTACAGTAAAGCAAATTTATGAATGTGAAATATGTATTTTCACAGATAACCCAAATTGTCTTTTTCACTTAGAACCAATAATTAGAATTACCAGTAAAATCACCAGTGGTAATTTTTTTTTTTAAACTTTTTATTTTGTGTTGGAGTATAGCCAATTAGCAATGTTGTGGTAGTTTCAGGTGAACATTGAAGGGACTCAGCCATGCATAACATGTACCAATCGTGATTCTTACTTGATTTGGATGAACAGAAAAATGACATTTTCCAACATTGGAGATTTTCATGTTTAACAATTTTTAAATTACCGTTGGGATATTTTTTCAAATAATTTAGCAAATTACTAATAGTCAGTTTTCTAATTAGACTGAAAAGTAGAACTTATATATCCTTAAGATTTTACAAGTGTTTTCATTTGATCATTTAGAATTTTAAGTTATACAATTGTAAAACCTTATAAAAGAGTAATCCTGAATGTAAAAAATAGTTTGTTTTCACTAATTAATAGATAGTTTTTGGTTAGGTAAACATGGTTTACTGTTCTTTACAGAATAAATTGGTTGATATTTCTCTATATAAATAGTGTTTGCTTAGCATAGAAAATAGAAATAAAGACAAATAGAAAGCAGGAGAAAACACAGCCAGCCACCCTTAAAATTTAAAGTAGAAGATTTTAAGAGACCAATAAGTAACGTTCTGTTAAGCGGTTTTATCATGGTATATACTTAACCATTCTGCTATTGCTGGGATTTTAAAGTTGCTTGTATTTTTTGCTGTTATAAATAATACTGTGATGAACATCTTCATGCATAACTTTTCCCCATACATTTTGTATTTTTTTGGTACAAGATTCCAGATGTGGAATTATTTTGTTAAGAATAACAAACATGCAAAATATTGTTAACATTTTCCCACATTTATATTTTCTCAGTCTTTCATTCATATATTTAAGTGCATATTACATATGCACATTCACATACACATTTTTTTTCCAGAACTATTTGAGAATAAGTAACAGATATCAGGCACTTTACCTCTGAATACTTTAGCCTGTACTTCTTAAAAACAAGGAATTCTTTTACATGATAACCACAATACATCATGAAGAAGATATATACTAATTTCTTTTTTAATATCATTTTTGGCTTCTAACTACATTAAAAATATTTATTTATTTATTTGGCTGTGTCAAGTCTTAGTTGTGGCACATCTAGTCTTCATTGCATCATGTGGGATCTTTGGTTATAGTGCACAGACTCCATTTGCCGCACATGGGCTCAATAGTTGCTCTGTGCGGCCTTCAGTAGTTATGGCACACAGAAACTTAACTAGGGAGACATGGGCTTATTTGCTCCATGGCATGTGGGACCTTAGTTCCCTGACCAGGGTTTGAACCTGCATCCCCTGCACTGCATGGTGCATTCTTAATCTCTGGACCACCAGAGAAATCCCTATAATAATTTCATATTATCATCTCATATAAAATCTAGAATCAGAATTCTCTAAATGTCTCCAAGATGTCTTTTTTTTTAAATCTAGGATCAAATTGAGGTTCATGCATTATATTTTTTGGTTTTTATGTCTCATTAGTCTCTTAATCTTAGAATAATCCCTCCATCTCTTCACCCCCTTAAACCATGACACTGACTTTTTTTGAAGAGTTCAGGCCACTTGTCTCGTAGGATGTCTTATATACTAGATTTTAAAAATTTTTCTAGGTTTGCCCTTATGATTAGGTTCATGTTATATTTTTGGCAAGAATGCTTCATAGCTGATGTCATTTGCTTATTGCATCATATCAGAGGATACATAATATCCTCTTGTCCCACTGTTGGTGGCCTTATCTTTGATCACTTGGTTAAGGTGCTAGCTGCCAGATGTTTAGTTACAAAGATGCCTTTTTCCTTCATAATTAATAATCATTTGTGAACCTGATTATCTGTTGCACAATGCTGACATCAAGGTGGCTGAGCACTAATGGGGAAAAAATGACAAAACAGAGTATGTTTGTGGCATTATAAATTCATAATTATTAATCTTACTGGATTTCTCAATCCCAAGATAATCCTACTGTGTTTTGCTAGTTGTCTTGTGTTCACCCTCTACACGATGAAGATTTGAAGCCTTTTCTCTCCTCAACCCTGTATTCCTTTACCTTTCATATCACTCTGAAAAAAATGATCTTGGTTTCTGGAAGAAGCCCATCATAAATCAGCACAGTGGAGCAGTTAAGAGTGCTGTCAGCAGAGTTGAGAGTGTATGGCTCTAGATCCCACTGTCACTATTCAACCCATTTTACTGTGGGCCAAGTTATTAATCATTCTGTCTTGGTCTTCTCAGTTATAGAATAGTTACTTTTATACCTCATGGAGTTGTTGGTGTTCAGTTGCTCAGTTGTGTCTGACTCTTTGTGACCCCATGGACTGCAGCACACCAGGCTTCCCTCTCCTTCACCATCTCCTGGAGCTTGCTCAAACTCATGTCCATTGAGTCGGTGGTACCATCCAACCATCTCATCCTCTGTCATCCCCTTCTCCTCCTGCCTTCAGTCTTTCCCAGCATCAGGGTCTTTTCTAATGAGTTGGCTCTTTACATCAGGTGGCCAAAGTAATGGAGCTTCAGCTTCAGCATCAGTCCTTCCAATGAATATTAAGGATTGATTTCTTTAGGATTGACTGGTTTGATCTCTTTGCAGTTCAAGGTACTGTCAAGAGTCTTCTCCAATACCACAATTCAGAAGCATCAGTTCTTTGGCACTCAGCCTTCTTTATACTCCAACTCTCACATCCATACATGACTACTGGAAAAACTGTAGCTTTGACCTCATGGATTAGTTGTGAGGGTTAAATGAGGTAAAGCATTGTAAAGGGCTTAGCATAGTTTCTGGCATATGGTGCATATTCAATAAATACTAGCTCTTTCTATGCCACTTCTTAAGAAACTTAATTATAATGTTAACTATTCTGTCTCCTGTATCATCAACCTCTCCTACTTTGTTGACCTCTTTCCTATAAGCACTTAAACTTACACAAATATTTTCTATCTTAAGCTAAGTAACCAATAATTAACTCAGAAGACCTATCTTGAATCTTACATTTATCCTCAGCCCTTTTCCTATATTGGAGAAGGCAATGGCACCCTACTCCAGTACTCTTGCTTGGAAAGTCCCATGGACGGAGGAGCCTGGTGGGCTGCAGTCCATGGGGTCGCAGTCCATGGGGACTGAGCGACTTCACTTTCACTTTTCACTTTCATGCATTGGAGAAGGCAATGGCAACCCACTCCAATGTTCTTGCCTGGAGAATCCCAGGGACAGGGGATCCTGGTGGGCTGCTGTCTATGGGGTCACACAGAGTCGGACACGACTGAAGCGACTTAGCAGCAGCAGCAGCAGCAGCAGCAGCTTGTCCTATATCCCCCTTTCATAACTCAGTCAACTGCCTACACTTGCTGTATTTATGTCCCTTTTCTTCTTTCCTGTTTCTCCTCCCACCATTCCATTAAACTATCCCTAAGTCACTATCACCTCTCTAAATTCATTATTTTTTCTCTTCATGTTTTCTTTATTCTTCACAAAAGATCAAAGTCATCTTTTTAAAAATACAGCTATGATATGATCATTCTTTTATTAAAACTAGGGGATTGATGCTGTTGTTGACATTAAAGTTTAAAATCCTCAATATAATCCACACAGTTCTGCCTAACTGTCCATCTTTATACAAATTTCCTCTTCATTCTAAGCACTTGAGCCAGGTAAGTCCTTTAATTTTCTTGAACAGACTTTCCTCATGTCTGAGCATTTACATTTTATCCTCCTTTTTGAACCACTCTCCATTTTCCACTTGTTTCCTTTGGATAGTTTCAACTTCAGTAAAAGTCATATTCTTAGTAAAACTTCCCTTATCTGGTTCAGCAGAAATGCAGCATCTGTAATTTTGTTCATATTGCTCATTACAATTGTAATTAAATAGTTAATTGGATAATTCTTCCTTGAAATGTAACCTCCACAAAGGCAGGAACTGTAATTATTTTGTTTGTTGCCAGTTGTTTTGCTAGAAGGTATTTGGTAAGTATTTGTTGGATGAAGAATAAATTTTTATTCATTCATAGCAATGTCTCTCATCTTTTTATTGTTTAATGATAATCCTAAAATCTATAAGTTTTTCTTTAAACCTAAAATTTGTGGCGTTTCAGTGCTTTCTGTAGCGGCTCCTTGGAAGAAGCAGCAGCTCCCACTTCTTCTACTAGATGATCTGAAGATACAGCCCCAAGGGGCAGGTGCAAACAAGTCATTTCTTTGACATCTGTTTTATCTTAAAAATACACAAACACTGCTTTCTGTTTCTTAATATTCTTACTTTTGTTAAACAAAAAGGGTCTAAAACTGATACTAGGAAGTAGAATAGACACTTTTCTAATTAAACATTTTCAGTTCTTCCCACAATTCCTCATTTGACATTGTTTTACATCAATGTACTGTGTTCATTGTACT
Organism: Oryx dammah; assembly: GCF_014754425.2. NCBI lineage: Eukaryota > Metazoa > Chordata > Mammalia > Artiodactyla > Bovidae > Oryx > Oryx dammah. Next base: position 110,617,864 of record NW_024070186.1, read on the forward strand.
GTGTTTCATGGTTCAAGAACTGAACACAGTTCTCCAAGTATTATCGGTACAAAGATATGTTAAATGAGTAAAGGGCAAAATGTAATGAGGCAAAAAGCTGACAGTGCTTGGATTTATCAGTTTTACTTTTGAAATTGGTATACATACAGTGTTTTAAGTTGACCTATTTTTAGAAATAAGGTAAACTTAAATGTATCTTCAAACTATATGGAGTTAAGACTGTAGATGATGTACTGTTATCTTTAGGTTTAATTTGTGTTTTCCAAATCAACAAATCCTAAACTAAGAACACATTTGTAATGCAGGAAGTGGTTGCCTTTGTGAGGTGATGTGCAGATGAATATTGTTCCACTGATAGTGTGGGTAAGCACAGATTGTTTACCAGGAATCCCAACAGCTTTGCATGTGTGTAACCATAGTTGTAATATTTCAGACAGAATTCTGAAGAAAATCTCAATTTAAGTGAAATGTGCTTTAGTTTCTCATGTATATTTGAGAATGGTTAGGCAGATTTTTTTAGTTATGGTATTTATTACTCTGGTTAATTTCTTGAAGAACTGAATTAGAATTCCTGAAGGTTTTCATTTGTTATAATTTGTGATGAATACATGTATTATATATTTAGTACTGCATATATTAATTATTTATGTGTGTAACAGGCAACTCAAAGTTATGTTGACGAATGTCCTATGGACGGATTTAGGACGAAAATTCAGAAAGACCCTACCTAGAAACGATGCTAATTTATGTGATGCCAACAAGGTGCAATCTGACTCATTGCCTTCGACATCTGTTGACAGCCTAGAGACATGTCAAAAATTAGAACCTCTTCACCAAAGCCTTAATTTATCTGAAAGGTACGTTGTTCAGTATTGATTTTGTTCAGCTTACTGCACTGGAAGTACTTTAAGTCCAATGATCTTAAAAATAAGATTGTTGGAAATGATCTTTAAGAAAATCGGCGTATACACGTGTGACTCTCTCAAGTCTTAAAGCTGACAATCTTCATTTACAAAGTTAATGACTCTACATTTCGTTAAATCGATTGCGTTAGAATTATTTTTAAAAACAAATAATATTCTTAGTACATTTAACTTAATTTGATTCACATAGACATATTTTTAGAGATTCACATATATAAAATGAAGAACTAGATATAGACAGGTAGATAAGGACCTAGATTTTGTTAGGTAAGGACCTAAATATTATCTCAAAGATATGTTAAAGATGAAAAAAAAAAACAAGTCTGTTTGTCTGTCTATGGGTCTTTTTATTTTCTGCATCTTTAACATTTGTTCTTCAGTTGCTTAGTTGTGTCTGACTCTTTGTGACTGTCTGGACTGCAGCATGCCAAGCATCTTTAACATACCTTTCAAATATTATTTAATCTAGGTCCTTACCACTTTTTACTTTGTGAGCTTTCTTGTATTTTACATGCATTTTTAAAAACAGAAGATGATTTTGAATTATTATTCCTAGATTTTTAATAATAAATATGCAGTTTAATTTTGAAAACTAACAAGACCTGTTTTGTTCTATATATTTTTGTTGTTGTTGTTGTTGTTCTATATTAAAAAAAAAATTGTATGTGAAGTTTGGGACTAAAATTAGCTCTGGGAATTTGTGACCTATAACATCATGTTTTTAATGTATTTCCATTTACAGTTTTAACCCTTAAATGAATTATTTTTTTAGGGGAAGTATTTAGTTTCAATTAGAATAGCCTGTCATTAGCTAGATGGTGCTTTGATTATTTGGTCTGTAACCTTAATGGCAATTTTTTTTAGCAATATTTTTAATATTTATTTTTTATCCATTTATTTGACTGTGCTGGGTCTTAGTTGTGGCATGTGGGATCTAGTTCCCTGATCAAGAATTTAATCAGGCCCCTTGCACTGGGAGTGCCGTCTTAGCCACTGGACCACCAAGGAAGTCCCTAGATAACAATTTATAAGTGCTTTAAGCCAAGGTCCAACTGAAACTTCATGACTTTCAGCAGTTTTTTTTTAAAAATTAAAGTAGAACTCTGTCAAAACATTTGAACATAGTATTGTGCAGTACTTTTTTTTTTTTTAAAGGACACTTCTTTTAAAAAATACAAAAACATAAAAAGCTATGTAACAGGAATTCCCGTACTGTATCATACCTGATGTAAATTAAACTTTCTAAAGCACCCAAAATCTTAGACACTTAGCTTTAGTAATTTATGAAGAAGCAGTTTACTCTCATTGTCCTGAAGTACAGCATTTTTCCTCCTTAGTACAGGTGAGCTATTCCTTTACTGTCCTGCTAGATCTAAATAAAGGGGACTAGTTAAAGGGATGGCCCTTCCAATCCCTTTGGTTCTTTTGAGAAGCTCCAGCTCTCCTCCAGATGACATCCATCCCCTCATCCCATGTCTAATCTTTTTGAATTAGAACGGCGTGATTAGAACAGTGTAATGTTTCATCCCCCAGAATAGTTTTTCTCACCAGAAATTGTTAGCAGCTATATTATGTGTTCAGGAAACTTAAAATATAATGTGAAAGAGAGTCCCAATAAGATTCTAATTTGTTTTTTTACTGTGTATGTATGTGTTTCTGTTCCCTTACTCAGATGGACTACCAGTTAGTCCAGAGCTTCCCCTCAGCTCCAGGTGTCCTAGGTTTAGCTTGTTTCAAAGTGAGTGAATCATCTTTGTTTTCAGACTTGTTCCTTTTTCTCTATCTCCTCCCTGTCTGAATATATGACTCCTTTTCACACTTAGTTCTTTGCATTAGAACTTAGAAATTGTCCTGGCTCCTATTTTTCCCTTACTCTTTGTATCTAATCATTTATCAAGTCTAGTTATTTTTGCCTCCTAAATCTATCTTCAAATGATCTTTTCTTCCTCTTTCTCACCACTGCCTCAGTTCAAACCCTGATAACTTTGTGCCTTTATTATTCTGATCGTAATTTTATTGGGCTTCCTGTGCGTAGTCTTTTTTTTCGTCTTCGTTATTTCACCATATTGTTGCTGAAGTGTAAAGATGTTATGTGTTACTCTGCTATTTAACATCTTCCTGTGGCTCCAGATAATCTTTAGGTTAAAGGTCAAACTCTTTACCTTGGCATTACAACGTCCATAATGATTGCACCTTGATTGTCTCTAGCTTTGTGTCTGTCTACTCTTCCACATTCAGTACTGTGCTTTAGAATTAGGGAACCTGCTGGTAGCTCACTGAATGTATAATGTTGTTTTATACCTCTGAGCTCATGTTTTTTATTCTCTTATCTTGGGAAAAATTTCCTTTTCCCCTTTATTGACTGATATTGGCCTTTAACACTGAACTCATTTCCATCTTCTTGGGAAGCCTTCTTCAATTCCAGCTGCCACATCTGCATTTGATCCCTTTCTTTGTCTGGGAAAGCTGCCTGTTCTATATCATAGCACCCATAACACTTAATGTGATTTCTCTGCCTCCCTTACTATAAGCTTCATAAGGGCAGAGACTACATTTTATTATTTTTTCCTTGCACAGTACTGAGCACATACTAAATTCTCAATAAACATTTGCTGAGATTACTTAGCAGTTCCAGTCTCTTTGATTCAAATGTCTTTTCCTCCACCCAAACCAATTATCTGCTCTGTAATTTTGGTCTCAGACAGGAAAAGAGATATTATAAGCTTCAAATAAGAAAATTGGAGAGCTGTTTAGGGTATAGGTTTGGATAGATGTTTTCTGTGTGGAACTTGCTATCTAGAATAGGAAACTTAGACTTTCTTCAGACTTTGCTTAACTTTGACATGATACTGTTTGTCTTATTTTCATTTTACTTGGCTAAGATGTCATTATTTCAGAAAGGTGAAAGGAAGAAAAACTTATGTTTGGTTCTTAATTTTAACTTAAAATTTAACTACCGAATAAACCAAAATTACTTATTCATTCCCAGCAATGGCTTCTTCTTTTTTTCTTTTTACTTTTTAAAAGTTTTGTCTACTTATTTTTAAGTAATTTTAAACTTTTATATTGGCACATAGTTGATTTACAACGTTGTAATAGTTTCAGGTCTACAGAAAGGCACATTCTGCGATCTAAAGGTAGTGATCAAGTATGTTGCCCTTTAATGAAGACAGGTTAGCCTTTTAATTTCTGGATAAAGTTGAGAAGAAAAACAGAAAATATGTGATCCCAGTCAGTCTTATTAAATAATGAAGGAGAGAGTCAAGAGTTTTAGAAATGTCAAGCTAGCAGTATATGGGATACACACAAATCTTTTAAAATAAATAAGCCATATTTTAGTTTAGGTTTTACCTCCAAACGTGGTTCATATCTGTTTTCCTGGGAGAATATTTCCAGATCTTTATAAGCCTTGGTCAGTAGGCAAGAAAGAACCTAGTGGGAGATACCTGCAAAACTTTTGAGAAGGTAAACCATCTTTATCTTGTCCTCATTGGTTAACACCAGAGATTATTAGAGACATAGTGAGACAGTGTACAATATTCTATTATAAAAAGTTAACTCCTGGTTCTTGGGATTTCCCTAAGTGGTGTAATTATATTTATCTGTGTTTTTCTTAAGTTTATATATGTTTGGAGTTTTAAAAAATTACATATTCCAGATATTGTGATGGTATGACTTTTTGGACACCCTGGTATTCCTGTAACCTTAAGACTTTTTTAAGCCAGCAATGGTTTATTTGAGTGATACTTTATTCACTTACAATATTGCTTAGTAAAAGAAAAGGGTAAATTTAGAAAATTTGTGTATTATTTTAAGAAGGTAATTGAAAAATTAAAAGAAATTTTATGTAGCTTAAACTGATTTAGAAAGTAATATTTTGAATGATACCATCTGGGATAAGAATAGATTTATAGAAACCCTATTAAAATGCCACAGCACAGTTTTAGCAAAACGTTCATCTAAATTGGCAGCAAAATAAAAACTAAATTAGTATTGTTATTTTTTTACTTGTTATTTATAGCTTTAATGCCAGATGCAATTATTTTATCTGTCAACAAGGGTTCCATTTCTTTAAAAATTTGCCCTTAACATCAAGGATATCTTAATAGCTCCTATCAGATTTTAAAGTTTTCTCCCATTTTTTATTTCAGTCTTATATTTACCTTGCTACTTAGATGTGGGGTGGAACCCATAATTTGTAATTGAAACAATTAAGGACCAGAATGTGTATAGAGACACATTCAATAAATGATATTATTTCTCAGGCCAGTATTCTTTCTGCTTCATTTCACTGTTACAAAATTTGGTTCTTTGGTTTAGCATATTATGTTTTGAAATGTGCTTTCAACATAATATTAAGGCTTTCCTGGTGGCTCAGATGGTAAAGAATCTGCCTACAATGTAGGAGATCTAAGTTCAATCCCTGAGTCAGGACAATCACCTGGAGAAAGGAATGATTACCTACTCCGGTATTCTTGCCTGGAGAATTCCATGGACCGAGGAGCCTGGCAGGCTACTGTCCATGGGGTTACAAAGAGTCAGACACAACTGAGTGACTTAAAACTTTCACTTTCATAATATTAGTAAGTAAAATTAAATCTGTTTTACTTACTGATACTATTTGCATACTTGAGAAAAAAATTGGATGGACTGTGTGAAATGGCAAGTTTCTGCTGTGTTGAGGTAGTACAAGAGATGAAGTATACACTTTTATATATTTCTTGTTAATGTTCAGAATCTTTTGTACTGCTGGCTAGCCCTAGAATTTCCGTGGTAGTGCTAACTTATAAATTGTATACCAAAAGGCAGTTTAGATATTATGAACTTAGTTACCACTTTATAGATTTGTATTCTGTAAGGTTGTCACACAAAACTCTGTTTCTTCAAGGTACCCAAATTACATTAAGTTGTAAATAATTAAAGAAAGATGTTTGGGCTATGGTGTGTGTTATGAAGAGCTAGGAGTACTATAGATATTGCTAACTATTTAATTATATGCTTTTCTAAGAAGATATTTTCATTAAGATTGCAGAGCAGAGCATGATAAATTATGACAATTAAATACTAATTGAAAAGATAATTTATAAGTTTGGGGAAGACTTCAATAATAGGAAGATTAAAATGAGCATCCATTTATTATATATTGACTGTGTGCCAGGACTTGTGCTAATTGCTTTACATCTTTTATTTCATTTAATCTTAATCATTTTTAAGGTAGATATTGCCATTCTCCACATCTTAGAGATGAGGAGATCAGTGATAAGAGGCATAAATTATGGTAAGTACCCGACCTAAGGTTATATAATTACTAGTTGAAGTTGAAACACTTCACCCTGTGTTTGACTCCAAAGTCCTTGCTCTTAACTAACTCTGTGCCCATACTGCTTTTCATTTTTCTGACCTTTAATTTTTTTCATAAGTAAAGTAGGAATTGGACTTTATTACATATTTTACATGATATTGAATTCATTAACCTTTAAATATTCTTATTTTTATTTTTTTTCTTGTGGCATTTGTTCACAGTAGTAGAATGCTTTCTAATTGAAAGGTATGCCTTGGTAGACACACTGAGTTAGCTCCTTGAGCCTTCTAGTAGCTTCAGAGGCCCATTAGGGCTTTTGTACTTTAGAGCTGTGGGTTCTATTGTAGATTCATGTATAATCTTTTCAAGTGGGTTTTGGGGGAATTTTCAAGTTTTTCTCTTCTAGGAAAGACTTTTAGACTATTTGTTTAGCTTAAAAATTCTCATTTACCTTCTAAGGTTCTTTTTTCATAGCTCTGGTTTTTCTTTCTTCAACAATCTAGCAGCAAAACAAACCATAATAGAGTAGAATGATCATTCTTTATTCAAAAGAGAATTCTAATCTTTATAATTACTCTTTTCCTTGCTGATATTTGTAAATTTTTTTGTTTGCTTATTTTTGCTGATTATTCTCTTCAGTACTCTGTAGAGAACTACCCTTCTATGGACTTTTTCTCTCCTATTTGGAGCTTTCTTTAGAGACTCAACATTTAAAAATATACTTAAACATACTATAGGCAGGCATTTAAACAAGTGAATTATAGCTAATTTTTGGGGGGGGTATTTCTTCTTCTATCCTCCACATTTTATTTTAAATACTATAGTTCTTGAATTATTTTGTTTTGAACTACATTTTAGAATTCAGTACTGATAGGGGACCATGAAGAGTATATCATCAATTCTTAAAATGAGCTATCAACTAGTGTATCAAATTCTCTCATCTCTTAAAAGTAAGTAAAATTTAAGGGGACGACGGAGAATGAGATGCTTGGATGGCATCACCGACTTGATGGACGTGAGTTTGAGTAAGCTCCAGGAGTTGCCTGGCATTCTGCATTCCATGGGGTCACAAAGAGTTGGACATGACTGAGCGGCTGAACTGACTGATTTGAAGAAAAGTAGTTCTTACTTGAATAAAATTCTGTCTTCTAATAATCCTACATTGTCCCTAAAGATTGAGAACTGCAGTTGAGTTTTCTTTATTCATTTCACAGCAATTCCTAGTGTGAGGTCAGATAGAAGAAATATTGAGACTCCTTACTGGTCTTTTGTTGTCTTCATTCCTACTTCAAATCCAGGATTTTAAGGAGGGTTCTGTCAGGCATCAAATATACAAAGCAGACAGTAATAAATAAGAATCTTTGAGGCTTAAATCATGAGAGGAGAAAGAAAAATATCTTTGTTCTTCACTCTCCACAATTCGTGATTGTGCTAAATGGCTTACTTTATTTCCTTTCTTCTTTCACTCAAACTCTTGAGTTCAGAGAGTTGTATTTACCATAGCCTTGTTCTAGATCATATACAGCTTAATCAACCCAGTACTTTTTTGTGGAGGTTGTGCTGGAAATAGATATATTTAAGGATTCCTAAAATATCTACAGAGAAACTCAGGTTATCTGGATGCTGTGGCAAGTTAGTATTGAAAATGCAGTGTAATGGAATAAAATTTAAAAAACCCAAAAGCCCAGGTTCTTCTAGGAGCTAGAGTTGCTTATACTTGGGCAACCATTTACCTTTTATGAGCTTTGAGTTCTTCATGTTTAAAATAAAGAGGAGACTGAATTATTTTACAGTTGTCCTAGGATCTGAAATTCTGCATTGTCTGGAACATAGTGAAAAGAACACAGTGCTTCTATTCTATAGTGAAAATTGAAGGGTACCTCTGAGTAGTACAGCAGATGTAGCAAAGTACAAGGAAGCTCACATTGTTTACTTAAACAAAAGTACGTTGGTCCTTTCTAGGTGTTATCTGTTATTTCTCACAAAATGTCAGTGAGGTGCTGCAAGTGACAGTCGGGGGAACATCTCATAAACAGGAGATAGGAAAACTTAAAGAAAAATACTAACACAAATTTTTAAAATCACAATAATTTGATCTAGGCCTGTCAGTTTAGGGTCAGATATTTGCCTTAAAGATGTCATTGTAGTATGGCAGCGAGTATCAGTTGTTCATAATAACAGCTGGCTAAATAGAAGGTTAGGCCATCCTCTTCTGTTTAAGGCGATACCAGGCTTGCATTACTAGTTTTTATATGAATCCCACCAATTTAAAAATTACTCTTTGCTTTTCTAAACATTAATTTTTTTGACCCTTTTTCCTGATGCTATTATGTAAAGATATTTATTACCATCAATATATGTGCTGTTTTTCTTAAGTAATCTGTCATTACTATAGATGCAGTATGAATGATGTCTTTCTTATTGGATTTAGCATTTATCATTTGCCAATTACGAATACGTTGTTATTTACCAAGGACCTTTCTGTTGAAAAGAAACATTTTTTTGAATTGTTTTGTAGTTTCTGTATTTTTAATAACTACTGGAAAAGAAAACTCATTTTTTTAAAAATTGATTAAAATTTTAAGCAATTCCAATAGCATCCACTAGTATAGTTAAAGCCATATAGTGGCAGGCCAATCTATGCCAGTCTATAAGATGTAAGTACTTCCAGAAACAAAAAAAGAGTGTTTGTCCAAAATATTGAGTATTTATGGGTTGATTTCCAGGGTGGTATAATTCTAATAGCTTACTTATGCTAAGTTGAAAATGTTTGAAACTTCAACTTCCTAGAATTTTTTTTACTGCAAATTTCAGCATAGTACAGTGTTTGTTATTTTATATGACAGGATACCCAGAGTTATATTGACGAATATCCTGGGAACGAAGTTAGGAAGAAAATACATAAAGACCTCATCTGTAACTGAGGCCAATTTGGGTGATACAGACAACTTGCAATCAGAGCAGCTTTCTTCATCAGCTGATGGCAGCCTAGAATCTTGTCAAAATCTAAATCCTCACAAGAGCTTCTTTTTATCTGAAAGGTATGTTTAGTGATAACTCTACTCAAAATAAATTGTGCACTTATTCTCATGAGCCTTCTTCTGTTCTCCCCTGACAAATGTGTAACTGCTAAATAACTAGTGTTAACTTTTCTCCCCTGGTGACTGGAATTGCTATGGGAACCAGCAGCCCATAGTTAAGAGTCACTTTCAGAAACTACTGGTCACTCTACTTGTGTATGGGAAAATGGATGTAGGCTTGTAATGAAAATTTAGTTACCTACTGCATCTTTTCTGGTGTAATTGAAATTCATTCCCCTGACATATGTCTATTCCTCATCTTTCTTTGTCCTGTCCACCCATCTGTTCCTCCATCGATCCATCTGTCCCTTCTTTTCTTTTCCATTGTTTTTATACTCAGATTCTAGAACTCTGCCTAGTCACTAAGCATTTGCTGAATGAGTGATTGTATGCATTCCTCACCAAAAACATAATATGAGGTAGCTGAAATTGGTACATAGTTTAACTGTACTAATAAGAGAAATGGAAATCAGCAGTGCCAAGTGGCCCTGGTGGTAAAGAACGCACCTGCCAGGGCAGGAGATGCCTGAGACAAGGGTTCAATCCCTGGGTTGGGAAGATCCTTTGGAGGAGGGCATGGCAATCACTCCAGTATTCTTGCCTAGAGAATCCGATGGACAGAGGAGCCTGGTGGGCTACAGTCCATATGGTCACAAAGAGTTGGACCTGACTGAACGACTTTGTAGCAAAGTACTAGGAGAGGCTCATACGGTGGTTGTAAATAAGAAAAAAAAATTGTGGTTAAAAAGCTCAGGGATGTCAGTTAGTACATAGTACTAGATCTTTTAACTTTCATTTACTGTGAAACTCTATTTTATTTTCTGCTTTCTAACAGTACAATAAATAGTTTTGATCTGAGTGAAAAATTGTTGATCCGATCTTAATTGCCTTTCTACCCCTAATCATCCAAACATAACTTCTGGTTTGTATTTCTCTTTTAAGGCTAATTACATTAAAGAGTATTCATAGTTACCTTTTAAAGTATCTATAATAAATTTCTTACTTTATAACATTCTGTTTTTATAAATTCTGTTTATTATTAACATAAATTTTATGAGTTTTTCTTCTTTTGGAGAATATTTTGTGTTTCACTTAGATTCTACTTAGCAACAATGTTAATTTTATCCTTTTTCTGAATTTGCTGTAAAAAAAAAAGAGTGTTTCAGTGGCATTATCCAGTTACTAATAAATTTAATGTATAATCAGAGGTAGTAGAAATGCATTTTATCATTTTGCACTAAAAGTGTTTATATCTTTGTCCTATACTAGACAGTGAGGAGAGATACTGGTAGCTTACAGTGAATGATATCAGTTTCATGAATTCATGATCTCTGAAGAAGATTTAGTTTGGGGACCAGGGACCAGGCTTGATCACTTAGAGCTTTTGTGTGGCAGAAGTTTTATTACAGTGAAAAAGGACAGAGAAAGCTTCTGATGTAGACATCGGAAGGAGGACAGAGAGTGCCCCATCACTAGTCTTAGCAAGGGAACTGTATACTTTTTGAGCTGGTTATTAACAGTAAATCAAAAGAATGTCTCAAGGTTGTAAAGGTTTTACCAGACCCACTCCCACAAGATAACAAGATTAGTCATAAGGTTTTGTTAAGGAGAGACATGTCCTTAGCAAGGTACATTTTTTTTAAGTCACTCAGTCATGTCCGACTCTTTGCAACCCCATGGACTGTAGCCCACCAGGCTCCTCCATCCATGGGATTCTCCAGGCAAGAATACTGGAGTGGGTTGCCATTTCCTTCTCCAGGGGATCTTCCCGACCCAGGATCAAACCCAGGTCTCCCGCATTAGAGGCAGACGCTTTAACCTCTGAGCCACCAGGGAAGCCCTACATTTTTTGTTATATTACCATATGTTACCATTAGTACAGAACTTAAGGAAGAACATACTCTTGAGCAGGATGAGTTGTTTTGTTGTGTAATCATTAGCTCTGGGCTTAAAGCTAGACTTAAAGATTGTTGCCATAACAACTCAGGAAAAATGCCTTAATGTGACTAAGACCAAATCCCTTACATAGTATTATGTGGTAACATACAGTGGAACTGACAAGTAGATTCAATGGATTAGATCTGATAGAGTGTCTGAAATTTGGAAAACTCAGCAGTCGCCACAGGACTGGAAAAGGTCAGTTTTCATTCCAATCCCAAAGAAAAGCAATGCCAAAGAATGCTCAAATTACTACACAATTGCACTCATCTCACACGCTAGTAAACTAATGCTCAAAATTCTCCAAGCCAGGCTTTAGCAGTATGTGAATTGTGAACTTCCAGATGTTCAAGCTAGTTTTAGAAAAGACAGAGGAACTAGAGATCAAATTGCCAACATCCAATGGGTCATGGAAAAAGCAAGAGAGTTCCAGCAAAACCCTATTTCTGCTTTATTGATTATGCCAAAGCCTTTGACTGTGTGGATCACAATAAACTGTGGAAAATTCTTCAAGAGATGGGAATACCAGCCCAACTGACCTGCCTCTTGAGAAACCTATATGCAGGTCAGGAAGCAACAGTTAGAACTGGACATGGAACAACAGACTGGTTCCAAATAGGAAAGGAGTACGTCAAGGCTGTATATTGTCACCCTGCTTATTTAACTTATATGCAGAGTACACCATGGGAAACGCTGGGCTGGAGGAAGCACAAGCTGGAATCAAGATTGCTGGGAGAAATATCAGTAACCTCAGTTATGCAGATGACACCACGCTTATGGCAGAAAGTGAAGAGGAGCTAAAAAGCCTCTTGATGAAAGTGAAAGAGGAGAGTGAAAAAGTTGGCTTAAAGCTCAACATTCAGAAAACGAAGATCATGGCATCTGGTCCCATCACTTCATGGCAAATAGATGGGGAAGCAATGGAAACAGTGACAGACTTTATTTTGGGGGGCTTCAAAATCACTGCAGATGGTGATTGCAGCCATGAAATTAAAAGATGCTTACACCTTGGAAGGAAAATAATGACCAACCTAGATGGCCTATTGAAAAGCAGAGATATTACTTTGCCAACAAAGGTCCATCTAGTCAAGGCTATGGTTTTTCCAGTAGTCATGTATGGATGTGAGAGTTGGATGGTGAAGAAAGCTGAGCACTGAAGAACTGATGCTTTTGAACTGTGGTGTTGGAGAAGACTCTTGAGAGTGCCTTGGACTGCAAGGAGATCCAACCAGTCCATCCTAAAGGAGATCAGTCTTGGGCATTCATTGGAAGGACTGATGCTGAAGCTGAAAGTCCAATACTTTGGCCACCTCATGCGAAGAGTTGACTCATTGGAAAAGACCCTGTTGCTGGGAGGGGTTGGGAGCAGGAGGAGAAGGGGATGACAGAGGATGAGATGGCTGGATGGCATCACTGACTCGATGGACATGAGTTTGAGTGAACTGTGGGAGTTGGTGATGGACAGGGAGGCCTGGCATGCTGTGATTCATAACGGTCGCAAAGAATCGGACACGACTGAGCAACTGAACTGACTGACTGACTGACTTGACTGTCTGAAAAACTATGGATGGAGGTTCATGGCATTGTATAGAAGATGGTGATCAAAACCATTCCCAAGAAAAAGAAATCCCAAAAGGCAAAATGGCCTTACAAATAGTTGAGAAAAGAAGAGAAGCGAAAGGCAAAGGAGAAAAGGAAAGATACACCCATCTGAATGCAGAGTTCCAAAGAATAGCAAGGAGAAATAAGAAAACCTTCTTAAGTGATCAGTGCAAAGAAATAGAGGAAAACAATGGAATGGGAAAGACTAGAGATCTCTTCAAGAAAATCTGAAATGCCAAGGGAACATTTCATGCAAAGATGGGTACAATAATGAACAGAAAAGGTATGGCCCTACAGAAGCAGAAGATATTAAGAAGAGGTGGCAAGAATACACAGAAGAACTATACAAAAAAAAGATCTAAATGACCCAGATAAGCACAATGGCATGATTACTCACCTAGAGCCAGGCATCCTGGAGTGCGAAGTCAAATCGGCCTTAGGAAGCATCACTACGAACAAAGCTAGTAGAGGTGATGGAATTCCAGTTGAGCTATTTCAAGTCCTAAAAGATGATGCTGTGACAATGCTGCACTCAGTATGCCAGGAAATTTGGAAAACTCAGCAGTGGCCACAAGACTGGAAAAGGTCAGTTTTCATTCCAAACCCAAAGAAAGACAATGCCCAAGAATGCTCAAACTACTGCACAATTGCACTCATCTCACATTCTCGTAAAGAAATGCTCAAAATTCTCCAAGCCAGGCTTCAACAATACATGAACCGTAAACTTCAAGATGTTCAAGCTGGATTTAGAAAAGGCAGAGGAACCAGAGATCAAATTTTCAACATCCATTGGATCATCAAGAAAGCAAGAGAGTTCTAGAAAAATATCTACTTTTGCTTTATTGACTATGCCAAAGCCTTTGACTATGTGGATCACAACAGTGGAAAATTCTGAAAGAGATGGAAATACCAGACCACCTGACCTGCCTCCTGAGAAATCCGTATGCAGGTCAAGAAGTGACAGTTAGAACTGGACATGGGACAATGGTCTGGTTCCAAATTGGGAAAGGAGTATGTCAAGGCTGTATATTGTCATTCTGCTTATTTAACCTATATACACACAGTACATCATGTAAAATGCCAGGCTGGATGAAGCACAAGCTGGAATTAAGATTGCCAGGAGAAATATCAATATCTCAGATATGCAAATGATACCACCCTTATGGTAGAAAACGAAAAGGAACTAAAGAGCTTCTTGATGGAAGTGAAAGAGGAGAGTGAAAAGGCTGACTTAAAACTCAGCATCCAGAACACTAAGATCATGGCATCTGGTCCTATCACTTCATTGCAAATAGATGGTGAAACAGTGGAAACACTGAGAGACTAGACTTTATTTTCTTGGGCTCCAAAATCACTGCAGATGGTGACTGCAGCCATGAAAATTAGAAAAGATGCTTGCTTCTTGGAAGAAAAGCTATGACCAACCTAGACAACATATTAAAAAGCAGAGACATTGCTTTGCTGACACAGTTCATCTAGTCAAAGCTATGGTTTTTCCTATAGTCGTGTATGGATGTGAGAGTAGGACCATAAAGAAAGCTGGGCATCAAAGAATTGATGCTTTTGAGCTGTGGTGTTGGAGGAGACTCTTGAGAGTCCCTTGGACTCCAAGGTCAATCCAGTCAGTCCTGAAGGAAATCAGTTCTGAATGTTCATTAGAAGGACTGATGCAGAATGTGTAGCTCCAATACTTTGGCCACTTGATGCTAAAAACTGACTCATTAGAAAAGACCCTGATGCTGGGAAAGATTGAAGGTGGCAGGAGAAGGGGTTGACAGAGGGTGAGATGGCTGGATGGCTTGCTTGCTGCACTCAGGCTTTCTCTAGTTGCGGCAAGTGGGAGCTACTCTCCGATTGTGGTACATGGCTTCTCACTACGGTGGCTTCTCGTTGTGGAGCACATGCTCCAGGATGCACAGGCTTTAGTAGTTGTAGCATGTGGGCTAAGTAGTTGTGGGTCAAGGGCTGTGGAGCACAGGCTCAGTAGCTGTGATGCACAGACTTAGTTGTCCAAGGCCTGTGGGATCCTCCTGGATCAGGGATCAAACCTGCGTCTCCTGCATTGGCAGACAGATTCTTTACCTGTGAACCATGGCCCTGGATTTTGTATTTCTTACATGAATTTTCTCTTACGTCTTGTGTGTATTGGGGTGTTTCATTTGTTTCTTACTAATTAGTAAGAACTCTTATGAAAGGTATTACCTCTTTGTTATATGTGTGGGAAAAATTTTTTTCAACTTTGTTTTCGTAATTTTACTTTGTTTATAGTAACTTCTGTGGCACTGAGACTTAAAAGTTTTATTTTGTAAAATCTGTCAGTTTTTGACTCCTGGTTTTGATTTGCTCTTGGGAAGACCACCTTAACCTGAAGTATAAAGATAGGTCAGTCAGCTGATGTTTTAATTTATGATTTTTTAAAATGAGGTATTAGACCCAGAACAACTGGCTGGAGATAACTTTTCTAATTGAAGTGTTGATTCCTTTTTGCCTTTCTGGAGTCTTCTACAAATGTTTATAGGTACTTGGGTTGCTTCCACCTGTAGATGATTGTGAATAATAACACTGTTATGAACATCAGTGTACATGTATCTGTGTTTCTATATACTTTCAGTTCTTTTGGGTGTATTTCTGAAAGTGGAATTTCTGGATCCTATAATTCTATTATTAATTTTTGGGGGAACCACCATACTGTTCTCTGTAAATGTAAAACTACATCATTTTACATTGCCACAGCAGTGCACAAGGGTCCTGGTTTTTTTCACATCCTTTGTAACGCTTGATATTTACTGTGTTTACATGGTAATCATTCCAGTGGATGTGAACCAATATCTCATTGGGGTTTTGACGTGGTTTTAGTGTTATTGAACATCTTTTTCATGTGTTTATTGGCCATTCATGTGTCTTCTTTGGAGAAATGTGTGTTCAAGTCCTTTTCCCATTGATGAATCAGGTTGTTTTTTATCTGTGAGTTTAGAAGTTCTCTCTATTCTGAATATAAATATATATTAATATTATCATAAAGTATGATTTCCAGATAGATCTCCCATTTTGTGGGTTGTCTTTTTACTCTGTTGTTACTGCCATTTGATGTACAGAAGTTTTAGTTTTTTTTTAATAGAAAAAAATTTTTTTTGGTAATTCCATGTGGCATGCAGGATCTTAGTTCCGTGACCAGGGATTGAACTCGTTCATGCCCACTGCAGTGGATCCATGGAGTCTCAACCACTGGACCATCAGGGAAGCCCCCAGAAATTTTCATTTTGATGAAGTCCAGTTTATCTATGTTTCTATTTGATGTCATATCCAAGAAAATACTCCCATATCCAATGTCCTGAACAGTTTCCTTTATGCTAAGAGTTTTATAGTTTCAGTTTATGCTTTTAGGCCTTTAATCCATTTTGAGCTAACTTTTGTGTAAGAGTATTAGGTAAGCATCCTTCTTCATTCTTTTGCATGTCGGTATTCAGTTTTTCCAGCATCATTTGTTGAGAAAGCTGTGAAGCTTTCCCCATTGAAAGGACTTAGCAGCCATTTGCAAATCATTTGACCATATATGTGTGGCTTTATTTCTGGGTGCTATTCTATTCCATTGGTCTCCATGTTTGTCTTTATGCTAGTACCATATGTGTTGATTATTATAGCTTTGTAGTAAGTTTTGAAATCAGGGAGTTTGATCCCTCCAAATACGTTGAAGATTGTTTTGACTCTTGTTGTATATACATTTTCAGTTCAGTTCAGTCACTCAGTCGTGTCCGACTCTTTGTGATCCCATGAATCACAGCATGCCAGGCCTCCCTGTCCATCACTAACTCCCAGAGTCCACCCAAACCCATGTCCATTGTGTCGGTGATGCCATCCAGCCATCTCATCCTCTGTCGTCCCCTTCTCCTTCTGCCCCCAATCCCTCCCAGCAACAGGGTCTTTTCAAATGAGTCAGCTCTCCGCATGAGGTGGCCAAAGAATTGGACTTTCAACTTCAACATCAGTCCCTCCAATGAACACCCAGGACTGATCTCCTTTAGGGTGGACTGGTTGGATCTCCTTGCAGTCCAAGGGACTCTCAAGAGTCTTCTCCAACACCACAGTTGCACAAATGTGCAACTTTTTAATGTGCTGTCTAGGTTGGTCATAAGTTTCCTTCCAAGGAACAAGTGTCTGCAGTCACTTGTTTCATGGCTGCAGTCACCATCCACAATGATTTTGGAGCCCAGAAAAATAAAGTCAGCTACTGTTTTCACTGTTTCCCCATCTATTTGCCATGAAGTGATGGGACCAGATGCCATGATCTTAGTTTTCTGAATGTTGAGCTTTAAGCCAACTTTTTCACTCTCCTCTTTCACTTTCATCAAGAGGCTCTTTCGTTCTTCTTCACTTTCTGCCATAAGGGTGGGGTCCTCTGCATATCTGAGGTTATTGATATTTCTCCCAGGAATCTTGATTCCAGCTTGTGCTTCCTCCAGCCCAGCGTTTACCATGATTTACTCTGCATATAAGTTAAATAAGCAGGGTGGCAATATACAGCCTTGACGTATTCCTTTCCCTATTTGGAACCAGTCTGTTGTTCCATGTCCAGTTCTAACTGTTGCTTCCTGACCTGCATACAGGTTTCTCAGGAGGCATGTCAGGTGGTCTGGTATTCCCATCTCTTGAAGAATTTTCCACAGTTTATTGTGATCCACACAGTCAAAGGCTTTGGTATAGTCAATAAAGCAAAAGTAGATGTTTTTCTGAAACTCTCTTGCTTTTCCCATGATCCAGTGGATGTTGGCAATTTGATCTCTGGTTCGTATACATTTTAGGATAAGTTTTTTTTAATTTCTGCAAGAAATGTCACTGTGGTTTTGATAAGATTGCATTGATCTGTAGATTGCTTTAGGTAGTATTGACATCTTAATAATATTAAGTCTTCTAATCCATGAACATGGGTTGTATTTCCATTTATTAATATCTTCTTTAATTTCTTTTAGCCATGTTTTATAATTTCCATTTTACAAATCTTTTGTCTCCTTGGTTAAGTGCTAAGTTTTTTCTCTTCTTGAAGCTATTGTAAATAGAATTATTTCCTTAATTTCTTTTGTTTATTACCTCTAATCATTTTTATGTTTATTACCTCTAATCATTTTTATGTTTATGTATGTGTTGATCTTTAGAGTTTCTTACATGCAAGATCATATAATCTGTAAACACAGAGTATTTTGTTCCAATTTCAATGCTTTTATGTTTATTTTTCTTGTATAATTGCTCTGGCTAGAACTTCTAGCTGTGTTGAGTAGAAGTGGTCAAAGTGGTCATCCTTGTCTTATTCCTTTCTCTAGAAGAAAAGCTGTCCATCGTTCATCATTGAGTTTGATGTTTACTGTGTGTTTTTCATATATGATTTTTGCTATGATGATGTAGGTAATTTATATTCTTAGATTGTTGAGTTTCATTTTTTAGTCATCAGGAAAGGGTACTGAATTTTGCGAAGGACTTTTTCTGTATTAATTGACATGACCATGTAGTTTTCCTCTTTCATTTTGTTAATGTGGTATATTATTTTGATAGATTCTTGTATGTTGAACCATCCTTGCATCCCAGGAACCATGTTTGAATTTATATCAGCTTAATTTCATTAACATTCAGAACTGTGCTCCTTTATAGCTCTGCCCTCACATACTTTTAAGTCATTGATGTCATAAAATTATATCTTCATGTGTTGTTTGTTCAAAAGCATAGTCTAATAATTTAAAGAATGTAGTAGTTTCTTAAATCATGTATAAAACAAATGGCATATTATAAACCAGAGTTACAGTAATAGTAGATTTTATAATTATCTATGGACTCAAAGAGTCAGACACGACTGAGCGACTGAACTGAACTGAACTGATGGATTTACTTTTACCAGTTATTTTTAGTTTTTCTTACAGGGCTGGTTTTACTTATAGTGGTAATGATTTTCCTCAGCTGTTGTTTACCTTTGTTATTGTTGTTGTTCAGTCACCAAGTCATGTCCAACTCTTTGTGACCCCATTGACTGTGACATAGCACGCTATTTTATTGATAAATTCTTGTATGTTGAACCATCCTTTCATCCCATGAACCATGTGGTTAGGATATATAACAATATAAACCATTTGGGGTATTTTATTGAGAATTTTTCCTGTGTCCTCCACTATCTCCCAGAGTTTGTTCAAATTCCTGTCCCGTGAGTAGGTGATGCTCTCTAATCATCTCATTCTCTACTGCTTCCTTTTCATTTTGCCTTCAGTCTTTCTCCTCATTTAGGATCTTTTCCGAAAGAGTTGACTCTTAACATCCAGTGGCCAAAGTACTGGAACTTCAGCCTCAGTCCTTCCAATGAGTATTTGGGGCTGATCTCCTTCAGAATGGACAGGTTGGATCACCTTGCAGTCCAAGGCACTCTCAAGAGTCTTCACCAGCACCACAGTTCAAAAGCATTAATTCTTTGGCGCTCAGCCTTCTTTATGGTCCAGCTCTCACATCCATACATAACTGTTGGAAAAACCGTAACTTTGACTATGTGGACCTTTGTCGGCAAAGTGATGTCTCTGTTTTTTAATGTGCCATCTAGATTTGTTTATCTTAGAATGTCTTGATTTTGTTCTCATTTTTGAAGGATAGTATGGCCAGATATAGAATTCCTTGTTGACAGATTTTTTCCTTTGAATATACCAATTCAGTGTTTTTTGGCCAGCATGGTTTTTGATAAGAAATCTTCTCATAATCTTATTAAGGATTTTTTGTGTGTGATGAGTCACTTTTTTCTTTGTGCTTTGTCTTTGGACAATTTAATTATAACATTTCTTGATATAGGTCTCATTCAGTTTACTGTACGCTTAGTTCCTTGGGTTTCTTGGTATTTATATTCATGTCTTTCATCAAATTTGGACTTCTTTGGTGATTATTTATTTAAGTAATATCTTTGCCCTTTTCTTTCTCTTCTTCTCTGAGATACCAGCAATGTGTATATTAGTCCCTTTCTTGGTGTCCCATAGGTCGCTTAGGTTCTGTTTACTTTTTTTAAGTTTTTCTTCTTTCTGTTCCTCAGATTTGGTCCTTTTTATGGTCATATTTTCAAGTTTACTAATTGTTTCTTCTGCCTTCTCAAATCAGCTTTTGAATCTCTCTAATAAAATTTTCATTTCAGTTATTGTACATTTTCAGCTCCAGAATTTCCTTTTGGTTCATTTGTCTTTTATTGATGTTTTCATCTTGTCACAAATCATTTTCTTGATTTTGTTAAAGATTTTCTTTCTGTCTGTCTGTCTGTCTCTCTTTCCTTTTTCACCAAGCTGTGCAGCATGTGGGAATCTTAGTTCCCTGACCAGGGCTTGAACCTGTGCTCCCTTCATTGAAAGTGCAGCTCTTAACTGTTGAACTGCCAGGCAGGTCCCTGAGGACCTTGAAGATAGTTGTTTTAATGTCTTTGCTTATTGAGTTTGCCATCTGCTTTTTTTTTTTTTTCAGGGACAGGTTCTGTTGATTAGTTCTTGTTTTTTTCCTTTGAATTGGCCGTTCTTTCCTGTTTCTTTGAATGTCATGTGATTTTTTTATTGTTGTTGTTGAAAACTTGACATTTGGATATTATAAGATGCAAAGTTTGAAAATCAGGTTCTCCTCCTTTCCCAGCATTTGCTGGATTTTTTTCCCCTTTGTTTGCTTAATTTTTAAAATTGTTGCAATATGTCCCCATTCCAGGTCTTTCCAGTTCTTTTCTGAGCCTTTGTCTTTCTGTGGTCATGTTTGTGACTTTAAATTTCCTGGTACATGTTATTACTTTTTAATATCTTAGTCCTTAAATATTTATTTCCCATAAGGAGGAAATAGGAAAAATGAAGGGAAGAAATAGAACAAAATAGGTGCTAGCTCTTTTAATCTCCTGCATGTTGTTTTAGCTGAATGGGGAGACTGTTGCAACATGGTGATGGTTGTTACAGCAATGGCTGCCTGTCTCCAAGTCTCCTTTTCCATAATCAGAGACAGCAATCAGTGATCACAGAATACAGATTCCCAGTATTTGAAAGACACCCTTATTGCTCATCGTGCTGATTGTAAGCCTGTGCAAACTGTTCTAAGAACTTGGACTTGGCTACTTGTCTCAGAGCTGGGTATAGGTAACTGCTACCATCCAAACTGCCTTAATTGACCTAAGTTCCTGTTGAACCTTTTGGCTAGAAGTTACAAGCCTTGACTAGACTCCAGAACTCCAAAGTTCATCGGATTCTGCCAGTGTTGTTGTCTAGAGGAGAACGTGGCAGGTCGTTCCTACTCTGCAATTTTCCTGAGGTCACTTAGTGTATATTTCATATTTTATGGTACAAAGATCCTTGATTTATTCTTGCTGATTTTTTTAGTACTTTTATAAATGTAAAAATTTCTCAGGGAGTGGGGAAGGATTGGAAGTTTGAGATTAGCAGATGCAAACTATTGTATATAGGATGGATAAAGAACAGTCTCCTGCTGTATAGCCAGGGAACTATATTCAGTATCCTGTAATAAACCATAATGGAAAAGAGTATGAAAAAGAATATATACACAACATGTATAACTGAATCACTTTGCTGTACACTAGAAATTAACACAACATTGTAAATCAACTATACTTCAATAAAATTTAGGATTCTATATTGTTAAATACTGTTGAAAATGTAGTAATTGCTATATATTATACTATAAAGGAAGGCTGTAGGTTAATAATTTGATAGTTTTTTATTTAAAAATTTTTTATTTTCAGAATTTTTACCCAGTTAAATAATACCATAATGAGTTGTTTTGTTAATAATTATCATGGATGAGAAGATTGTTGGTAAAGATTTAATTAATTTTATGGCTACTCTAATTAATACCAAATTGCTTTCTCAATTGTTTTTCATTTTGTCTTTTTTAACTGAATTAATTTTATTGATATGTTACTGCACAATATTGTATTAATTTTAGATGTACAACATAATGATCTCATATATGTATATATTGCAAAATGGTGAACAGTAAGTTTAGTTAACATCCATCACCACACGTAGTTACACTTTTTTTTCTTGTGATGAGAACTTGTAAGATCTACTATCTTAGCAACTTTCAAATATACAGTACACTATTGTTATTAGTTATTACCTATAGTCATCATGCTGTACCTTGCATCCCCAAGACTTTTTTTCTTTTTTATAACTGGAAACTTGTACCTTTTTATCACCTGCAATCATTTCATGCTCCTGGCTCTAGTAACCACCAACCTGTTGTCTGTGTCTATGCGTGTGTTGGTTTGTTTTAAAATTTAGATTCCCCACATAAGTGAAGTCATACACTATTTGTCTTTGTCTCATTTCACTTAGCATAATGCCCTCAAGGCTCACTAATGCTGTCACAGATAGCAGGATTTCTTTCTTTTTCTTTTATAACTGAAAAATATCCCACTGTGTGTTTGTGACACATTTTCTTTATCCATTCATCTGTTGATGTGCACTTAGGTTGTTTCCCTGTCTTCGTTATTTCAAATAATGCTTCAGTGAACGTGGGGGTGCGTGTATCTTTTTGAGGTAGTGATTTTGTTTCCTAGGCACAAACACCCAGAAGTGGAATTACTAGACTCTGTGTTCTATTTTTAATTTTTTGAGGTATATTCATACTGTTTTCCATAGTGACTGCACTAATTTACATTTCCTCAGCACTCCATATCTTTCCCAACACTTGTCTCTTCTCCTTTGGTAATAGCCATTCTCAGATTTGTGAAGTTATACTTCATTGTGGTTTTGACATACATTTCCCTGATGATGGTGCATGTTGAGCTCCTTTTCATGTACCTGTTGGTTGCTTGTAGTCTTTGGAGAAACTTCTGTTCAGTTTCTCTGCCCATTTTTTAATGAAATTGTTCTATTTTTTTAGTTGAGTTGTATGGATTCTTTATATATCATGTATTTTGAATATTAACTTCCTTATGAGATAGATGACTTAAAACTATTTTCTCCTGCTCCATAAGTTGCCTTTTCATTTTGCTGATAATTTTCTTTACTGTACAGCTTTGTGGTTCCACTTATTTTCTTTTGTTGTTTTTGTTTTGGTGTTTAATCTAAAAAAAAATCACTGCCCAAACCAGCTTACTCTCGTGTTTTTTCCTAGAAATTTTATGGTTTCAGGTCATATATGTAAGTCTTTAATCTATTTTGTGTTCATTTTTGTATATGGTATAAAATATTGGTCCAGTTTTATTCTTTGGTATGTGGTTGTCAAGTTTTTCCAGCATCAGTTATTGAAGAGACTATCCTTTACCCATGGTGTATTCTTAGCTCCTTTGTCATACATGAGTTGACCATGCATGCATGGATTTATTTCTGGCTCTCTATTCTGTTTCAGTCATTTTTATGTCTATTTTTCTATATTGTTTTGATTACTATGGCTTTGTAATTTAGTTTGAAATCACGAAGGGATTGAAATCAATCCCTCTGGCTTTGTTTTTCCTTCTCAATAGTTCAGTTCAGTTCAGTCGCTCAGTTGTGTCCGACTCTTTGCCACCTCATGAATCGCAGCACGCCAGGCCTCCCTGTCCATCACCGTCTCCCGGAGCTCACTCAGACTCAATGTACACTGAGTCCATGATACCATCCAGCCATCTCATCCTCGGTCGTCCCCTTCTCCTCTTGCCCCCAATCCCTCCCAGCATCAGAGTCTTTTCCAATGAGTCAACTCTTCACATGAGGTGGCCAAAGTACTGGAGCTTCAGCTTTAGCATCATTCCTTCCAAAGAAATCCCAGGGCTGATCTCCTTCAGAATGGACTGGTTGGATCTGCTTGCAGTCCAAGGCACTCTCAAGAGTTTTCTCCAACACCACAGTTCAGAAGCATCAATTCTTTGGCGCTCAGCCTTCTTCACAGTCCAACTCTCACATCCATACGTGACCACAGGAAAAACCATAGCCTTGACTAGATGGACCTTAGTCGGCAAAGTAATGTCTATGCTTTTGAATATACTATCTAGGTTGGTCATAACTTTTCTTCCAAGGAGTAAGCGTCTTTTAATTTCATGGCTGCAGTCACCATCCACAGTGATTTTGGAGCCCACAAAAATAAAGTCTGACACTGTTTTTACTGTTTCCCCATCTATTTGCCATGAAGTGATGGGACCAGATGCCATGATCTTCGTTTTCTGAATGTTGAGCTTTAAGCCAACCTTTTCACTCTCCTCTTTCACTTTCATCAAGAGGCTTTTTAGCTCCTCTTCACTTTCTGCCATAAGGGTGGTGTCATCTGCATATCTGAGGTTATTGATATTTCTCCCGGCAATCTTGATTCCAGCTTGTGCTTCTTCCAGCCCAGCATTTCTCATGATGTACTCTACATATAAGCAGAGTGACAATATATAGCCTTGACATACTCCTTTTCCTATTTGGAACCAGTCTGTTGTTCCATGTCCAGTTCTAACTGTTGCTTCCTGGCCTGCATACAGATTTCTCAGGAGGCAGGTCAGGTGGTCTGGTATTCCCATCTCTTGAAGAATTTTCCACAGTTTATTGTGATCCACACAGTCAAAGGCTTTGGCATAGTCAATAAAGCAGAAATGGATGTTTTTCTGGAACTCTCTTGCTTTTTCCATGATCCAGTGGATGTTGGCAATTTGATGTCTGGTTCCTCTGCCTTTTCTAAAACCAGCTTGAATGTCAGGAAGTTCACAGTTTACATATTGCTGAAGCCTGGCTTGGAGAATTTTGAGCATTACTTTACTAGCGTGTGAGATGAGTGCAATTGTGCGGTAGTTTGAGCATTCTTTGGCATTGCCTTTCTTTGGAATTGGAATGAAAACTGACCTTTTCCAGTCTGAGTTTTCCAAATTTGCTGGCATATTGAGTGCAGCACTTTCACAGCATCATCTTTCAAGATTCGGAATAGCTCAACTGCAATTCCATCACCTCCACTAGCTTTGTTGGTAGTGATGTTTTCTAAGGCCCACGTGACTTCACATTCCAAGATGTCTGGCTCTAGATTAGTGATCACATCATCATGATTATCTGGGTCGTGAAGATCTTTTTTTGTATAGTTCTTCTGTGTATTCTTGCCACCTCTTCTTAATATCTTCTGCTTCTGTTAGGTCCATACCATTTCTGTCCTTTATCAAGCCCATCTTTGCATGAAATGTTCCCTTGGTATCTCTAATTTTTGGTATCTCTAATTTTCTTGAAGAGATCTCTAGTCTTTCCCATTCTGTTGTTTTCCTCTATTTCTTTGCATTGATCGCTGAAGAAGGCTTTCTTATCTCTTCTTGCTATTCTTTGGAACTCTGCATTCAGATGCTTATATCTTTCCTTTTCTCCTTTGCTTTTCGCCTCTCTTCTCTTCACAGCTATTTGTAAGGCCTCCCCAGACAGCCATTTTGCGTTTTTGCATTTCTTTTCCATGGGGATGGTCTTCATCCCTGTCTCCTGTACAATGTCACGAACCTCATTCCATAATTCATCAGGCACTCTTATCTATCAGATCTAGGCCCTTAAATCTATTTCTCACTTCCACTGTATAATCAAAAGGGATTTGATATAGGTCATACCTGAATGGTATAGTGGTTTTCCCTACTTTCTTCAATTTCAGTCTGAATTTTGCAATAAGAAGTTCATGATCTGAGCCACAGTCAGCTCCTGGTCTTGTTTTTGTTGACTGTATAGAGCTTCTCCATCTTTGGCTGCAAAGAATATAATCAATCTGATTTTGGTGTTGACCATCTGGTGATGTCCACGTGTAGAGTCTTCTCTTGTGTTGTTGGAAGAGGGTGTTTGCTATGACCAGTGCATTTTCTTGGCAAAACTGTATTAGTCTTTGCCCTGCTTCATTCCGCATTCCAAGGCCAAATTTGCCTGTTACTCCAGGTGTTTCTTGACTTCCTGCTTTTGCATTCCAGTCCCCTATAATGAAAAGGACATATTTTTTGGGTGTTAGTTCTAAAAGATCTTGTAGGTTTTCATAAAACCGTTCAACTTCAGTTTCTTCAGCATTACTGGTTGGGGCATAGACTTGGATTACCGTGATATTGAATGGTTTGCTTTGGAGACGAACAGAGATCATTCTGTCATTTTTGAGACTGCATCCAAGTACTGCATTTCGGACTCTTTTGTTGACCATGATGGCTACTCCATTTCTTCTGAGGGATTCCTGCCCGCAGTAGTAGATGTAATAATCATCTGAGTTAAATTCACCGATTCCAGTCCGTTTTAGTTCGCTGATTCCTAGAATGTCGACGTTCACCCTTGCCATCTCTCGTTTGACCACTTCCAATATGCCTTGATTCATGGACCTGACATTCCAGGTTCCTATGCGATATTGCTCTTTACAGCATCGAATCTTGCTTCTATCACCAGTCACATCCACAACTGGGTATTCTTTTTGCTTTGGTTCCATCCCTTGATTCTTTCTGGAGTTATTTCTCCACTGATCTCCAGTAGCATATTGGGCACCTAATGACCTGGGGAGTTCCTCTTTTGGTATCCTATCATTTTGCCTTTTCATACTGTTCATGGGGTTCTCAAGGCAAGAATACTGAAGTGGTTTGCTATTCCCTTCTCCAGTGGACCACATTCTGTCAGACCTCTCTACCATGACCCGCCCGTCTTAGGTTGCCCCGCAGGCATGGCTTGGTTTCATTGAGTTAGACAAGGCTGTGGTCCTAGTGTGATTAGATTGACTAGTTTTCTGTGAGTGTGGTTTCAGTGTGTCTGCCCTCTGATGCCCTCTTGCAACACCTACCATCTTACTTGGGTTTCTCTTACCTTGGGCATGGGGTATCTCTTCAGGGCTGCTCCAGCAAAGCACAGCCACTGCTCCTTACCTTGGACAAGGGGTATCTCCTCACCGCTGCTGTTCCTGACCTTCAACGTGGGATAGCTCTTCTATTTGGGATCTTTAGTGGTTGCATGCAAACTTTAAGATTGTTCTCTTTCTGTGAAAAAGGCCATTGATATGTCAATAGAGATTGCTTTGACTCTGCAGGTTGCTTTGCATTGGATGAACATTTTAACAATATTACTTTTTCCCATCTCTAAGTACAGAATATCATTCCATTTATTTGTGTTTTCTTCAGTTTCTTTCATCAATGTCTTATAGTTTTCAGTGTACAGCTCTTTTTCCTTCTAGATTATATCTAACTATAATTTTATTCTTTTTGCTATAGTTTTAAATGGGATTTTTTTCCTCAATTTCTCTTTCAGATAGTTCATTATTTGTGTTTATAAATGCAACTGATTGTAGTATAGTGAGTTTGTATCCTGAAACTTTAGTGAATTCATTTATTAGTTCTTATAGTTCTTTTTTTTATTGGTTGGATTTTTTAAGATTTTCTTTCTATAAGATCATATCATCTGCAAATGATGACAGTTTTATGTCTTCCTTTCTGATACTGACTTCTTTTATTTATTTCTTTTTCATATTTAATTTTTTTTAGCCAGTATTTCTAGTACTGCGTTGAATAAGAATGATCAGAATGGGTACCCTTCTTCATTTTAGAGGAGAAGCTTTTAATCTTTCAGTGTTTCATATGATGTTGGCATCATTTGTGATACTGACCTTTATTGTGTTGAATTATGTTCCTTCTATACCCAGGTTTTTTTAAATTTATTTTTTAATTGAACGATAATTGCTTTACAGAATTGTGTTGGTTTTTGCCAAACATTGACATGAATCAGCCATATATACCCAGGTTTTTGAGTTTTATAGTGAAAGGATGTTGAATTTTGTTAGATGCTTTTTCTGTACCTTTTGAGGGATCAAATGATTTTTATCTTTCATTTTACCTATGTGCTTTATCACATTGATTGATTCGTGTATGATGTACCATTCTTGCATCTCTGAATAAGTCCCATTTGATCATGGTGTATGATTCTTTTAATGTGATGTGGAATTTGGTTTCCTAATAATTTGATGAGAATTTTTGCATCCCTATGCATCAGGGGTATTTGATTTATATTTTTCTTTTACTGTACTGTCCTTATCTAGCTTTGGTATTAGTGATGGCCTTCTAAACTGAGTTTAGAAGTGTACTTTCCTCGTAAACTTTTTGAAAGAGTTAGGGAAAGATTGGCATTAATTCTTATTTGATAGAATTGCCAGTGAAACCATTTAGTCCTAAACTTTTCTGTATTGGAAGGTTTTTGATTACTAATTCAATCTCCATATTTGTTATTGATCTGTTCAGATTTTCTTTTTCTTCATAATACATTTTGGTAGGTTGTATGTTTCTAATTATTTGTCCCTCTTCTAGGTTATATGATTTGTTGATGTATAACTTTTTATAATCATCACTTATAATACTTTGTATTTTTGTACTACTAGTTGTAATGATTTGTTTATTGGGTTGGCCAGAAAATTCATGTTTTTCCATAAGATGGTACTGAAAAAAAACCTGAACAAACTTTTTTTGGCCAGCTCAGTACAAGTCTTCTGTCTTTTTGCCCAGCCAGTAGGTTTTTTTATCCCCTCCATATAACTGGCTCTTCAGTTCAGTTCAGCCGCTCACTTGTGTCCGACTTTTTGTGACCCCATGGACTGCAGCACACCAGGCTTCCCTGTTCATCACCAACTCCAAGAACTTACTCAAACTGATGTCCATTGAGTTAATGATGCCATGCAACTATCTCATCCTCTGTCGTCCCCTTCTCCTTCCACCTTCAATCTTTCCCAGCATCAGGGTCTTCAAATCAGTCAGTTCTTCGCATCAGATGGCCAAAGTATTGGAGTTTCAGCTTCAGCATCAATCCTTCCAATGAATATTCAATACTGATTTCCTTTAGGATGGACTGGCTCTTAGGTTATCCATATTGTTGGACTTCCCTGGTGGCTCAGATGGTAAAGCATCTGCCTACAATGCAGGAGACTTGGGTTCGATCCCTGGGTCAGGAAGATTCCCTGGAGAAGGAAATGGCAACCCACTCCAGTACTCTTGCCTGGAAAATCCCATGGATGGAGGAACTTGGTGCAGGCTACTGTCCATGGGGTCGTAAAGAGTCAGGCACAACTGAATGACTTCACTTGGCATATAATTATTCATATTAGTCTTTAGATCTGTTTTTCTTTGAGTCTTTTTTTTTTCCTCTTGGTTTGTCAGTTTTGTTTGCTTAAAAAAAATAAGCTCTTAGTTTTGATCTTTTCTATTTTCTTTCATATTTCTTTTTTATTTACTTTTTCTCTGATCTTTATTGTTTCTTTCCTTCTGCTAACTTTGGGCTTAATTTGTATTTTTTTTCTGGTTCCAAGAGGTGTAAAGTGAGGCTTTTCATTGGAGTTCTTTCTTGTTTTTTTAATGTAGCTTTTATTGCTATTAACTTCCCTTGTAGAACATTTCATGGATTTTGAAGTTTTTGCTTATGTATTCATTTGTTTCAAGATACTTCTTGATCTTCCTTTTGGTTTCTTCTTTAGCCAGTTGATTTTCAGGAGCACATTGTTTAGTCTTCCTATGTTTTTGAACTTTTCAGACTTCTTTCTGTTATTGATTTCTTGTTTTATGCTCTTGTGATTGGGAAAGATTTGTGTGTGTGTGTCTTAAGTTTGCTAAGATTTGCTTTGTGACCTATCTTAAAACATCCTGGGGAATGTTCTGTGTTCATGTTTTATAAAAACATGTTAGTTCTATTTGATCAAGTTTATGGTTCAGTCCAATATTCCTTATTGACTTTTTTTATTTTTGGTCTGGATGATCTAATTACTGAAAGTGGGGCAGGTATTAATGTCCCATACTATTATTGTATTATGTTTTCATAATAGTGATATTATGTTCATCATCCAAAACTTGCTTTTAATACATTTTAAATATTTAACCAGTAGCTTATATTTTAAACTGTTTTCTCTATAGGTAGAATTTGTTACCACACCCTGAGTTTTATTTTGTATGTAACTTCTGATACGTGAACTATGCTTAAAACATATTAATGATTACTTTTGACTTATTTTTTGATTACACATAAGTGTGATTATCATTTTCTTGTGTCTACGGAATGTTTACTTTTTAGACCCCTTTGATATATTTAGCACTTGTATTTTTCTTTGTTCACTTTGCATGTGTGCAATTTTGGAAGAATAAAATATTTCTTGTTTTTTTCTTTCAAAGGAACATGGAGAATTTAAAGATAGAATAGGAATGAGAACTTATTTTTCAAATCATAGTTTAATAATCTTTCTACTGTTCAGACCACATACTCTGCTGTATAAGACTTTATTTGTGATCTGTTATTTTTATCTTGAATATATGCCAACTGGCTTCTAAATTTATTTTTGCTTAGAAGAATTGAGTGTAATATCAT
The DNA here is from genome assembly GCF_014754425.2 of Oryx dammah. Classification (NCBI taxonomy): domain Eukaryota; kingdom Metazoa; phylum Chordata; class Mammalia; order Artiodactyla; family Bovidae; genus Oryx; species Oryx dammah. Next base: position 110,647,976 of record NW_024070186.1, read on the forward strand.
TTTGTTTTGCAGCAGTTCACAATCAAGTAAGACAGACAATTATGCAAAGCAGACTTCTTACACTAAAGAAAAACGAAGAGATGACGATGGCATTTCTTTTATGTCTGATACTCAGCCTAAAGGTTTGTGAACTGCAGAAAACTGTTGCCATTTGAATTTTCGTCTATTGTAGTTTTAGTAGTATTTGAGTTATAACTATATCTATCCATGAAAGTAAAGAGAGATATTTTAGCAACACAAAGAAAATTGCTAAATTTACTATTTGTATCCTATAATGTACATCTCTTGATTTATTTACTAAATCTGGAAGTTAAATTTGAATATTATTTCTTGTCATTTTTTTGTTTGGCTGGCATACAGCTATAAAGTTATAATGTTAATTTGTCTATTTCTAAATATTACTTTCATGAAAGTGAAAATGTTCATCACTGAGTCATATCTGACTCTTTGAGACCTCACGGACTGTAGCTGGCCAGGCTCCTCAGTCCATGGAATTCTCCAGGTGAGAATACTGGAGTGGGTTGCCATGCCCTTCTCTAGGGGATCTTCCTGACCCAGGGATCGAACCTGGATCTCCTGCATTAGTAGACACATTCTTTACTGTCTGAGCCATGGATGTGTCTAATTATTGATATTATTGCTAATTCTATTATTATTATTGGCTTTCCACTGTCTATACTCCTAGTATGAAAAATATTGTTTTTTAAAAAATTTATTTATTTTTAATGTGAGGACATTTGCTTTCTATTGTGTTGGTTTCTGCCATACATCAACATGAATCAGCCATGGATACATTCTTTATTCATTAGAATTTTTCTCAACTCTAGGAGGATTCCAATATAAGTCACTTTTAGCAAATTTAAAGTTAAATACATCCCAGACTTCTAACTATTCATTGTAGGCTTCCTTGCCTGTAGGATTAATGAGCTGACTTCTTTTTGTCTCTTTTTAAAAAGACTTTTAAATAATTTAATATAAAAATTTTCACCAAAACCAATTTATATACTAGTCAGGTGTGAAACTTAACACTTTCCAGGGTCTCTTCGATTATTGATAGCTTCAAACTAGTTGAAATATTTGTTTTCTGAATGATTTTATAAATTATTCACAAGAAAAGGTGGTCCTTTAATGATATTATGTAAAAATTTTTTGTATTTCATTTGGAACACAGTTGTTTTCACATTTTAAATACTCTTTTTCATGGAAGAGAACACTTGCAAGGAAACTAATTTCTTTGATGTATATAAGAAACCAGCTGTAACTCTTAAGAGGGCAGTCTCTAGAGAAAGTATTATGACTGTAGATGTAATCTTTCAATTGATTACTAAATACTATCTTCATGTAATGGAGGACTTTTTTTTTTTTTTTTACAAATTGTCCTTTTCTTAGAAATAATTATCCTTACTTACAGTATAAAAATAAAAGTGGATTTGTATTTGTGCAAGTGGGCTTAATTCAGATACTATCAAAAGCTTTCCTTGGTAGAGTAGGAATAGTTAAATAAAAAGCTTTCTAATTTATGTCCTTCAATATTCCTTCAAAGTAACAGAATTCTAGACTTACAGCAGGGAAAAATGAATGATAAAAAAAAGCACTATATAGTTTCTTAGTATCCCTGAAGGTTCTCCTCTTAGGTAAAGTGTTTTTAAGAAAGTTAGCTACTGAAACATTATTAAAACTCACAGTATTTTCATCCTATAGATAATTGTGTCTAATACCAATTGTTTAACAAAAGCCTATAAATTACTGGGTGTTCTGAATTAAATCCCAGGTATACCACTGAAAAAAGTTTTTTCTTCCAGTTTTTTATAATTGACAGCACTGTATAAGTTTAAGGTGAATAGTGTAATGATTTCACTTATATATATCATGAAATGATTATCACAGTCAGTTTAGTCAACATCCATTTACTCATATAGATGCATGTGTTTGTTTCTGGGCTTTTTATTCCATTCCATTTACCTCATGATGAGAACTCAGGATTTACTCTAACAACTTTCATATATAACATACAGCAGTGTTAATTTTATTTGTCATGTTATACATTATGTCCCTAGAACTTATTTATTTTATAATAGGAATTTTGTACATGTTGACTGCCTTCATTCAATTCTTCCTCCCCCTGTCTCTGATAACCACAAATCTTGTCTCATTTTCTGATTTTGTTTTTGAATTATAATCAACCTATACAACACTGTATTAGTTTCTGTTACACAGCATAGTGATTCAGTATTTCTGTACATTTCAAATAATCACCATGATAAGTCTAGTTATGATCTATCATATACAAACATTGTGGTTTAGTCACTAAGTTGTGTCTGACTCTTGCGACCTCATGGTCTGCAGCCTGCCATGCTCCTCTCCCATGGGATTCTCCAGGCAAGAATACTGGAGTGGGTTGCCATTTCTTTCTCCAGTGGCTCTTCCTGACCCAGGAATCGAACCCAGGTCTCCTGCATTGCAGGCAGTTTCTTTACCAACTGAGCTATTCCCCACACTAGGTATACCTTTATTTTGTAGTGCCTTAAGTTTGCCTTGTAAAACTTGCTTTTATGAATATAATACATTGGAAATATTTAACATTCTTTTGTTTATAGGAATTTGTTAGCTGTTTAATTTTATATGGTAATGATATTTGCAAGTTAAATATATATATATATATTTTTTTCAAGTAGAGTCCTGTTTTTTTAAAATAATGTCTGACTCTATCTAATACATTTATTCCAGTTTCCCGTGAGATTGTCTTGACTGATTTGCAGTTAGTGAACTGCTTGGAGGAAAACTACTATATTATAGAGTTTTTCCAAGCCTTAGTTCTTTCATCAGTTTTTTAAAAATTTTATATTTTATATTAGAGTATAGTTGATTAACCATATTGTGTTAGTTTCAGGTGTACAACAAAGCAGTTCAGTTATAAATATACATGTGTCTAAATGTACATGTGTTTTTTCAATTTTCCCAATTAGGTTGTTACAGAATATTGAACATAGTTCCCTGTGCTATACAGCAGTCCTTGGTTATCCACTTTAAATACAGAAGTGTGTACATGTCAGCTCCAAATTCTATTACGCTTTCCTCCTACCCTTACCCCTTGGTAACCATGGTTCTCTAAGTCTGTGAGTCTGTTTCTATTTTGTAAGTAAGTTCATTTGTATCATTTTTTATAAGACTTTGCATATAAGCAATATAATATGATATTTCTCTCTGTCTGTCTGGTTTACTTCACTCAGTATGATAATCACCAGGTCCATCCATGTTCCTGTGAATCGCATTATGTTGTTCTTTTTAATAGCTGAGTAATATTCCATGATGTTCAAGCTGGTTTTAGAAAAGGCAGAGGAACTAGAGATCAAATTGCCAACATCTGCTGGATCATGGAAAAAGAAAGAGAGTTCCAGAAAAACATCTATTTCTGCTTTATTGACTATGCCAAAGTCTATGACTGTGTGGATCACAATAAACTGTAGAAACTTCTGAAAGAGATAGGAATACCAGACCACCTGCCCTGCCTCTTGAGAAACCTATATGCAGGTCAGGAAGCAACAGTTAGAACTGGACATGGAACAACAGACTGTTTCCAAGTAGGAAAAGGAGTACGTCAAGGCTGTATATTGTCACCCTGCTCATTTAACTTCTATGCAGAGTACATCATGAGAAACCCTGGGCTAGAAGAAGCACAAGCTGAAATCAAGATTCCCGGGAGAAATATCAATAATGTCAAAAATGCAGATGACACCACCCTTATGGCAGAAAGCGAAGAAGAACTAAAGAGCCTCTTGATGAAAGTGAAAGAGGAGAGTGAAAAATTTGGCTTAAAACTCAGCATTCGGAAAACGAAGATCATGGCATCTAGTCCCATCACTTCATGGCAAATAGATGGGGAAATAGCGGAAACTGTAGCTGCCTTTATTTTTCTGGGCTCCAAAACCATTGCAGATGGTGATTGCAGCCATGAAATTAAAAGACTCTTGCTCCTTGAAAGGAAAGTTATGACCAACCTAGACAGCATATTAAGAAGCAGAGACATTACTTTGCCAACAAAGGTCCATCTAGTCAAGGCTATGGTTTTTTCCTGTAGTCATGTATGGATGTGAGAGTTGGAGTATAAAGAAAGCTGAGCATTGAAGAATTGATGCTTTTGAACTGTGGTGTTGGAGAAGACTCTTGAGAGTCCCTTGGACTGCAAGGAGATCCAACCAGTCCATCCTACAGGAGATCAATCTTGAGTGTTCATTGGAGGGACTGATGTTGAAGCTGAAACTCCAATACTTCAGCCACCTGATGAGAGCTGACTCATTTGAAAAGACCCTGATGCTGGGGAAGATTGAGGGCTGGAGAAGAAGGGGATGACAGAGGATGAGATGGTTGGATGGCATCACCAACACAATGTTCATGGGTTTAGGTGGTTCTGGGAATTGGTGATGGACAGGGAGGCGTGGCGTGCTCCTGTTCATGGGGTCGCAAAGAGTCGGACATGACTGAGTGACTGAACTGAACTGAGACAGCGTATTAAAAAACAAAGATGTTACTTTGCTGACAAATGTCCGTCTAGTCTAAGCTATGGTTTTTTCAGTAATAATGTGTGGATGTGAGAGTTGGACTATAAAGAAAGCTGATCGCCAAAGAATTGATGCTTCTGAACTGTTGTGTTGGAGGAGACTCTTGAGAGTCCCTTGGACTGCGAAGAGATCCAACCAGTCAATCCTAAAGGAAATCAGTCCTGACTATTCATTGGAAGGGCTGATACTGAAGCTGAAACTCCAATACTTCGGCTACCTGATCCGAAGAGTTGACTCATTGAAAAAGACCCTGATGCTGGGGAAAATTGAAGGCGGGAGGAGAAGGGTATGACAGAGGATGAGAAGGTTTGATGGCATCACTGATTCGATGGACATGAGTTTGAGTAAGCTCTGAGTGTTGGTGAGGGACAGGAAGGCCTGTTGTGCTGCAGTTCATGGGATTGCAAATAGTCAGATGCGACTGAGTGACTGAACTGAACTGAATAATTAGTAATGTTGAACATCTTTTCATGTGTCTCTTGGCCATCTGTGTATCTTCTTTGAAGAAGTACTTGTTTGATCTTCTGCCCATTTTTGATTGGGTTGTTTGTTTTTTGTGATATTAAGTCACATGAGCTGTTTGTAAAATTTGGAGACTAATCCCTTGTTGGTCACATCATTCCAATTGTTTTTTCCCATGTTTTGGATTCTCATTTCATTTATTTATGATTCCTTAACTGTACAAAAACATTTAGTTAGTTCTCATTTGTTCATTTTTATTTTTATTTCCATTATTCTTGGAGATAGATCATAAATATATTGCTGCAGTTTTTGGTGAGCGTGTTTTGCCAATGTTTTCCTCTAAGAGGTTTTTTTTTTTTTTTAACCTGTGCCCATTCTATTATGTTTAATCACATGAAGGGCCAACATCCATTTTTTCTTGAGAGATGCAAGATACAGATGTAGAACAGTAAGCACAGAATGCAATAATTAAAACATGTTGATGTATGGCAAAACCAATACAATATTGTAAAGTAAAAAATAAAAAGTACACCTTTGTACACATATGCTTTTTGTACACAGATTCTCTCTAAAAGAATGTGCTTACCTAGAAAACATGTTTATCTCAAAACAGAATTGAGGGAGTGAAGGGGAGGAAATAGGGGAGGAAATGTTATTTTTTTAAAACTATGTACTTTTTTTTTTAAACGTTACTTTATTTACTTTACAATACTGTGTTGGTTTGCCATACATTGACATGAATCCACCACAGGTGTACATGAGTTTCCAACCCTGAACCCCCCTTTTGGTGAGAATGTTTTGCCAATGTTTTCCTCTAAGAGTTTTATAGTGTGTGGTCTCACATTTAGGTCTTAATCTATGTTAAGCTTATTTTTGTGTATGGTTTTAAAGAATTTTATAATTTCATTTTCTTTTTTTTTTACATGTAGCTGTCCAATTTTCCTAGCACCATTTATTGAAGGGATTGTTTCTTTCTCCTTTTTATAGTTTGCCTTCTTTGTCATAGATTAACTGACCATAGATGCATGGGTTTGTTTCTGGGCTTTTTATTCCATTCCATTTACCTGTCTTTCTGTTTTTGTACCTGTACCCTACTGTGTAGATAACTGTGCTTTGAAGTGTATAGTCTGAAGTCAGGGACCATGATTTCTTTAGCTTCATTTTTCTTTCCCAAGATTGCTTTGGCTATTCAGGGTCTTTCATGTCTCAATACAAATTTTAAGATTTTTTTGTTCTAGTTCTATAAAAAAATGCCATTGATAATTTGATACAGATGGTATTGAATCTGTAGATTGCCTTTGGTAGTATAGTGATTTTGACAATATTGATTCTTTCAATCCAAGTACATGATATATATTTCCATTTGTTTGTGTCATTTTTATTTCTTTCATGAGTGTCTTAACAGTTTATGGAGTACAGGTCTTGGTTTGTTTATTCCTAGGTATTTTATCTTTTTGATGTGATGGTGAATGGGATTGTTTTCTTAATTTCTCTTTCTGATCTTTCATTTTTAGTGTGTGTATAGTAATGCAGTAGATTGCTGTGTATTAATTTGTAACCAGCAGCTTTACCAAATTAATTGATGAGCTCCAGTATGGCACCCCACTCCACTACTCTTGCCTGGAAAATCCCATGGATGGAGGAGCTTGATGGGCTGCAGTCCATGGGGTCGCTAAGAGTCAGACACGACTAAGCAACTTCACTTTCACTTTTCACTTTCATGCAATGGAGAAGGAAATGGCAACCCACTCCAGTGTTCTTGCCTGGAGAATCCCAGGGACAGGGGAGCCTGGTGGGCTGCCGTCTATGGGGTCGCACAGAGTCGGATGCGACTGGAGCAACTTAGCAGCAGCAGCAGCAGTAGTTTCCTGGTAGTGTCTTTAGAATTTTCCATGTATAGTATCATGCATCTGCAAACAGTGACAATTTAATTTCTTTTCCAATTTGGATTCCTTTTACTTCATTTTCTTCTCTGATTGATTCCTATAGCTGGGACTTCCAAAACTATGTTGAATAAATGTGGTGAGAGTGGACATCCTCATCTTGTTTCAATCTCAGAGAAAATGCTTTTAGCTTTTCACTACTGAGTATGATGTTAACTGTAGGTTTGTTTCTACAAACAGTAGGTTTGTAGGCCTTTATTATGTTGCCCACTTTCTGAAGAGTTTTTATTATAAATAGGTGTTGAATTTTGTCAAAAGTTTTTCTTTTGAAAAGCTTTTTGGATGATCATATGGCTTTTATTCTTCAGTTTGTTAATGTGGTGTAGCACACTGATTTGTAGATTTTGAAAAATCCTTGCATCCCTAGGATAAATCCAGTGGATAATGGTGTATGCACCTTTAATGTATCCTTGAATTCGGATTGCTAGTGTTCAGGATTTCTGTGACTGTGTTCATCAGTGATACTGGCCTGTAATTTTCTTTTTTTTGTGATGTCTTTTTCTGGTTTTGATAGCAGGATGATGGTGGCTTGACAGAATTTGTTTGGGAGTTTTCCTTCCTCTGCAGTTTTGGGGAACAGTTTCAGAAGGCTACGTGTTAGCTTTTTTCTCAGTGTTTGATAGAACTCAATTCTGAAGCCATCTGGTCTTGGGCTTTTATTTTTTGAGAGTTTTTTAGTCATAGTTTGAATTTTGATGCTTGTAATTGGTCTGTTCAGATTTTCTTTGTCTTCCTGGTTCAGTCTTGAAAGATTGTACCTTCCCTGGTGGCTCAGAGGTTAAAGCGTCTGCCTGGAATGCGGGAGATCCAGGTTCAATCCCTGGGTTGGGAAGATCTCCTGGAGAAGGAAATGGCAACCCACTCCAGTACTCTTGCCTGGAGAATTTTATGGACTGAGGAGCATGGTTGGCTACAGTCCATGGAGTTGCAAAGAGTCGGACACGACTGAGCAACTTCATTTTCACTTTCAAGAATTTTTCCAGCTTGTTTTATTGGCATACAGCTATGATCCTTTGTATTTCTGTGATATTAGTTGTAACTTCTTTTTCATTTCTAATTTTATTGATTTGAGTCTTTTATCTTGATAACTCTGGCTAAAGGTTTCTTAATTTTATTTTCAAAGAACTAGCATTGCCGTCTATGGGGTTGCACAGAGTCAGACACGACTGAAGCAACTTAGCAGCAGCAGCAGCAGCATTTAGTTTCATTGATCTTTACTGTTGTTTTCTTTGGCTCTCTTTCACTTATATCTACTCTGGTCTGTATGATTTCTTTTCATCTACTAACTTTAGATTTTGCTTGTTGTTCTTTCTCTAGTCACTTTAGGTGTAAGCTTAGGTTGTTGAGATTTTTGCTTCCAGAGGTAAGATTGTATTGCTATAAACTTCTCTGGTAGAACTGCTTTTGCTGCATCTCAATAGATTTTGGATCATTGTGCTTTCACTTTATTTGTCTTTAGGTATTTGTTTGATATCCTCTTTGATTTTTTTCTAAGGGATTTTTGCCCACAGTAATGCATACAATGATCATGTGAATTAAATTCACCCATTCCAGATCATTTTAGTTCACTGATTCCTGAAATGTTGATGTTCACTCTCACCATCTCCTGTTTGAGCACTTCCAATTTACCTTGATTCATAGACCTAACATTCCGGGTTCTATGCAATATTGTTCTTCACAGCATCGGAATTTGCTTCATCACCAGTCAGATCCACAACTAGGATTTGTTTTTGCTTTGGCTCCATCTCTTCATTCTTTCTGGAGTTATTTCTCCACTCTTTTCCAGTAGCATATTGGACACCTACCAACTTAGGGAGTTCATCTTTCAATGTCATATCTTTTTGCCTTTTCATACTGTTCCTGGCAAGAATCCCTTAGAAGAAATGGGGTAGCCCTCATAGTCAACAAGAGAGCCCAAAATGCAGTACTTGGGCACAGTCTCAAAAATGCAGAATGATCTCTGTTCATTTCCAAGGCAAACCATTCAATATCACAGTAATACAAGTCTATGCTTCACTTAGAGTCTTCTCTAGTGGCTCAGATGGTAAAAAGTTTGCCTACAAATTGGGAGACCCGGGTTAGATCCATGCTTTGGGAAGATCCTCTGGAGAAGGGAATGGCAAACCACTCTAGTATTCTTGCCTGGAAAATCCTGTGGATAGAGGGACCTGGCGAGCCCCAATCCATGGAGTTGCAAAGAGTTAAACATGACTGAGCAACTAATACACAATCCAAGTCTATGCCTCAACTGCTAGTGCTGAAGAAGCTGAAGTTGAATGGTTCTATGATGACCTACAAGAACTTCTAGAACTAACACCAAAAAAAGATTCCTTTTATTTATAGGGGACTGGAATGCAAAAGTAGGAAGTCAAGAGATATCTGGAATAACAGGCAAATTTGGCCTTGGAGTATAAAATGAAGCAGGGAAAAGGCTAACAGAGTTTTGCCAAGAAAACGCACTGGTCATAGCAAACACCCTCTTCCAACCACACAAGAGATGACTCTACACATGGAAGTCACCAAATGGTCAGTACTGAAATCAGATTGATTTTATTCTTTGCAGCCAAAGATGCAGAAGCTCTATACAGTCAAAAACAACAAGACTGGGAGCTGACTGTGGCTCAGATCATAAACTCCTTATTGCAAAATTCAGACATAAATGAAGAAAGTAGGGAAACCACTGGACCATTCAGGTATGACCTAAGTCAAATCCCTTATGATTATACAGTGGAAGTGACAAATAGATTCAAGGGATTAGATCTGATAGAGTGCCTGAAGAACTATGGACAGAGATGTGTGACGTTGTACAGGAGGCAATGATCAAGACCATCCCCAAGCAAAAGAAATACAAAAAGGCAAAATGGTTGTCTGAGGAGGCCTTACAAATAGCTGGGAAAAGAAGAGAAGCTGAAGGCAAAGGAGAAAAGGAAAGCTATAAGCATCTGAATGCAGAGTTTGAGAGACTAGCAAGGAGAGATAAGAAAGCCTTCCTCAGTGATCAGTGCAAAGAAATAGAGAAAAGCAATAAAATGGGAAAGACTAGAGATCTCTTCAAGAAAATTAGAGATACCAAGGGAACATTTCATGCAAAGATGGGCACAATAAAGGACAGAAACAGTATGGACCTAACAGAAGAGAAGATATTAAGAAAAAATGGCAAGAATACACAGAAGAACTGTACCAAAAAGATCTTCATGACCCAGATAACCACAGTGGTGTGATCACTCGCCTAGAGCCAGACATCGTGGGGTGCGAAGTTAAGTGGGCCTTAAAGCATCACTATGAACAGAGCTAGTGGAGGTGATGGAATTCCAGCTGAGCTATTTCAAGTCCTAAAAGATGATTCTGTAAAAGTGCTGCACTCAGTATGCCAGCAAATTTGGAAAACTCAGCAGTGGCCACAGGACTGGAAAAGGTCAGTTTTCATTCCAATCCCAAAGAAAGGCAATGTCAAAGAATGTTCAAATGACTGCACAGTTACACTCATCTCACATGCTAGCAAAGTAATGCTCAAAATTCTCCAAGTGAATCTTCAGCAGTATGTGAACTGTGAACTTCCATATGTTCAAGCTGGATTTAAAAAAGGCAGAGGAACCAGAGATCAGATTGCCGCCAGGGGATTATAGAAAAAGAAGAAAGTTCCAGAGAAACATCTGTTTTATTGACTGTGCCAAAACCTCTGACTTTGTGGATCTCATCAAAGTGTGAAAAATTCTTCAAGAGATAGGAATACAAGACCACCTTTCCTGCCTCCTGAGAAATCTGTTGCAGGTCAAGAAACAACAGTTAAAACCAGGCATGGAACAATGGATTGGTTCCAAATTGGGAAAGAAGTACGTCAAGGGTGTGTATTATCACCCTGCTTATTTAGCCTATATGCAGAGTATATCATGTGAAATGTCCGGCTGGGTGAAGCATAAGCCAGAGTCAAGGTTGCTGGGAGAATTATCAATAACCACAGATATGCAGATGCCACCACCCTTATGGCAGAAAACAAAGAGGAACTGAGGAGCCTCTTGATAAAAGAGGAGAGTGAAAAAGCTGGCTTAAAACTCAGTACTCAAAATCTAAGATAGTGGTGTCTGGTCCCATTACTTCATGACAAATAGATGGGGAAACAATGGAAACAGTGAGAGACTTTATTTTTGGGGGCTCCAAAATCACTGCAGATGGTGACTGCATCCATGAAATTCAAAAGTGCTTGCTCCATTTAAGACAAGCTATGACCTACCTAGACAACATATTAAAAAGCAGAGACATTACTTTTCTGACAAAGGTCCATCTAGTCAAAGCTATGGCTTTTCCAGTAGTCAAGTATGGATGTGAGTGTTGGACCATAAAGATAGCTGAACACCGAAGAATTGGTGCTTTTGAACTGTGGTGTTAGAGAAGACTCTTGAGAGTCCCTTGGACTGTAAGGAGATCCAAGCAGTCAATCCTGAAGAAAATCAATCCTGAATATTCATTGGAAAGACTGCTGCTGAAGCTGAAGCTCCAATACTTTGGCCATCCGATGCAAAGAGCTTTCTCAATAGTAAAGACCCTGATGCTGGGAAAGATTGAAGGCAGGAGGAGAAGAGGACAACAGAGGATGAGATGACTGGAGGGCATCACTGACTCGATTTATGCGAGTTTGAGCAAGGTCCGGGAGTTGGTGATGGACAGGGCAGTTGGTATGCTGCAGTCCATGGGGTTTCAAAGAGTGGGACATGACTGAGTGACTGAACTGAACTTGATTTCTTCAGTGTTGTATTGATTGTTTAATAGCATATTTACTCTACTTGCTTTTTTTTTTCAGTTTTTTTTCTCATAGTTTATTTCTGGTCTCATAGTGTTTTGGTTGGAAAAGATGGTTGATATAATTTTAGTGTTTTTAAATTTACTGGTGCTCTCTTTGTGGCCCAACGTGTGTTCAATGCAAAGAATATTCCATTTTCACATGAGCAGAATGTGTATTATTCTGCTTTTGGATGGAATGGTCTATAGATAGCAATTAAGTCCACCTGGTCTAATGTGTCATTTAGAACTCCTGTTGCCAGTGTCCTTTTCCCTTTCAGTGAGTCCAGGCCGCCCCAGTAGGCCCTTCAATACTAGCAGTTAAGTCTGCCCAGTCTCTTTATGAAGTTACTGCCTTTTGACCATGGGTTCTGGTTTGCACAGACTTTGTATGTGCACTTTAAGAGTGGAGTCTCCATTTCACCTAGTCCTGTGAAAAACCTGTGATCAAACCCTACTGGCCTTCATAGTTAAATCTCTGGGGACTCTTCCTTCTGTTGCTGGACCCTCAGGGTCGGAAACCTGATGTGGGGTTCAGAATTTTCACTTCATGGTTAAATTGTTTTCCTCCTTTTGAGTCATCCACCTTGTGGGTATGAAACTTGAGTTTATTATGATTGTGCCCCTCCTACCAGCTCACTGAGAACTCCTTTTTGTCTTTGGATGTTGGGTATCCTTTTTTGGTAGATTCAAGCATTTGTTTCGTTGGTTGTTGTTTGGTGGTGATTTTGATGTTTTCAAAAGGAGGTGGTGAGCGCTTGTCCAACTACTCTGCCATCTTGAGCTAATCCTGCATCAGTTTCTTTTGCTGTAGTATTTATGTTTCAAAATTATAGCTTGATCCAGTATTATAGGTAGAAATTATATTTGACTACCTTTATAGTTTTTGTTGTTCAGTTGCTCGGTCATGGCCGACTCTCTGTGAGCCCTTGGACTGCAGCACGCTGGGTTTCCCTGTCCTTCACTGCTTACAGTTTACAAAGGAAACCATTACAGTTTATAGAATTGCAAATAAAATTTATTGTGCTTTTCAAAATACTGTGTTGATCATTTGGGGGTAGTTTATTTTTCTGGGGGAGAGAGTTAAGAGTGTTGTCTTTGGAATTTGGAAGACTGTTCATGGTTTGAGTTTTTGGCCTCAGTCCTATCCCCGTGCCTGCCTTTTAAGCAATGAAAAAGAAGTATTATGAATGTTAGTCATTAGATGTTTATAAAGCTAGAGTAAGAACAAGAATAATTTGAATAGAAGGTGTGTAGTGTTGAGTAAATGAAGTGGTCAGAACAGTCAATGTTACATAGGTTTAAGTTTATGAATTCAAGGAAGCTGCTTTGGGACTTGCTTTGTGTGAATTCTAGCACCCTGGACATGCCAAATCCATAAATGCTGAAATCTCTTATATAAAATGGTATAATATCTGAGTTGGTACTTATATGATATAATTCAAAAAGCAAAAAAATTTAGGATAATCTTCACTTAGTTAGGATAACCTTAGGTAGAACCTTTCGGAACATATTTTTGTATAGTACAAATATTTGATAACTGAAATACTAAGCATGTTTGATAATAATTGAAATACACTTTATAATAATACTTTGTTGACTTTAAAAAGGTAGCGCTTCCTTTTCTGTGGTAACATGTTAGTCACTCAGTCATATCTGACTCTTTGCAACCCCATGGACTCTGCCAGGCTCCTCTGTCCTTGGAATTTTCCAGGCAAGAATGCTGGAGTAGGTAGCCATTTCCTTCTCCAAGGGATCTCCTGTCCCAGGGCTTGCACCCAGGTCTCCTGCATTGCAGGCAGATTCTTTACCATCTAAGCCAACCAGGGAAGCCCCTCCTTTTCTGTAGGATAGTAGATTTATTGGAGATTTAAAATTAAAGGTCTTGGTTTTTTTTCAAAAAAGAAATAAACTGTGAAAGTAATTGATTGCCTTATGAATGATTACATACCACAATTATCTGCTGAGGAGAGATATTTTGGCTTCTTTTAAGAGAGCAGTGATCAGTACTCTGCTGTTTCAAATTATTGTCCCTTTTCAGTTACTAAATATATGTATTAAAACTTACATTTAAAAAAGAAAACCAGTGTCTAAGTTAGTTGTAATTTCTAAAATGACAGTGAATTTAAAAAGCATTTAAGACACTAATTTTCAAAATTTTATTAAGACTTTTCTTTATCATAGTCAAATGCAATTATAGCAAAAGAAAAATATGGTTTGGTTGCTTTCCTTTGGTTACTAATACTACCTTTTAATATATTTCCTTTACCTCATATTTTTTGTACAATGAACATTCACTTTGTGAATGCAGTTTAAAATGGGATGTGTCTTTATATTTATCCATGTTGGTATGCTTATTTAATAGTGGAGTTTAAAAAAACTAGCTCTGAGAGTAGTATAGCAATTTTGATGATTTTCTTTGCGCTCTTCTGAAGAGGATCCTTTTTGTACTTTTTGGCCAAAAATATCTCTTTTGTTTTTAGACATCAGTAGTGGAAGTAGAGACTGTGACCATTTTGAAGAGGGGAGTGGAAACAAGGATAATACAAATTCTGTTTCAAGAATGGAACCCACTCTGATTTCCAGGAAGAGAAAGAAAAGGCTTAGAAGTAATTTACCTGATACTCATAATCCTACTTCTCTGTATAAGTCAGCAGAACAGACAGTAAGTAGAGGCATTTAGATGTCATGTGAAATAATTTGTCCTATGATAAAAATGAATTGACTGTGACCAAATAATGTTCTACTAGCTTTCTGTTTTTATCCTCAGACTTTTTTCTTTGCCTGTTTTTTGATTCTGTTTATTTTTTTTTAATACTTTAAGTGCAACTTTATTTTTCTTGCAGTAATACAGTTATGGGAACAAATTTCAAATACAGTCATCACTGAGTATCTACAGTGTGTTAGTTCCATGACCTTGGATATACGAAATCCATAGATGCTTAAATTAAATCTCTTATATTAAATGGTTTAATATTTGCATATAATCTGCATCTTCCCTGTACATTTTAAATCATCTCTAGACTGCTTGCAACTAATTGTAAATGTTATGTAAATGGATGTGAAAAAATGTAAATGCTATGTAAATAGTGGCCTGTGTATGACAAATTCAAGCTTTGCCTTTTGTAAATCCCTAGAATTATTTTTCTGGAAATACTTTCCATTTGCAGTTGGTAGAACCCACAGTTGGTGGAACCTGCCCATATAGAGGGCTAACTGTATTATGAGCAAGTAAAAAAGTTTAAACTATTTCTCCTCTGATACCAGCCTTTACTTAGTGGTTTGTTGTATATCCTACAGAGCTATTTCTTCTCTCTGTCTTATTTTAACTACATGATTGTCATACTATCTAGCCAATTGCTTTTCACTTGTCTGTGAAATTATTACCAGACTATTTTATCAGTAGTAGTTTACTTCCAGTTTCTATAGACTTCTCTTTTTCCAGAGTTTTGGAAATCTGTTGGAGGAATTATAATACTTAATGCATACATTACTTAGTTTCAAAAACTTAGTATACAGTTAACAATAAAAGTGTAAGGAGATAGCTTTTTGTTTTTTGGAGATAGCTTTTTGAGTCCTTTGATTCACAAGGCATTTCAGGACTTTGCAGTGCCTTTGAGTTATAATTATAAACATGATTTAGATTTATATGGTAATAAGAGATGTGAGGTTTCAGCAGTATGTGAACTGTGAACTTCCAGATGTTCAAGCTGGTTTTAGAAAAGGCAGAGGAACCAGAGATCAAATTGCCAACATCCGCTGAATCATGCAAAAAGGAAGAGAGTTCCAGAAAAACATCAATTTCTGCTTTATTGACTATGCCAAAGCCTTTGACTGTGTGGATCACAATAAACTGTGGAAAATTCTGAAAGAGATGGGAATACCAGACCACCTGACCTGCCTCTTGAGAAACCTATATGCAGGTCAGGAAGCAATAGTTAGAACTGGACATGGAACAACAGACTGGTTCCAAATAGGAAAAGGAGTATGTCAAGGCTGTATGTTGTCACCCTGCTCATTTAACTTATATGCAGAGTACATCATGAGAAACCCTGGGCTAGAAGAAGCACAAGCTGGAATCAAGATTGCTGGGAGAAATATCAGTAACCTCAGTTATGCAGATGACACCACCCTTATGGAAGAAAGTGAAGAGGAACTAAGGAGCCTCTTGATGAAAGTGAAAGAGGAGACCGAAAAAGTTGGCTTAAAGCTCAACATTCAGAAAACTAAGATCATGGCATCTGGTCCCATCACTTCATGGGAAATAGATGGGGAAACAGTGTCAGACTTTATTTTGGGGGGCTTCAAAATCACTGCAGATGGTGATTGCAGCCATGAAATTAAAAGACGCTTACTCCTTGGAACAAAGTTATGACCAACCTAGATAGCATATTCAAAAGCAGAGACATTACCTTGCCAACAAAGGTCCATCGAGTCAAGGCTATGGTTTTTCCAGTAGTCATGTATGGATGTGAGAGTTGGACTGTGAAGAAAGCTGAGCGCCAAAGAATTGATGCTTTTGAACTGTGGTGTTGGAGAAGACTCTTGAGAGTGCCTTGGACTGCAAAGAGATTGAACCAGTCCATTCTAAAGGAGATCAGTCCTGGGTGTTCATTGGAAGGACTGATGCTGAAGCTGAAACACCAGTACTTTGGCCACCTCATATGAAGAGTTGACTCATTGGAAAAGACCCTGATGCTGGGAGGGATTGGGGGCAGGAGGAGAAGAGAATGACAGAGGATGAGATGGCTGGATGGCATCACCGACTCAATGAACATGTGTTTGAGTAGACTTCAGGAATTGGTGATGGACAGGGAGGCCTGATGTGCTGTAGTCCATGGGGTCGCAAAGAGTCGGACATGACTGAGCAACTGAGCTGAGAGATATGAAGGCAGTGATTGATTTTTGTAATTTTTCATGTTATCCTAAGTTTTTAATTTTTTTGCTCTTGTAACTAAAGTCACATAATGTCAAATGGCCTCTTTTGCAAAGTAAAGCTGTAAAAATTTTTTTTCTTTTTTAAAGTTGACTTAGGTTGTGGGAGGCTTCTGAACCACTTGTAAATATGCGTATTTCCCCTTCCCATTCTTTTAAAAAATATTTAGGCATCTGATTGGATAGACCAAGCTTTATATCTTTATATTAATACTTGAGATACTTTTGCAAGAGTAATGTAGTGTAATTGTGTAATTTTCTATTCTATAATTATAGAAATGATATAGTATTTTTACCTTTATAGGAATTTAAACTTAAAGATTCTTCATGTTAGCTAAATTTGAAAAATGCTGATTTTCATATACATTTATTTATGTTCAGAAAGAACAAGAAAATAACCCAGCAGTGTTCACTGAGTTGGAAAAGTCAAGTGAAAACTATCATGAGGATCCAAAACTGTTGGAAGAAGTTACACATGAATCCATAGAAAGTGATTTTGCTCAACTACCCTCACTTTGTGGTCAGGAGTTGGCTTTGAGTGCTTCTCCTCAAATGACCTCTGAATGTTCAACCATGGAAACTTTTGAGAGCTCTATTTCCTCTGATACCGTGGGGAATTCTACTCTAGTTGTGAAGGATGAGAATGAATTTAACACAATAGAAAAACATGTTTTAAGTGAACACAGTGAAGGGAATCCATCATTTATCTCTGCTGAACCAAGTAAGTAACATGAGGATAATAAAAGCTATTAGTTTCTCTTCTCTGCTTAGTTATTTTATTTCTTCTGTCAAAGAAATTTTGCTGAGGCACTGTGTTATTTATTACATCCATGTATATTACCTTCAGGAAATATATTCAGGAATATATTACCGTCAGGAAAAAAAAGACTTGGGATTTTGGGATGTCATTAATTTTGTAGTATTGATTTTTGTAAGGAATGGAGTACTTGGAAGCAGAAGCAATTTTTTTCATTAGTGTACTCATCAGTATCTCATCAGTAGTTTTTTTTCTTTTTTTGCACAAATCTGTAAGGCCCATTATTGTCATTTTGATTGATTAAGCTGAAGTACAGAGAGTTCAAGTGCTCTTTATTTATTGTCATTAATTTTGATTTTAATTTTCAAGTATTTGATACAGTCACATGGTACAGAAAAGGTTCTAAAGGATATCTAGTGACTAGTCTCCCACACTTTTCCCTAGCCATTCATTTCCTCCTCCTAGAAGAAACTAATGTAACAAGACTTAAAGTACAATTTAGAATGATGGCATTAATATATTATTAGAACTAGAATCTGTTCCTAAGTTCTCCTAATGGCTTTATCTATTTTAAAATACCTTCTTCCTCCAGAGAGTAAGGTTGCAGATAACTGCCAAATAATAGCACTGATGTGAAAACATTGTATGCAACTAGCATAAATCAGATAATGACTGATGGGCTACTTTCTAAAATGAATAAAGTTAGGTTATTCAGTTCCGTGGAATTATTAAAGATACATTGCATGAATTAGAAAATTCTCTTTTTATATGTGATCATTGTGACACATTAAAAAAAATACATTTTTCCATTTTAGTTGTTGTTTCTAGTGATGAAGAAGGACCCACTGAACATAAAAGTTCAGAAATTCTTAAATTACAGCCTAAGCAGGATGATGCCATTTCTCATGAAAGTGAGAGTACTTCTGAACCAGTAGTGTCAGAACTACCATTGATTACTTGTGAGTCTGTACAGGTAATTTATTTCTGTCTTCTCACAGATTAACAGTGAAATATACATTATTGGCTAATGACTTTTTTTTGTTTCATCAAGCAGAATATTATGTAAAAATTACATATTTCTTAGTTTGAATTCTGAGACAACTTTTGTCTTAGTTTGAGGGAAGCATATAATTGTCTTTATTTTGAAGTGAAAGGCTTAATATCAGTTTTCTTCTGGTCATTTTTATTTTTTCAGTCTAAATATTCCGACTCAAATATTCTCTTTTTGGGTTCTCATTGGACATTTAAGTACTTTATCAAAATATTTTCTAGAATGAAATGGTTTCTGGTATTTGTGTAGTTTTGTAGTACAAGGGCTACTTGCAATTGTTCCTTTTCCTCACATGCTATTAAAAAAGCGTGATATGGAGGAGAGAACCTGACTTCTTGAGCTATACAGAGCTGTGTTCAGATCTTGGATCTGCCATTTGGACAAGTCCCTTAACTTCTTTAAGTCTGTTTCCTTATATACTAAATGAGAGTGATAACACCTATTTCACAAGATTATTTTGAGTATTAAATGAAACAACATATGAAAGCATTTAGAAAAAAGTGTCACAAACCTATCAGTTTGATAAGTCCTTTGTCTCTTCCTTCTTACAGAAGTGGAAGTGTGTGTTGGTTTAATGTCAGCCAGTGGTGGTTTTGACATACGTCTTAGAAGAGTATAGCTCTAAAGTAAGGTTCAAGTTATTTATTGTCAGTATTCATTCATATTATCAGCTTCTGATTTTCCTGTTTTAAAGAAATGATTGTCAGTCACTACCAGTGCAGAATTATGGTTAACTTATGTTAGTTGTTTTTGAATAATGCAAAGGCTGTTATTCTGTAGAATGTGATGAAGAATTTGGTCAGTTCAATGAAAACAGTCTGATAGACTGATTATTGTTTCATGGGTGTTTCTGTTACATTTGTTACTTCATACAGAAATCACCTCAGCAGTTGTATTCTGAATTTTTGTTAAAATGTAGCAATTGTTGCCCATCTGGTCCAGCAGCCTACTTGATAGCATAGCTGTATTTGTAATTAAAACAGTGTTGATAATGCGTTCAAAATTCTAAATGAATTGCAATTCCCTTGGCAGCATGTAAATTGACAGTGCAGTATGAAATGATCATGTTAAAGGAAAATTACATCCCTTGTAGAGCTGACAACATATGATCACAGCCAAGCAGCAAATAACAGAGATCTACCAAGATCTGTAAGGCAGAATATACCTCTGCACCCTTCCTTGTTTCCAGTTTTAAATGAAGTTGTTAGAAACATGGATTTTTAAAAGGCAGCTAGTCTTTACCAATTGTGAGACCTAATAAGGAATTTTTTATAACTGCTCTTCTCAATTTATCACTTAAAACACACAGTTATTTGGCTAATTAGAACCATCTGTAGTTGATTAGATTCCCTCTTTTTTGCTTAAGGGATAAGAGTACAGTAAACAATAAAAGATGAGAATGATAAAAAAAATTCTGTTAAGCAGATAAATGACATTGTGAGCTGGATTAAAAATAATGAGTAGAGTGCATGTTTGAGGTGAAGATTAAGCAACATTTTCTAGAGGTAGGAGAGTGAATACCCATGCATAATTGCTCTGCTGCTGTTGCTAAGTTGTTCAGTCGTGTCTTACTCTGTGCGACCCCATAGACGGCAGCCCACCAGGCTCTGCGGTCTCTGGGATTCTCCAGGCAAGAATACTAGAGTGGGTTGCCATTTCCTTCTCCAATGCATGAAAGTGAAAAGTGAAAGTGAAGTCGCTCAGTCGTATCTGACTCTTTGCGACCCCACGGACTGTAGCCTACCAGGCTCCTCCGTCCATGGGATTTTCCAGGCAAGAGTACTGGAGTGGGTTGCCACTGCCTTCTCTGATAATTCCTCTACTAGTGGTTTATTTGGTCATTAGTAATGTTAAGGTTAAAGAGGCATAATGTGCAACAGCTATGCAAATATGGAGTTGAAAAAGTCATCTGAAAACATTGTAGAACTCAGAAGAGATCGTGGAAAATTGCTGCTGTTGATACTGCCTGGTCGTCTATTATAACTTAAAAGCAGAGTTGTGAATTTTTTGAGCAGAAGTGGAATGATTTTTGAGATTTTTGAGACATAGTGCACATCGTAAATCATATAGATTTGATGTATCAGTGCTTCTTAGGCAGTTATATCCCTTCTCGTGCACTAAGAATGCAGTAGCTAAGAGCATCATCTTGGTTTATAGAAGCAATTTTATATGCTTGAAATATCCCTTGACTTGCAGATAGAAAGGTGATTTGTCTTAGTTTTGCTTCTTACTAGCAGTGTTATCTTAAGCAAGTCACTTAACCAGTCCAAACATCTATCAGCTCTACTTAAGAAATGCATAAAGAAAAAAATAACTTGCCCTATGGGGTTGCTGTGGTGACTAGAAGAGATATTTAAAAACTCATGTTAAACTAAACATTATATAAATCTTAATTTATTTTCGTTGAATTATAAATAAAGCCCATTAGGGAATACTGAATTTGAAATCATGAATTGGATACAGAGAAGAATGTATTTCTGCATTGTAGGCCCTATGGAATTAATTTAGGATTCAACTAGAGTAATTTTATCAAAGTATATCATACTTTTTAAAGGAAAAAATCTAGATAACTATTTCTTGACAGTAAGAACAGTGTGAAATCCTTCACAAACTCATTAATGATAATTTAAAGAAGTATATGACTTAAAAAATCATTGTCAACATTTATATAATACTTAGCATTACATGCATTTTATAATTTTTTCATTGTTAGACTTCATCTGAATTGTGTTCATATAATCCTGTCATGGAAAACATTTCCTGTCTTATACCTAAGAATGAGATGGATCTACAACTGGATTTTGTATTTACTTCTGTCTATATTGGTAAAATAAAAGGAGCTTCTAAAGGTTGTGTTACAGTAAGTATATATATTTTTTCTTTAGTTTTGCTTCTTGGGCAAGCTCAATTTTCATATTGCTTCTTTAGTGCAAATGAAAATGGAATTGATATTAGTTTATATAGGACATTTTGAATATGTTATTATATCTGTTTTGAAACATGTCATTAAATAGGAAATCTTGAAACCATAGAGGAATGCCCTAAAATCATGTCTCTAATCTGACTACTCTAATGAAGATTATGTATGAAAAGAATCATGTGCAGCACTGATATGCTTTGGGTTCTAACACTTACTTACTTGATGGTAAAGTAAATATTTCTTTGGAGTGTAATTGATAGCAAAAAGAGTGAATCTTATTAATTTAAATTATTATGAACTGAGTTTAAATTATTGTAAATTTGGAAAACTTAGCAGTGGCCACAGGACTAGAAAAGGTCAGTTTTCATTCCAATCCCAAAGAAGGGTAATGCCAAAGATTATTCAAATTACTGTACAATACATACTAGCAAAGCAATGCTCAAAATCCTCCAAGCTAGGCTTCAACAGTGTGTGAACTGAGAACTTCCAGATGTTCAAGCTGAATTTAGAAAAGGCAGAGGAGCCAGAGATCAAGTTGCCAACATCTGTTGGACCATAGAAAAAGCAAAAGAATTCCAGAGAAACATCGACTTCTGCTTTATTGACAATGCTAAAGCCTTTGACTATGTGGATCACAACAAACTGTGGAAAATTCTTAAGGGGATGGAAATACCAGACCACCTGACCTGCCTCCCAAGAAATCTGTACGCAGGTCAAGAAGCAACAGTTAGAACCGAACATGGAACAACAGACTGGTTCCAAATAGGGAAAGGAGTATGTCAAGGCTGTATATTATCACCCTGCTCATTTAACTTATATGCAGAGAGCTGTGCTTGGTTGCTCAGTTGTGTCTGACTCTTTGTGACCCCATGGACTGCAGTCCTCCAGGCTCTCCAGCGAAATACCGGCTGGATGAAGCAAGAATCTTCTGGATTCAAGCTGCCAGAATCAAAATTGGAATCAAGATTGCTGTGAGAAATATCAATAACCTCAGATATGCAGATGGTACCACCCTTATGGCAGAAAGTGAAGAGGAACTAAAGAGCCTCTTGATGAAGGTGAAAGAGGATAGTGAAAGAGCTGGTTTAAAATTCAGCATTAAAAAAACTGAGATCCTGGCATCTGGTCCCATCACTTCATGGCAAATAAATGGGGAAACAATGGAAACAGTGACAGACTTTATTTTATTGGGCTCCAAAATCACTGCAGATAGTGATTGCAGCCATGAAATAGAAAGACACTTGCTCCTTGGAAGAAAAGCTAGACAAACATAGACAAACATAGACAGCATATTAAAAAACAGACATTGCTTTGTCAACAAAAGTCCACGTAGTCAAAACTATGGTTTTTCCAGTAGTCACGTATGGATTTGAGTGCTGAAGGCTGAGTGCTAAAGAACAGATGCTTATGAACTGGGGTATTGGAGGACTCTTGAGAGTCCCTTGGACTGCAAGAAGATCAAACCAGTTAATTCTAAAGGAAATCAATCCTGGATATTCATTGGAAGGATTGGTGCTGAAGCTGACGCTTCAGTACTTTGGCCCCCTGATGCAAAGTAATGCTGGGAAAGATTGAAGACAGGAGGAGAAGGGGATGACAGAGGAAGAGATGGTTGGATGGCATCATCAACTCAATGGACATGAGTTTGAGTAAGCCCTGGGAGATGGTGAAGGAGAGGAAAGCATGCACACTGAACTCTATGGGGTCGCAAAGAGTCGGACACGACTGAGTGTCTGAACAACATCAGAGTTCTCCAAATTCCTAAACTTGTTACTTTAAGGATATCCAGGAATAGTTCCTCTTATTTTTCCACTTTCTTTTCAATATTAATGCCTCACATTTTATATATGAAAGCCATACTGGATTTTGCTCAGTTCTCTATATTTTCTCACTACTTTTTTTCTGCCTGTTAAAATATTTTAAGGCTTATCTGAAATACTTCTTCTTCTGGAAAACCTTTCCTGATTTCTTCTTCTTAGCCAGAATTAACTTCTCCCTTTACTTTGTACTTACAGCACTTTATTTGTACATCTATTGTAAGATTTATTCTTTGTGTTTTTGTTTATATTCTTGCCTAGATCTTTCTATTAGACTTTAAGCATCTTGTGATAAAGAAACATTTTACTCCCTTTTATACTTTACATAAATGGCTCACACTTAAATAGGCACTTATAAAAATTAGTTGAATTGACTATATCAAATTATAATTCAAGTACTTTCCTAGAAGACTTAGCAATATTTCACTGTCTTATAGATAGGGCAGGGAATATAAAAATGTTAAAGACATGATCTCTGCTTTCCTCTGGCTGGAGCAGTAAGGGAAGACGTCACAGAGAGGACAGCATATTAAATCAAATGAAGTATGAGTAGATGTTTCTTGGTGACCATGTACCATGTACGTTATTATCCAAACAGAGTAACCATGTACAAATTCTGGGAAGTACCCATAATGGTAGCTTATGTTATAGTTAAAATTGCTTTGATTGAAAACATAACAGCAATTCTGTTTAAAATGTATCTTCTCTGATCACTAATTTTCAGGTATTAATGCTTTTGTTATGCCTAGGATGATTTTTAAAATTAAGAAATTTTGTTCACTTTTTCTTAATTTTTCCCCTTACTTTTTAGCTTTTTCATTTAAAATCCAGGTTTGACCAGTTTTTTCTATAGAGTTCTTTGTAATGGCCCAAAATTGGGTAACCTAAGTATGTTATAGTAACTAAATAGCTAAGGGAGGAAAATTTAATATAAATATTCCTCAGTGGGTTTTCATTAATTACTATATTAATTATGCTCTTATACTCTCAGGTAGACTTGTTATGGGCAAAAACCAAAACCAAACAAAAAAACTACAAATGAATAAAGTGAAAATCGCTCAGTAGTGTCCAACTCTTTGCCATCCCATGGACTGTTCAGTCCATGGAGTTTTATAGGCCGGAATACTGTAGTGGGCAGCCTTTCCTTTCTCCAGGGAATCTTTCCAACCCAGGGATCAAGCCCAGGTCTCTTGCCCTGCAGGTAGATCTTTACCAGCTGAGCCACCAGGGAAGCCCACAAATGAATAAAGGAACGATTTGAAGAACACCTGTAATCTTGCTTATCCAGAGACAATTACTATTAACTCTACATCATTCTGCATTCTTGATATTAACTGTGTATATTTAAAACCAAAGGTTGTAGCATTATATATTGTTGTTTAACTGACTCTTTTGTGACCCCATGGACTGTAGCCTGCCAGACTCCTCTGCCGATGGGATTTCGCAGGGAAGAATACTGGAGTGGGTTGCTGTTTCCTTCTCCAGGGAGTCTTCCTGACTCAGGGGCTGAACTTGCATCTCCTGCACTGGCAGGCAGATTCTTTACCACTGTGCCACCAGAGCAGTCCATTTCTGCGTACTGTTTTCTAACTTACCATAATCACATTAAATTAAGTCACCTACCTATTTTGGAATAATTGGATTGTTCTGAATTCCTGACTGTTGGACATTGCAGTTGTCCCCAGTATTTTGCTATTACAAGTAATATAGGACTGCAGATATTCAATAAAATGTCATAAAGCAGGTCTTAAAAATTTGTCTCATGTCTATTGGAATGCAGACTTTAATTAAAACAAAAAAATCTTAAATGTCTGATTATAGGAATGTGGTTTAGTAAATTAAAGTAAATATATGCAGGTAAAATATATGTGTGTGAAGAAAGGTTGAGAGGAATTCTTCAAAAATTAAAAGTTATGTTACTATGGAAGGATTGTAAGAAGTTTTAAGGTTGAAAAATATAATGAATAACAGAAAACAGGAAAAGGGTAAAAGTCTTAAAAATTTCAAGCTTTTCAAAAGACTTAATATATATTCTTGTTCAGACAGAGTTTATCATATTCTATATAACTTATAAGGTAAAGAGCATCTTATTTTGGGGGAGGGGATAGTATATTAGAGAATTAAACTTAGTCATTTTCCAGATCTTTATAAGTTAGAGCCATTATTTTAGAGTGGTACATTGTAAGCTATTATTGCCTCCCCCCCCACCTTTTTTTTAGTGTTGAGAATGCTGCAGTAGAGGATGCTGAACATTTAATTTTTTTAGATCTTAACTTTGTTAATAATAGGAAAAATGTTTATTAAGTATATATTTTAAAAAAAACTGTACTGGCTGTTGTTAGAAGTTACGAGAAATCTCTTATGTTCAGCTTTATTTTTAAGTTTAAATAGACATGGTATGATTTCATAGAACTTGGGATTACCTTATTGCCACAAAAACATCTTTCTGATTTCTTAACTAGGGATTCAGTTTTTTGCTGCATACAGGGCTTTGGCTCTGGGAAGGTTGCATGTTGGCTTAGTCATTGAAAAAGGCAAAATGAGTATGTAAGTCTTGCCAAGTTGAAAGTTTTGATAGGACAAGGTTGCTTATGGCGGGAGAATGAAACAATAATGTAGAAAGCAGCAGCCAGGTATATAGACGCACTACTTCTAATTCATAATTTCATAGTAATGACTAAAATCTTAATAGCAAACTCCTCTTATATTCATTTTCTATAGCTCATTATTTAAATTGCTAAGATATATTTTATGATATTAACGACCCAGTGAAACATGTCAGAAAGAATTTAGCAAGGGGTGTATACATGAAATACACAGCAGTTACATGAAAGTGACATAGTAATAAGATGTATTTGACTAAGTCAGACTAGATAACATACTGAATCAGATGCTAGAGTCTAATGATAATAGCTCCTCTTGATTAAGGTTTTGACCTAAAGCTGAGAGGTTCAGTAAGTTGCCTAAGTTTACTTACTTATTGTTTATAAAAAGTAGTAGGGATAAGAGAAGCAACATTTGAACCCTATTTGTCCTCTTGCTCAAATTTTGCTTTAGCAGCTAACTTACACAATGAAATGTGAGTTTTATATTTGGGAAACTAGCATGAAAAAAAATTTTAATTAGGAAAAAAAAAAGAGTCATAGTAAACCTGTGGTTTCACCAAACATTGTTTGCTACTCATTTGGAACTTTGTTGATAGTTAATTTAGGTACCCATGTACCAAGACCATTTTAAATTTTGTTTTCTGCTCACAGACTATATCCCTGATTTGGTTAACAGTTTCATAAATGTATTGATCAAAAGGGAAACCTAACCAAGTAACAAATCCATAGGCATGAATTAATTTGACAAACTTGAAGGGACCTCTATTTTAGATGGTACATGTAAAATTTAGGTGCTCCACAACTCTTGAAAGTTTATTATAAAATCAACAATTAAGGAGATCAGATATATACAAAAGATACCTAGAGAAAATGTAGTGTCTTGGCACAGATGTAGTGGAATGAGCAGGAACCTTGCTGAATCCTGTCAGAAGGAAATTTATAACATGAGACAAAGAAAAATGAATGCTGGGAATGTCAGCAAAGATGAGTCAAATTCTGCTTTGTAGTTAACTGAAATCACTGATACTCTGAGGTCTCTTGGCAGTTCTTTTGGACTTTATCTTATTTCTTCCTTAAATATTCTGGAAACATTTTGAAAATATATTACATATAGTCTTACTGGTTTTATAAATGAGCATATTGAGAATTAAATTCCTTGCACAGGGTTCTTAAACTTCTGTAAAACTAAGTCTTTACAGTGAAATATCTTCTTAGTTTATTGAGGAAAAGATTTATGACTTTTAGTACATAGACTTTGATTACCTACTTGTGGTTTAAAGAAGAAAATTTTTTTGAAAAATTTGAATAGTAACACATTTCAAGTGGTAACTCCTGTTTTGCTTTTTTGTTTTTTCTTTAGTTCACAACAAAGTATATTAAGATCCCATTTCAAGGTAAGCTATCATTGTCTTATGACCTCTTTTCACTGTAATTTTGAGTATAAAATAACTGGTCAGCAAAAATTCTGAAGTATTTCTGCAACTAGTTTTTCATACTTTTTTCCACTATAGAATTTGCATAAATGTAAGATTAATAATGTGTTTCAACCTAACACTATTTTAGTAGCTTCCAATGGAGTTAAAATATTTTGTAACACTTAAAATGGTATATTATTTTAATGACTTCAAGTAATATTAAGGGATAAGAAAAATAGTTATTATAGTGAGAGTTTTGATATATAAAAATGGATGAAAATAGAAACTGTAAGTAAAGAATGAAGAAAAATTTTAGTGTTGCACACAACCATGTAAATGGCTTCACATAGGGATTAAGAGAGAGCATTTATACCATTTGTTATCTAATGAATTAGATAAAGTACCTGTGGATTAGAAAAAGTGGATAAAGTACACTTTATCTAATGGATTAGATAAAGTACAAAGTGGATTAGAAAATGTACCTGTAATTTGTGGAGACTGAGGTTTCTCATTCTCTTCCCAAATAAAAACCTTTCAGAATAAACAACACTAAGAGAACAAATAATAAGCAACAGAGAACAGTCTCTTTAGAGAATGAATTATGAAAAGAATGAGCAAGAAAAATATATACAGATAGCACTTCAGAAATGAACTGGGGAAGAAAAACCCTCCCCAGACTGAAGATGAGATTGAAGTAGCTTTAATTGGACTCCACCATGTACAGAATCCACAACTATGTGTTATAATAATACATTTAATGATTAGGAAGCTACTATAAGTAGTAAGAATGTATAAGGCATATGTAATATATTAGAATATGTATATGTGTGTGTGTGTCTACACACCCTGATATTTTTAATTAGGAAATTTTAATAAGTTATTATGGAACAATATAACATTAGCTATTTAGAAGAAACAAAGACCTGTGGTTCAAAAGAAAATTTCATAAAAGATAGTGCTATAATCTATAGATAAAGATCTGTGCGACAGAGCTACCTCTCAAATTCTTAACTTCAGGTGTACAGCATGGGAGAAAATATTTGAAAATTATGTATTTGATAAAGGATTCATATCCAAAATATATAAAGAATGCATACAGTTCAACATCAGTGAAACAAACAACCTGATTTAAAAATGGGCAAAGGACCTGAACAGACATTTTTCCAAAGAAAACATACAGATACATGAAAAGATACTCAACATCACTGATTGTCAGTGAAATGTAAATCCAAACCACAGCAAGATACCACCTCATGCTGGTCAGAATGGCCATCATCAAAATGACAGCAAATAACAAGAGTTAGAAAGTGTTAGTTGCTCAGTCATGTTTGATTCTTTTTTTGCAACCCCATGGACTGTAGCTTGCCAAGCTCCTCTGTCCATGAGATTCTCTAGACAAGAATACTGGAGTGGGTTGCCATTCCCTTCTCCACGGGATCTTCCTGACCCAGGGATCAGACCTGGGTATCCTGCATTACAAGCAGATTCTTTACCATTTGAGCCACTAGGGAAGCCAAGTGTTGGAAAGGATGCATAAAAAAAGGAAACCCTCTTGCACTGTTGGCATACATTCAGAATGTAAATTGATGCAGCCACTATGGAAAATAGTATGGAGGTTGGTCAAAAAATTAAAAATAGAACTGTGTGACCCAGAAATTTCACTTCAGGATATTTACTCTAAGAAAACAAACCACTATTTTGAAAAAGTACATGCACCCCCAGTATTCACTGCAGCATTCTTTATTCACAGTAGCCAAGCAAACATATGTGGAAGCAACAACCTAAGTGTCTATTGATAGATGAATGGATAAAGAAGATGCGAGATACATGGAATATTACTCAACCATTGTAAAATGAAATCTTGCCATTTGTGACAACATGGGTGGATCTAGTGGGTACTATGCTTAGCAAAATGAGGCAGACAAAAACAAATACTGTATGATCTCACTTGTATGTGGAATCTAAAAATAAAACAAAAGGGAAGCCGACTCATATATAAAGAGAACAAGCAGCTAGTTGTCAGAGCGGAGGGTGATGGGGAGCTGGGCAAAATTAAGTGAATAAGGCAAAATAAATTTATTTAAAATAAATAAGCCCCAGAAATATAATCTCTAATATAAGGAATATGGTCAGTAATATAATAACTTTATAGGGAGACAGATGGTTATTAAACTTATTATGGTAATCATTTCATAACATATGCAAATATCAAATCATTATGTTATAACCTGAAACTAACATTATATTATATTTCAACTATATTTCAATTAAAAAAAAAAGACATACAAAAAAAAAAAAAGGAAAAAAGAGCCAGTAAGTAGTAAAAGAAGAGGGGAGGTAGGTTAGAATAAGACATGACCGGATAGGAAGAGAGCAAGTCAGGTAGACATGCATATGGACAGGCACAGAAGAGAAATAGAAATCCAGAAAGGGAACAAGGGAAAAAACCTGAAGAAATGGAATAACAGAAAAAACGAATAGCCGAAGGAAGGAGGAAATATGAAAGAAATAAAGGAAAAATGAATAGAATGGCTATATTGGGAAACGTTAAAATGACAAGTTAATGAGTATTTGAATGCTTATTGTAAAATCCTTTTCAAACTTGAACGTTCATCTGGATTACCTGTTTATTTTTTGTTTATTTTTCTTTAAGTGCTGATTTTGATTCTGTATATCCAGTGTGGAGCCTGAATTCTGTATTTCCAATTGCCTCCAGGCTGATGGCAGTGTTGCAAGCTGAGGATGTTGCATTTTGAGTAGCATTGTGCCAGGAAAAAATAGGGGGAGGAGTAGTAAGAGATTTATTTCAGATAGGTAACAATCTTGGGTTTGTACTTAACTGATGTTTGTATTCCTAGTTCAGCTACATGTTTTCTCACAGTTGGACCAGGTGACCTCAGGACTTCTTTACACCAGTTTTGTATGTTTCTTTGAGTTAAAAAATAAGGTCCTTTGAGGAGGTTCTTTTCACTAAATGAAAGGGAAAATGTTAATTCAGAGTGATTACCTTGAAATTTTGAGAAGTAAAACCTCAAAAAATTTTAAGAGATTTCATCCTGGAAATTCCCTGGTTGCTTCGTGGTTAGGATTCTGGGCTTTTACTGCCATTCAGTTCAGTTCAGTTCAGCTCAGTCGTGTCCAACTCTTTGCAACCCCATGGACTGCAGCGTGCGCGGCTTCCCTGTTCATCACCAACTCCTGAAGCTTGCTCACTCATGTCCATTGAGTCAGTGATGCCATCCAATCAACTCTTCCTCTGTCGTCCCCTTCTTCTGCCTTAATCTTTCCTGGCATTAGGGTCTTTTCCAGTGAGTCAGTTCTTTGCATCAGGTGGCAAAATGATTGGAGCTTCAGCTTCAGCCCTTCCAATGAATATTCAGGACTGATTTCCTTTAGGATTGACTGGTTTGATCTCCTTGTAGTCCAGGGGGTTCTCAAGAGTCTTCTCTAACACCATAGTTCTTTGGCG
The DNA here is from genome assembly GCF_014754425.2 of Oryx dammah. NCBI lineage: Eukaryota > Metazoa > Chordata > Mammalia > Artiodactyla > Bovidae > Oryx > Oryx dammah. The sequence continues at coordinate 110,678,686 of NW_024070186.1, forward strand.
CTCAGCTTTCTTTATAGTCCAACTCTCACATCCATACATGACTACTGGAAAAACCATGGTTTTGACTAAACAGACCTTTGTTGGCAAAGTAATGTCTCTGCTTTTTAAAATGCTGTCTAGGTTGGTTATAGCTTTTCTTCCAAGGAGCAAGCATCTTTTAATTTCTTAATTAAAATTTTTAATTAAAAATAATCTAATTTTACTGCCTAGTCCAGGTTTAATCCCTGGTGGGGGAATTGAGATCCTGCAAACTGCAGTGCCTCCAAAAAAAAAAATTATCCTACACCCTTCAGAAGCTCATATTACTCTTGAGAATCTTTGGATAAATGTTTTAGGAGAAGGAAAATAGGCGTTAAGTGGCTTATGGTAGCATTTGGAATCTTGGTTGATAGTATTGACCAAAATAGAATTATATAAGTTACACTGTGCTTAGTTTACTGCATTGATAATATAGTCTGAGATCATATAGTGGTGAGAGGCTAACTTCTACTTTTTATTACCATTTAATAATTATTTAGCCCTTTCTAATTTATATGATCTTTTTTACTCTAATAATAGTGTTTAGGTATTTCAGCCAAATTTATGGAAATGTGCTATAAATAATATTTTTGAAAAACTTTTCATGTAATTCTTTTTTGAAAAATATACTGTTAAAGAAGAATCACACAGTGCATGTGTTGTATTCCTAAATAGATTACTTTATTCCCTTGTTATCTTTTACTTGTTTCAGTGTCTGTGCATGAGATTTCATTGCTAGTGGATACCACACATTTAAAGAGGTTTGGATTATGGAAAAATAAAGATGATGATCACGGTAAAAGAAGTCATGCTATCCTCTTTCTTTGGGTCTCCTCAAATTATCTTCAAGAGATTCAGACCCAACTAGAAAACTCTGTATTAAGCCAGCAATGTGAGTATAAAAAGATTTCTTCTAAATGTCAAGATTATCTGAGAACCCCTATAAAATAATTTTCCTCTAAAATAATTTAGTAGAATGTAATTATTTCATTGAATTGAAATTAAGTTCACTGAATTAAAAATAATTTATCCCTTGATATTATTTAAGATAAATTACTTTATTCATAATTTCTCCTTATAATTTTACTCAACCAATTAAAATTATCTTCTAAAATAAAAGGAGTACCTTACCTTTTAGTCAGTTGACATCCTTGGCTGCCTGTCATAAGAGTTCTTGCCCTTATTTCATAATGAACTATGACAGAACTAATCAGTGGCAAAGTTAAATACAATATAGAAGTCTTTATCTTCAAGATTTTCTTTAGTTTCTAAAAAAGAAAACTTGTATACTTACTTATGTATCATTTTTCTAAGACTGGATTGAATACTTTTCCAATGTTCCTGTAACACTTACCTATCGATATATATGTATCTTGAAATATTTTCCAACTTTGTTTAGTTTCCAACTCCTAAGCAGTCTGGTTTAGAATTAGGTAAATCAGATTAGTAAATTTCTTTCTTATCTCTTTATTCTCTCTACGTTTTCCTCTCCTACTGCCTTGCATATTAAAGATGTTAAGTAATGATCTGAATTTTAAATCTTTAAAATTCCTTATTTTGTTATCCTGATTGCTTCCAAATTAATTTGGGAAATTTATGGTCAAATAGCAGAGGAGTTGGGAAAATGCTCAAGCCATTTATAATCATTGTGGGAGGTGAGAATGTCATTTGAAACCACTGTTGAAATGACTGATGAAAGAAGATGATTCTGAAGGAAGTGTTGGAATGAAAATTTTAATGAGCAGATTTGCTATGTGGAGGAAGGCTAGAGAAAAATAATTTAGTCATCATTTACTTATTCATGCACTCATTAAAAAATATTTTTAAAATTAATTTTTTATTTTAATTGGAGGATAATTGTTTTATAATATAATGTTTTTTTCTGCCATACAACAATGTGAACCAGCCATAAGTATATACATATTTCCTTCCTCTTGGTCTTCCCTACCACCCCCCCAACCCACCCCTCTAGATCATCACAGAGCACCAGGTTGAGCTCCCTATGCTATATAGCAGCTTTCTACTGGATGTCTGTTTTATATATAATGTTTATATTTCAATCATTAACAAATATTTACTCACATCTAATAAATGCCAGGTACTGGAGATACAGTACCATTGTGGAGTTTGTATTCTAATGCAGTAGGAGTCTAAAATTGTGAGTTTGGGTTCTAGGTTACTAATGGGTTGTTTGGGAATTCAATTTGCCTGGGTTATCAACATACAAAATAGTTTGTTGAGCTGTTTACCATCCTTACTGTTACTAATAATCAAATTATTTTAATTTTAATCGCCTTGCAAAATAATACTACTGATAACCGATTTCTTTTTTTCTTTCATAGCCAAATCGACTGAATTCATTTTCCTTGAGCTACACAGTTCTATTTCACAGAGAGAAGAATTGAAATTGAAAGACATTATGACAGAAATAAGTACAACCAATGGAGAATTAGAGCTTTCTTATCCATTGTCTTGGGTTCAGGCACTTCCTTTATTTCAGAACCTGTCTTCAAAAGAAAGTTCTTTTATTCATTATTACTGTGCTTCAACTTGTTCTTTCCCTGCTGCTACTACTGAAGAAATGAAGATGAAATCAGTGTCTCAGGTTAGCATGTGATTAATGTAATTAGTGAGGGAGAGGGAAACAGTTGGATAAAAATTCTTTCATTGAAATTAGCATGATTTTAGAATGCTATGCTTTGTCAAAGGTCACAGGAACCAAACTAAAGGAATTCCCAGTGCCAAAGCTTAGAAACAGATCACGAAAATCAGTAATGATAGCGTGTGATTATTACTAGAGAATAAGATATATATCCTTTAATGTGTATTGATACATGTGATTAACTGAACGGATGAATGAAAACACAAATAATAAAAGGTGGGCAAGGGACAGTTTTTTCTTAGAAAAATATTGCAATTAAAAAATGTAAAAGGAACAAGAGAAATATAAAACCACCACTAGAAAAATCATAGTTATGATTGTTGCAGGTAAGATCCATGGAGAGATGCTAAATTTAATGTATGAAAACTTAAAGTAGGTCAGGATATGTGCATAATCTTCACCTTAAATACTAATTACAAAAAAGAAGTAACTTTTTTTTCTCCACTCTAGTAACTTTACAGTGGAGAAACGTCACAGACATCACTTTAGCCCAAGTGATCAAAGTTAACATTACCAGTAATAAAATATATTGACATAACGTACCTGTCACATCATGCATGGAGAGGGTATATCACTTCTATATTGTTTTTCTCAATATTTTATAACCTCAGTCTAATCATGAGAAAAATCAAACAAGCCCAGTTATAAAATAACTGACCAACAGTCTTAAAAAATACCGAGGTCATGAAAAATAAAGAAAGATGAAGGAATTGTAGGATCCTGAAACAAAAGAAATTTATTAGTGGAAAAAGTAGTAAAATCAAAATAAAGCCTGTAGTTTATAGTATCATACTAACTTTAATTTCTTAGTTTTGATAATTGTACTGTAGTTTTTAAAAAGATGTTAGTATTAGGGGAATCTGTGAGAGGCTTGCTAAATGCTAAGTCGCTTTAGTCATGTCCAGCTCTTTGAGACCCTATGGACTATATATAGCCTGCCAAGGTCCTCTATCCATGGAATTCTCCAGGCAAGAATACTGGAGTGGGTTGCCATGCCCTTCTCCAGGGGATCTTCCCCACCTAGGGATTGAACTCACGTCTCTTATGTCTCCAGCATTGGCAGGCGGGTTTTTTTTTACCACTAGCACCACCTTAGAGGCTTGTTTGTTGTAACTCTTTTATAAGTCTAATATTATCTTGAAACAATTAATGGTAAGTTTTAAAATGCTGTATTTATTTTTATAGGAGGTTGTTAATATACTTATGACTTATATATCTCTGCCAAATACCCCCAGAAAGAAAAGTGTTTTTCTGTGATGGGGGCGTGTACACACATACACATGCACTCACATGTAGATTTGGCTATTTTAATCTGTTATTTTAAAGGTCTGTAGAAAGATACATTAGTGAAAGATAAGGTGTAAGACTTCACCACTGGCTTTTGCATAATATTGTAAAAATTTTGCTTGATAATTGCACTGTATATACAAATTTGTATCATAGTTTTCCATTTAATAATAAAATATCAGTTTATGTTGTTATAAACTCTTACCAGTCTTTTAAAAAACATTCCTACTACTTATCACCACTTTTGTTCATTTTGAACAGCACTGTTTTCAGATTCTAAAATTGTAAAACCCAGACCTATAAGTAACACTTCAGGTTAAACTTTGATCCATAGTACATTATCTTTTGCTCCAGAGTATTATTTTGATTTGATTATATCTTTGTAGAAATTAGAAAAGTATATGTGTGTGTATATGTATATAACTCACTGGTGTATATTTCTTTTAGTCCCATTTTCTCATATAAGTCTAACTTCTGACTTTGTCATTTTGAGAGTTAATATGTATTTATGTGGGTATAAGGAGACCTTTTACTTTGCCTTTTTTTTTTTTTTTTGGATCAGCCCTCAAATACAGATACAGCCAAGCCTACTTACACCTTACTGCAGAAGCAAAGCAGTGGTTGCTACTCACTTTCTATTACTTCTAATCCAGATGAGGAATGGCGAGAAGTCAGGCACACTGGACCTGTTCAGAAGTATGTACTGTGTCATATCCTGTTTGTAATAGGTGGGCACATTAGTAGTTTTAATTCATGTTGCTGATTTTAAGTATTTTATCTTTTTAAATGTTTTCAGTTTTGCTTTCTTGCTGGCAGTTAATAATAGAAATAATCCAGAAAACAAGTCAATGCCACTTCACTTAGTTTTATGTTTTAAGAAGTCAGAAATGGTAGCCAAGATGTCAAATGTGTCAAAGCCTTTATTGAAAATATTTGAATAGAAGTATATGGTTTTTAAGATTATATATCCCATATCTGAATATATGATAGGAAAAGAGAAATTGCTTACTAAAGTGTGCCTCAATTTTGGGTACTTTGAAGTTTATCAGAACGTCCCTTCACAAGTTAGTTTCTTGATCATATTTGGTCTTTTTTGTGTCTTCTTATGGTAGTAAAGTAGAATAAGAGAGTCTTTGCATTTGAGAATAATTTCTATTCCTCTGCATGATTCCTTTTCTCTGTTAAAAAACAAACGGACAGCACAGGATAGGGAAATAGCCATTAAATAGTTATTATCATTTTATGACTTTAAAATTTCCCATATTATTTAATTTAGGTGCAATGGTTATGAAGATTAAATCAATTGCAGTTGATTCTTACCTTCTTGAATCTTTCTAGTTCAACAAGTACATATTATACCTTTATTATTGACTATATTTGTGCAGTGAGTACCACCCTGTCTGTTTCAAGATTATAGCCAGAATTCACAACTGCTCTTATTTCTGAACTTTAAGAGAGGGTACCAAAGGAAAAAATGCCTAACTAGTTGTCATTTTGTTTTCCACTTCTTTCTGGTTGTGATCTGATGGTTTATTTCCTTTATGTTCTCCTAAGTTTTATACTGTAAGCATGTTGTTATGGGAAACTTGCCTCCTAAGTTCCCATGTTATTTCTTCATTGTCCAGCTGGTATAGATTAGTTACTAGTAGGAGAACATAGTTTTTGACTGCTGACTATTTTAGCCTTGGGTATTCAAACTTAATAGTGGAAACTGGGGCATAGTTAAATATTGTACAGAAGAGAGACATCCTCAGTGATAGTGAGATAACCTGTTGATTAGACAAAAACTGAGACTAGCCCACATGGGAAGGATTGGAAATGAAAAGATGCTCAGTGACAGTACTATCAGTAGCTTGTGAAAACAAAAGAAGGAAAATAGAGTTGATTGTATTGTGTCAAATATTTTTACCCTAAGATTTTACTTATTGAATACTACTGCCCTGTATTGTCCCAAAGAACAAATTCCTTTGAGACTAGAGTTTTCATTATTAATATATTTTATTTTTATTTTTCAAGGTTGATTGTATATCCTCCACCACCTACTAAAGGGGGTTTAGGAGTAACTAATGAAGATCTGGAGTGCTTAGAAGAAGGAGAGTTTCTTAATGATGTAATCATTGATTTCTATCTTAAGTAAGTACAATGAAACATGATCATTAAGTCATTTGTTTTACAGGTTTTGATGTGAATTTTAAAGTAAATCTCTCTGAAGTATTTTAACTCTAGCTGAAAATAACCCGCTAAAATTTCAGATTTGAAAAATTTTGTCTAGCGAAGTTTTCTAGTGTTGACAAGTTCAGTGTCATTCCTTTACTTCCCATAGATACCATATACTTCATCAAGAGTTACTCTTGTTTCGTTTGTTTTCATTTTTGTCATTTGCTTGCTGTTGATTGATACTTCTTTGACTATTTTGTTGTTCAGTCACTAAGTCAGTTCCCCCCTTTGCGACCCCATGGACTGCAGCCCACCAGGCTTCTCTGTCCTTTACCATTCCTAGATTTTGCTCAAACTCATGGTCATTGCATCAGTGATGCTTGATGCTTTGACTATAGTATTATTGACTAAAGTACTTACATAATGACAGATCACTTTGGGAACCAGGAAGAAACAACTGTATAGTTCTTTATGTGTCCTTAAGTGCTGTAAAAGTTAACCAGCATTTAAAAAAATCTATATCACTATTCTATTATAGTTTCCAATTTTTTATATAGCCAAGCTGAAGGAATTTATAAAAAGTTTTATAAACTTTCATGCAGCAATAATTTGTCTCTTGTCCTCATTTTGTACTATACCATTAGACCCACATTTCTAACACTTATTTTTCAAGGTGTCTCCTGATTATTTCACTGACCATTCCCAAATCAGTTTATTATCATCATATAATTTCAGCTCTATCATTTTAATAGTAGTGCTATCCTTATTCTAGTAAGGATAAGACAGAAGTCTCATGTTACCATCTACTGTTCATCTTGGACTTTGTAGAATGAATCTCTAGAAGTTCTTTTTTTTGGGTCTTTTAAAAAATATCTTTTATGTATGTAGCTTTTGAATATATGGAATATAATTATTATATAATATCTTTTAAAATGTCTTTTTCTACTTATTCTAGCATCCTTCTCAGTTGTGGGTTGGTTTCAATTGACTGATTTTTCTCCTCATTGAGTCATACTGTTCTTTTTTCTTCTTTGCATGTCTGGTGATATTTTTACTGGGTGCTGGTATATTCCTATAAATATTTTTGAATTTTGTTTTGAAACAGATTATTTGGAAACTCTCTGCCATGACCTGTCCATATTGGGTGGCCCTACATAGCATGGCCCATAGTTTCATTGAGCTAGACAAAACTGTGGTCCATGTGATCAGTTTGGTTAGTTTTCTGTGATTGTGGTTTTCATTCTGTCTGCCCTCTGATGGATAAGGATGAGAGAGGCTTATGGAAGCTTCCTGATGGCAGAGATTGGCTGAGGGGGAAACTGGGTCTTGTTCTGATGGGTGGGGCCATGTTCAGTAAATCTTTAACCCAATTTTCTGTTGACGGGAAAGGCTGTGTTCCCTCCTTGTTGCTTGACCTGAGGCCAAACTGTGGTGGAGGTAATGAAGATAATGGCGACCTCCTTAAAAGGTCCTGTGCATGCACTGCTGCACCCAGTGTGCCCGACCCTGCGGAGGCCACCGCCGACCTCCGTCTCCTCCAGAGACTCCTGGACACTCACGGGCATGTCTGGGTCAGTTTCTAGTGGAGTCACTGCTCCTTTCTCCTGGGTCCTGGTGCACACAGGGTTTTGTTTGTGCCTTCCAAGAGTCTGTCTCCCCAGTCCCATGGTGGGGCTAATGGCAGCCTCCTCCAAGAGGGCTTATGCCATACCCAGGTCTGCTGCATGCAGAGCCCCTGTCCCTGGGGCAGGCCACTGCTGACCCATACCTCCACGGGAGACACTCAGACACAGTTCTGGCTCAGTCTCTGTGGGTTGGGTGTGCGTTTTGTGCACTTTCCAGGTCTGAGCAGCTCAGGCGACCAGGTTCTTGGCGAGCGCACTGTCCTAGGTGGGCCGTGTGTCTTAATCACCTCCTTGGTCCCGGCTGCTTGGTTTCCTGGATGTGCTGTGAGAACACTATTTCAGATGTGCCATATGTCTCCTCTGGAGAACTGATCTAAGGCTGCGACCCTCCTGGTGGCTGTCAACCATCTAGGATCTCAGGAAAACTTGGTTAGCAGCTGGGCGCCTGCTCACAGTTTGGCAGAAGGTGCCATCTCTGGGGTTTAGATTGCAGCAGCCCCTTGCCTTCCAGCTCTGGCTGTCTTTCTTCCTCCGGGCGGGGAGGGGCCCGTATGCAGCCAGCTATCTCTCCTTTGGTATTCACTAGATCCTTTGTTCTGTCAGCAGGCCAGGCTGTGTGTTAGGTTGTTAGGTTAGAGCCTTTTGCCGGAAAGTTCCTTTTTCACAGTTGCGGTTAGGCTTGTATTCTGTGGGTTTTCTTTTTTCTCTCCTGGTTATGTTGCCTTTTGAGATTCCAAAACTCCCCACAGACCCACCTGTGAGAAATCTGTATGCAGGTCAAGAAACAACATTTAGAACTGGACATGGAAAAACAGACTGGTTCCAGATCGTGAAAGGAATCCATCAAGACTGTATATTGTCACCCTGCTTATTTAACTTATATGCAGAATACATCAGCAAAATGCTGGGCTGGATGAAGCACAATGTGGAATTAAGCTTGCTGGGAGAAATATCAATAACCTCAGATATGCAGGTGACACTACCCTTATGGCAGAAGGGAAGAAGAACTAAAGAGCCTCTTGATGAAAGTGAAAGAGGAGAGTGAAAAATTTGGCTTAAAACTCAACATTCAGAAAACTAAGATCATGGCATCTGGTCCCATCACTTCATGGCAAATAGATGGGGAAACAATGGAAACAGTGAGAGACTTTATTTTTTGAGGCTCCAAAATCACTGCAGATGGTGACTGCAGCCATGAAATTGAAAGATGCTTGCTCCTTGGAAGAAAAGCTATGACCAACCTAGACAGCATATTAAAAAGCAGAGACATTACTTTACCAACAAAAGTCTGTCCAGTCAAAACTATGGTTTTTCTAATAATCATGTATGGATGTGAGAGCTGGAGTATAAAGAAACCTGAGTGCCAAAGAATTGATGCTTTTGAACTGTGGTGTTGGAGAAGCCTCTTGAGAGTCCCTTGAACTGCAAGGAGATCTAACCAGTCCATCCTAAAGGAGATCAGTCCAGAATATTCATTGGAAGGACTGATGTTGAAGCTGAAACTCCAATATTTTGGCCACCTGATGCGAAGAACTGACTCATTTGAAAAGACCCTGATGCTGGGAAAGATTGAAGGTGGGAGGAGAAGGGGATGACAGAGGAAAAGATGGTTGGATGGCATCACCAATGCGATGGACATGAGTTTGTGTAGGCTCTGGGAGTTGGTAATGGACACGGAATCCTGGTGTGCTATAGTCCATGGGGTCGCAAAGAGTCAGACACGACTGAGAGACTGAACTGAACTGATTTGGAAACAGTTCATTGGTTTTAAACTCTTGCTTTTTAAGATTTATTGGATAAGACCAACAGATTAATCCCTACTACTGAAGAAAGACCCTTCTGAATACTGTACTTAGTTTCTGGTGAATTATGAGGTTTTCAAGCCTGGCTGCTAGCAACAGGCAGTATTCCTGCAATCTGCATGAATGCTGGGTACCATTCTCTCTACTTTTTTCAGATAGTTCTTTTTACAGTCTTAAGTGTCTTCCTTATGTACATGCAGTGATCAGTATTCTGCTAAATTCTTGAGGAGGATGCTCTGCATATGTTTGGAGTTTTCTGTCTTTACTGCTTTTTCCTTTCCAGTATTCTGATCTGCAAACTCTTGCTGCATTAGCAAGAGTTTTTCTGACTCTTAGCATCTCCTAAACTCAGGGAGTCTACATCTTTCACCTGGGTTATTCCTTTCTGTGTTGTAATCTGAAATGTATCAAGGCAGTAAACTGAGGCAATTATGGAGCTCACCGTCTCTCAGGGGTCAGTATTCTTTGTTGCTGATGTGATGCTTTGGTTTTGTTGCGGAAGCCTGTAATTAAACAGCCCCTGCTCATAGAGGGATAGCAGTGTTCTAAAAACTATTGCTCCATGTATTTTGTTTGATTTTTTTGCTTGTTTCAAATAGGAGTGTAAATCTGATCCTTCTTATTCCATCTGGGCTGGAAGTGAAGTTTCCATTATCATTGACTCTTCACCCTCTCTTTTCTACATACTCAGTTGCCTGAGTAGTAGATTTGGTCTCTCAAATTCATTTATCTTTCTTCTGTCATCGATCTTTTTAGTATACTTATCTTATCTAAATTAATTTTTTATATCCTTTGTCTTTGTTTTCCTATCTGTTGAGTATATTATTACCACTATTATTATTCATAAATGCAATTTATGAATGCAGTTCTTCATGAATGCAATTCTCATTAGAAACTTTTATTAATTTCTTATTACCTGTCAAAGTGAGTTCAGTCAAGCATTTGAGTGTTTTGATAATATGACCCTAATCTGTCTTTTCTGCCATTTACTAATAACCCTGTGCCTATTGCATAGTCCAGCAAAATTAAATTATAAACAGTCTACTAAACAAAGCCCATTCCTTAGTCACTCTTCTGCCTTAATGCCCTGTTACTCTTGCTTCATGGAATATTCTCCTCTTTATGCTAACGTGTTAAAATTTTATTCCCCCTTTGAAATTTTACTCCCCTTCCTCACAAGTGTTACCTTCTTGAAAACCTTTTCTGATTAAATAGGTATTATTAACTCTCATAATACCTTTTTTGTATCTCTTTTATGGTTCATATAATATTTTGTCTTATTTTAAAGTTATTGGTGACATTATGATGATTTTTCCTTCTAAAGGTTGAGCATCTTACATCTTACTAAGTTTTGTATCCCTAAGTGTCAAATTTATATTTTGTGAGATATATTAGATCATCTTTGGTGTTAATTTTGATATATTTTATTGGAAGTAATTACTAAAACTTTATTTATAATTTGATTCTAAGAGTATTTTTCTATACTTCTTTTTCACTGAGGTACCTGTATCTCTGTCTCTTTGAATTCTTTTCAGAGGGGATCCTATGTTAATTTTTTTAACTACTTCCTAATTATTTTTAAAATTGATGAATAGCTTTCAAGTAGGAAAGTGCACAAATTTTAAGTGTACAGCTCACGAATGTTCACATATGTATGTACCCATGTCATCATCATTCAGATTAAGATAAAAGAATACTTGAAGCACACCAAAGGCATTCTTTGTTTCTCCTTTCACACAGTATATGCTCTGCATAACCACATTAAAAAAAATTCAAGCTGAGTTTGTCTTTTATGCTTTTTTTAAAAAAGCAATTGCAAGTTCATTTTTGAACATTTTTAAACTATTAACAATACCAGAGTTCTCTAAATATGAGAGAGTTAATCACTATGTGATTGAAATATAAGCTTGTGTTGAATTGTTTTATATGGAAATGGACTAAGGATTTAGCAATTAGTTGTATCTCAAGAATTATTAAAGTTTCTCGATTTATTTAGGAATATCATGGTTTCAGTTTTATATGTGATTGTATGATTTGATTAATATTTCCTTTTTACCCTCACTTTTCTGGGGCCAAGAACTTGTTTTTTCCCCCTCTTATTTAATGTTGCTAGTATAAATACCATACTTAGCTCATACTAGGAAATTGAGAAATACGTGTTAAGTAAATGAATGAGAAAATGGAAAATTTCTGCTTTAATTGATCTTGATAGAAGGTAAGATAGTTAAAGAACAAAAAAAAAAATTTGAAATGAGAGCAAACTGCAAGATTTCCTTGACTCTAATTGGACATATAAATGAAGATTTTCAGAACTCATAAAATAATTGGAGGAAAACCAGGTAAAATCAAAAAATAACTTACTTTTGTGGTGTTGTTACTTTATAGGTATCTTATATTGGAGAAGGCATCAGATGAACTTGTTGAACGAAGTCATATTTTTAGTAGCTTTTTCTACAAATGCTTGACAAGAAAGGAAAATAATTTAACAGAAGATAATCCAAATCTTTCGTAAGTCAGTCTTCCAATATACTTAAGTTTTAAGAGGAAAGCATTATTATTTTGATGCTCCTAGCAAACTATCTTCTTACTGTATTTCCTAGAGTGAGCAGTATTGCCACTTGTGCATGTCCTGGGCCTGTCTGTTCTGAAAGGCATTTCTCACCCTTCCACTGTTCTGTTCCTCATCACAGAGAGGCTTACTCTTGCAGGTTGCATTTCCAGTTGTACTGTTGGGAATATTGGAGGTTGGATGGCAAGGAAAGAAGATGTTAGGATGTTTCTTCCTTACCCTCTTTGCCTTGGTTAGTTATTTTGGTAGTGATTCTAGTTCATTTGTGGGTCCTTCTTTCACTGGACAGACCTAGGCTCTTCTTTCACTGGACAAGCAGAGCTCTAACTTCTGTCTGGAGCCACTACTTCTTCACTCTCCCCTTCAGCATTGGGTGTAGCATTGTCCTACTATGCCCAGCTCTGGTTGCCTCACTGATTGCCTTTTGTGGCTTTGCACTTTTTCTATCACCACTGTAGCCAATAATTTGCATTACATTTTATCTGTCTTAAATATATATGAAGATTTATGTTTTCCTGTTTGGACCCTCACTAACATACTACTATTTAATTAAACTGAGGTGACATTATAAAAAATACTATGTTTGTCCCCACAATTTAGCTGAATTTCTGTCCAAGTATTTTTTTTTTTATTAATTCTAAAACTTATAGAGCAGTGGTTCAGTTCAGTCACTCAGTTGTGTCCGACTCCCTGGGACCCCATGGACTGCAGCACGCCAGGCCTCCCTACCAAGGTCCAGCCCTGGTGGATCCAGGGAATTCGAAGGTGGGGACGGCGTCGGCGTCTTTGGAAAAATACATATTTAAGTACAGATATAGAGAGAGATTAGAAATGGATAGTGTAGTAACAGATAGTGTAGTGGAGAAAAGGAGGCTGAATCCAGATGGGAATTCAGCCAGAGAAATGGGAGCAAGAAAGAAGCGACATGGTAGAATCAGTCTTTCTGGAAACTGATCCAATTTCTTTATTTTTGGGTTTGCTTATATACCTTTTGTTACACATAGGGATGAATACAGAGTCACGTGGGGGTCAGCAGTCCTGACCTTTATCAAAATCAGGTGCTTTACATAAATGAATAAAAAGAGGGTCTTAGGGATATTACATCATCTTCTGGCCATGAGTGAGACCTGCTGACATTCTATGATCCTTTCTTTCTGATAACCAAAAACCTTATTTCTTCCAAGGGTGTTTTTTCTTAAACCAAGCACCACCCTCTAGATAAAGTTGCATTCCTATAAGGTGAGGGTGTAGTGAGTTACAATCAAGAAAGGAATTTATTTAACCCAAGGTTAACATGATTAATCTTAAAGGTTAATACTTATTTTTCCTATATGTTTAAAAGTTAATACTTATTTCTCCTATATGTTAGTTATATTCACTATAAGGGCAGGGAACATGGAAATCTAGCAGCAAACATCAGCCCAACAAATGAAAATCCTTTCACCAATGCTCCCCTTAAGATCTATCTAGTCTTAAGATAGTGATAAGGTTACATTTTTACATGGCAAGGACACAGGGATTTATAATAAAGTACAGTGATCTATTACAAAAGAGAAAATCCATTAACTCAAAAAGTCTAGTATTGCTCACATCTAAAACTACTATAATTCCTTTTCTATATTTCAAATACATTGATTAATATATTCCTAGCTGCCTAAGGATATGGAGGCCTGGCGGCAATCATTGACTCAATGAGAAGAAAAAGCCCTATGCTAATTAAGACTCTCAAAATACTCCAAAACTCTCTGTGCTGTTTGTGGTTAAGAGGTAGTAAACAATCATGTGGCAGGAGTATGGATAATCCTGTCACACAAGCTAGTCTGTCAGTAGAGAGGTTTGACCTGAGACATCCTTGTCCCACCCAGAGCAGGGAATTAGCAGCAATCATTGACACAACAAATGAAAAACCCTTCACCGATATAATTCCTAACCAACCCATTATACTAATAATTTCTAACTCCCCAAAGAATTTGCCTTTAGTAAGTCTAAAACATCTCGTGCCTCTCAGATTGGGAGGCTGTAAACAATTACATGTGGCCTGACGAACCTATACAGGCAGGCTAGATAACCTTCAGAGGAGTTTGTAAGCTGAAACACTCTTGTCACGCCTAAGAATTTTAATTGCCTTGGAGCTGCACGTCTTCCTTCTCCAAGAAAAATGGTTATGGGGGAGAGCCCCCCGTAAAGTCAGAGGTGTAGACGAGAGCATAAAACAGACTCTGGTTTTGGGGTAGATGCTCGGGAACAGGAAGTTTCCTGAGGCTTGATCACGCCTTTGCGTATGCCAAGCCTCCTTCCTCATGACCTTTGCCATGGGCGGAGTTCCTCAGCTGGCCCCCAACACCTCCCTGTCCATCACCAACTCCCAGAGTCTACCCAAACTCATGTCCATTGAGTCAGTGATGCCATCCAACCATGTCATCCTCTGTCATCCTCTGTCATCCCCTTCTCCTCCCACCTTCAATCTTTCCCAGCATCAGGGTCTGAGCAGTGGTTAGGGACAGGCAAAAAAGGAGGAGGAGTGATTTTTTTAATCTTAGCAGTAACTTGAATAGTTGTGATCAGAGAGCCATTTCATCCCACCCCTAATACTCTGTGTGATAATCTGTGTGGTAGGTGTATGATAAAATTAAGAGTTTCTGTTTTTTTAAAAAGTTAATGTAAACAGCTGTCTACCACTTTACAGGGTACATTTTGTACATTATTTCTTCCCAAAACAGTGCTTTTAGATATGTAAGGCATTTTTCAGATGAGGAAGCAGGCCAATGAAGATCGTCAGAATTCTGATAAAGTGACAGAACTGATGGTACTTAAATCTTTATCTTTTAACCGTTAGTCCAGAGATGTTTTTGTTTTACTTGATGGCCTTCAATAAGATGGCTGTGAGAATTGTTTCATCCCTTTAAAATAATAAGAGCAATAAGCAACTAAAAAGATGATTAAATGAGTAAACTGAGTTTGTTGTATTTTTGGAGAAAAAGAATAGCAATAGAGAAAGTATTAACATTTATTGAGTACCTGCTTGGAACCCGGACAGTGAACATAAGGTTATTGTTTGATTCTACAATAGTCTTACAAGATAAATGACCATTGTTGTGAACTGAAACTTTAAAAAGTTAGATAAGTTATCAGAAGTTGGATATAACTTTCTAATTTCAAAGTTCAAGCTCTTTCTCTTATTTATAGTATTGCAGCTGTATAATTTATGGTCTAAATTGAAACACTTAAGTGAGTAAAAGGAGGATCTATTAATAGTTACTCTGGACAACCTGTCTATATTGGTTGTATACCTAGACAAACTGGAATGTGTGGTCATCCGTATTTTGAGTGTCTTTATAGGTTTGAAATCTGTGCTGGTAGACAAGGCCTTCCAGGATCAACTAAGGAGAAAATCACAGTATGGAAATATTCTTATAGTTAGGGCTAACGGAGGGGAATATGTGGAAGGGGAGGATGTAGTAAACAAATTAGATATTTAACATTTCTCATGCCCTCCTCTTTTATTTTATGTGTATAGAAATTGATGTTTGGCACCCTACACTTAATCCCACATTTTGTGTTAAGATTACTAGTCAGTGTGGAGATTATGCAGTTGGCATGCCTACCTAGAAACTGAGGAAATGAAAAGGTAGATTCTGCTGTATTGAAATTTTTTTTTGATTAAAAAATTAGCAAAAACTTAGATGTTATATGCCTGATCATATATAAACATAAGACAAAACTAAGTTAGATGAATGACTTCTTCCAGGGTAAGATAGATATTACATGTATCTTATGCATAATATATCTTCATATACACGTACCCATATACATATGAACACATACATACATATACACACACCAACACTCATACTAATGGTTGGCCGATGTGTATATAGTTAGTATTCACACAAAGAATCCCTACAAATTGGCTTAAAAAAAAAAAGAACGCAGAAACAAACTTGTGAGGGATACAAACCATAATTTATGGCCAGTGAATCCTATAGGAAGCTCAAGCTATTAATGTTAGGAAATAGCAGACTAAATGATAGACACAGTCATTGCTGTGGTTTATGAGATTCAGCAAGATCCACTTCTGTCCCTCTCCCTAAACTCATCTCACGACATTCTCTCCCTTCATTTACTATACTTCAGCTCAGCCTGCCTCCTTCTAGTTTTTGAATATGCTAAGCTCTTTGCTGTTTTCTGACAGAAATTTCTTCTCCTGGCACTTTTTTTTTTTTTCCTCTCCTGGTACTTTTTAGTTTATTTTAAAACTATTTCTAATAATTTTTATGTTTTTTTTTTCTTTTCAGTTTCCCATTCTAAAATTTAAGCTCCATAAGGTCAGGAACGGCATCTGTCTTTTTTTCTACTCTATACCTGGTACATTTTGCTCAGTTCTTAGAACATACTAAGAACTCAAAACAAAAGATAATAATGTATGTTATTGAACAGGGAGAGAACTGTTAGACATTTAATTGAGAATTTTCCAGTTAGTTAGGAACAGAGAGTCAGAGATTATATTGTGGCCCTGTATTCCCTCTTATCATCCTTGCTCCATCCACTGTCTGATGAATTCCCAGTGACGTAAGGTTAGCATAATCAGGAAATTTATCAAACACCAACATAAAACAAAAGAAAACCAGCTGTCTCTTTTAAGATTTTTCAAATGGAAAACAGAGAGATTCTGTGCTAGGTAAAAATAATTATTTATAATCATTGTAATGGTTGGATCACTTTGAAATAAGAAAATTGGTAAACATATGACTCATTATTTTACAGAGTTGTTCTTTTGCATAGTGTCTGATTCCTACCACATCTTTTAGCCTGTTCTAGATTCCATTTTACTCCCAACATCTACTCCTGTGAATTTGGTTAGATATTCTCATGGACAGGGATAGAGCAAAGATGTCTGTTTCCTGTGTTACTTGGTATATTAATATATAAGAACAAACCATGGTTTGTTTAATTTTCTAACTAAAAAGAGGTCCTTCCTGGGACTGAGCCAAATGTCATACCATAACCTCCTTTATGCAACTGTGAAATGCCATCCCTTTCCTAGAACCCTTTTTGACATCCAGACTTGGTTTGATATCTTCCTTCTTTAACTCCCTAATGACATAAAGAAAAGGAACTATTATTCGTGTGTCCCAACCTTTTTCTTGATGGTTTTCTTAGATGCCATCACCATAATTCATTTGTATCCCTTATGAAACTTACATTTTAGTTATTTGTTGTAGTTTTTTTTTCTGTCTTCATTATTTTGTAAATTCCTTTAGGGCAGTGTGAGTGATTTTCATTATTCTTAGGAATCCAATATTTATCAAAGAAATAAAATAAAAGATGGATGGTGCATATGCTTAACTCATTGTCCTATGATGTTCTTTTTTTTTTTTTTTCTTTGATGTGGACCATTTCGAAAGACTTCATTGAATTTGTCACACTATTGCTTCTATTTTATGTTTTGGTTTTTTGGCCAGGAGGCATGTGGAATCTTAACTCCCAGACCAGGGATCGAACCTGCATCCTCTGCATTGGAAAGCAAAGTCTTAACCACTGACCTGCCAGGGAATTCCTTGTCTTATAATATTTTTATAAATGAGATAAAGGAAGAAGAGTTTCATCTTTAAAAATTTAAGAATATATACCTCATCCCTCCTCTTCCGTTAAGTTTTAACAACTCCCTCATCACACATACAACATTTAGACAGTTCTGTTAAGGTTTAATGATAATATTTTATATCAGAATAAATAGGTATAGCTGTTCATATTCAGTTGTTCAGACATTTTAGAATGTCTAGAGCATTTTATGAATTGCTGCCTTTCTCTTATCCATTATTTTATGTTTATAAATAGTGGTCATATTTAAAAACAGCCAGATGTTAATAAAAGCACATTTTCCAGTCTGTTAAATATTATGTATCTTGAAGAAGATGGTTAAATAAACTAAAACTAGCATTTCTCAGTGTATAAAATGACTTGAAATTTTTATCTTAAATTTTGAATTTTTTGTCTACCAAATACATCTATCTTTTTATTCCCAGAATGGCTCAGAGAAGACATAAGAGAGTAAGAACGTGGACTCGTCACATAAACATCTTTAACAAAGATTACATCTTTGTGCCTGTAAATGAGTCGTGAGTATTTCAGATTATTATTTTTTTTAAATTGGAGCGTGGAGAAAAGTACTTTGTGCATTTTTTAGATTAGTAATCAGTAAAAAAGTATGGGTATATCAACCAAGGTGTTATGTTTAAATTTTTTTCGAAGGAAGTAGCTAAAATAAATGAGATTATTTGTCTTGGATTTTGGTTTGACAGTGCTTATGTTGTATATAGTGAAAAAAATAAAATGACAAATGCCCACAAGACTATAATGACTGAGGCATAGAGTTTTTTTTTGGAGTTGAGGGGTACTCAAGAAAAGATTTTCTAAACAAAAAAGGAAAAGCATTCAGGGTGAATCTTCAAATATTTAAGAGAACAAACTCTTTAAGCACTAAAAGAAAAAAGATGATGCTGTAAGTCTGTTTATTTATTAAAGCAGATCCTCAGCAGGAAATATTAATTATATAAAAGTAAGTTTGAATTACTCAGATTTTACCCTAAGAAGTCTTAGTACTTTTTAAATTAGTTGCGAAATGTTTGTTCAGATATTACAGTGAACTTCAGAATTAATATTTGTCATACCCACCTTCTCAGCTATAGTTCTAGAACATATTCTTCTATATTGCTTAGATTTTGTGTTAAGATTATATTTCTTTTTCAACAGGTCTCACTGGTATCTTGCAGTCATTTGTTTTCCATGGTTAGAAGAAGTTGTGTATGAAGATTTTCCACAGACTATATCCCAGCACTCCCAGGCTGAGGAATCCCACCATGACAGCAGAACAATAGGTGATAAACTTAATGTGGATCATATTTTTAATAATGATGGCAAAAGTAAAATGATTTTAGAGAACAATATGAGGTTGAAAGATAGTATAGATAGTATAATTATTTCATATCATTTAGTTTATTAGAAGAAATGTCTGAAATTTTCATGATACCCAGACTCATGTATAAACAAAATATAATTTTCAAGTTATACTGTTATATCAAGTTTATCATAGCACTTTTTATAAAATATTCTTGCTAAGAAGTCATATCATGTATCTTCAGGCATAACTTGAAATCTACCCTTTTTTTCTTTCTCTTGGTATAAAATCAAGACTGGTCGTGTTGACACTTGTAATTTGACTAGGTAATATAGGGGTCTCTTTCCTCCATGATTTTTATGTTGCAACCCAGATAGATCTTAAGTAGGTAAATAAGCCTACTTTCTTTGAGAAAAAAATCAAACTATATTTTATAGCTGTAGCCTAAGCAGCAAGCAGAATTAATATTAGTCATTAACATTAATACTAGCCAAAGCCTGTATCTTTTGTGGGAAAAGAAAAACTGAAAAATTTAGTAACTGATTATTTTCAATTTTGTCTAGTTCTGCTGTGCTGTAAAAGTGTATTTATGCAACACCCTATGATCATATGTTAGAATTATTACTAGACGAATTAATGGTTCTCTGCATTAAAACAGCGGAGATTTTGATAAATGAGCATTCTATGAAGATTGTCTTTTTATAGGAAACTGGCCCAGCTAACTGGTATTTCAAGATTTGGCAGTAGGGTTTATGTATTGTCTCATGACAGCTAATTAAGCATTGTCTGTTTTAACTGTCACTTGGATTTTTTTGTAATATTAACCATTAAAAAAAATTGAGTAGTTCCCAGGTATTCTTTTTCCTTTAACTACTAGTGTGCATACACATTACAGTTTTTATCCCACTACTTTGTAGTAGACATAAAATAAACACACATAACTGCTTTGTTATTTCTGACTAGATAATGATCTGCATACTTCTTCAGCACTGTCCTCAGGTACAGAAGATTCTCAAGTAAGTGTGTTTTTATAAATGTGAAGGGAGGAAAACTCATGAATATAACAATTCTCTCTCTCAAATAAGGCATAGCTGGGTAGGCTATGACAGATACAGGTGGACCATATGATTAAATTATGCTGATTTATGATTCTTTGATTTATTTTGTTGGTATAGGAAAGAGATCAAGGGAAACTGTCTTTCTTTTTGCATCTGTTTATCTTACTTTAACTTCCTAGATTCATTTATTTAGTAGTTTATCTGATCATCTTGGTCAGCTAATTTTCTAAATTCTATGGGAAAATGTACTTTCATTCTTCATCATTTCATCAGTTTTTGCAATAATTGTTGTTCAATTGCTGTCATATCCGACTCTTTGTGATCCCGTGGACTACAGCATGCCAGGCTTCCCTGTCCTTCACTATCTCCCAGACTTTGCTCAAATCCATGTCCATTGAGTTGGTGATACTATCCAACCATCTCATCCTCTGTTACCTCCTTCTCTTCCTGCCCTCAGTCTCTCCCAGCATCAGGGTCTTTTTCAGCGAGACAGCTCTTTGTATCAGTTGGTCAAAGTATTGGAGCTTCAGCTTCAGCATCAGTCCTCCAATCAATATTCAGGGTTGATTTCCTTTAGGATTGACTGGTTGGATCTCCTTGCAGTCCAGGGACTCTCAAGAGTCTTGTCCAACAACACAATTCAAAAGCATCAATTTTTCAGTGCTCAGCCTTCTTTGGGCTTCCCTTGTGGCTCAGCTGGTAAAGAATCTGCCTGCAATGTGGGAGACCTGGATTCGATCCCTGGGTTGGGAAGATCCCCTGGAGAAGGGAAAGGCTACCCACTCCAGTATTCTAGCCTAGAGAATTCCATGGACTGTATAGTTCATGGAGTTGCAAAGAGTCTGACACGACTGAGTGACTTTCACTTTCAGCCTTAAGTTCTTGCTCTCTGTACATGACTGCTGGAATAACCATAGCTTTGACTATACAAACCTTTGTCAGCAAAGTGTTGTCTCTGGTTTTAATACACTGTGTAGGTTTGTCTAGCTTTCCTTCCAAGGACCAAGTGTCTTTTCATGGCTGCAATTACCATCCACAGTGATTTTGGAGCCTAAGAAAAGAAAATTTGGCACTGTTTCCACTTTTTCCTCTTCTGTTGCCATGAAGTGATGGGACCAGATGCCATGATCTTAGTTTTTTGACTGTTGAGTTTAAAGCCAGCTTTTTTACTCTCCTCTTTCACCTACATCAAGAAGCTCCTTAGTTCTTCAGTTTCTGCCATTAGAGTCGTATTATTTGCATATCTGAGGTTGTTGATATTTTTCCTGACTGTCTTGATTCCAGCCTGTGATTCATCCAGTTCAGCATTTCATATGATGTATTCCTCATAGAAGTTAAATAAGCAGGGTGACAGTATACAGCCTTGACATACTCCTTTCCCAATTTCGAACCATTCTGTTGTTCCATGTCCAGTTCTGACTGTTGCTTCTTGACCCACATATAGGTTTCTCAGGAGACAGGTAAGGTGGTCTGGTATTCCCATGTCTTTAAGAATTTTCCATAGTCAAAGGCTTTTTGCATAGTCAGTGAAGCAGAAGTGAATGTTTTTCTGGAATTCCATTGCTTTCTCTATGATCCAATGAATGTTGGCAATTTGATCTCTGTTTCCTCTGCCTTTTCTAAATCCAGGTTGTACATATGGAAATTCTCAGTTCACATACTCCTGAAGCCTAGCTCAAAGGGTTTTGAGCATTACTTTCCTAGCATGTGAAATGAATGCAGTTGTGTGATAGTTTGAACATCTTTGCCATTGCCCTTCTTTGGGATTGTATTGAAAACTGACTTTTTCCAGTCCTGTGGCTACTGCTGAGTTTTCCAAATTTGCTGACATATTGAGTGAGCACTTTAACAGCATCATCTTTTAGGGTTTGAAATAGCTCAACTGAATTCCATCACCTCCACTGGCTTTGTTCATAGTAATGCTTCCTAAAGCCCACTTGACGTTACACTCCAGGTTTTCTGTTCCTAGGTGAGTGACCACACCATCATGGTTATACAGGCCATTAATCCAGGTCATTAAGACCTTTTTTTGTATAGTTCTGTGTATTCTTGCTGCCGCTCCTTAATCCCTTCTGCTTCTGTTAGGTCCTTACTCTTTCTTTTTTCATGCCCATTGTTGCATGAAATGTTCTCTTGATATCTCCAATTTTCTTGAAGAGATCTCTAGTCTTTCCCATTCTATTGTTTCCCTTTATTTTTTTGTATTGGTTACATAAGAAAGCTTTCTTATCTCTCCTTAGTATTTTCTGGGAACTCTGCATTCCGTTGGGTATATCTTTCTCTTTTCCTCTTGCCTTTTGCTTCTCTTCTTTTCTCAGCCTCCTCAGAAAACCACTTTGCCTTCTTGGATTTCTTTTTCTTTGGGATGGTTTTGGTCACCACCTCCTATACAATATTTTACATTCCACTTTC
This sequence comes from Oryx dammah, assembly GCF_014754425.2. Taxonomy (NCBI): domain Eukaryota; kingdom Metazoa; phylum Chordata; class Mammalia; order Artiodactyla; family Bovidae; genus Oryx; species Oryx dammah. The sequence goes on from NW_024070186.1 coordinate 110,701,174, forward strand.
TATTTTTATAAATTATTGGTAAAAATCATTCAAAGTGGACTCACAGTTAATCCATATGACTTCTGTGGCTAAGATAGTTACTGTTAACTTTTCTTCAAATGGACCTCCAAACTGATATTTATGATCTAGATCTGGTATCTTAATTGATTAAGGTAGTCACCTAATTATTTTTTTTACTTACAGATAGCAGTAGCCTCTCTGGCAAAGGCTTTTGTCTTTATTGTCACTGGAACAGAGTGGGCAGAAGGAAGGTTTTCTTCTTTAATGTCACGGTGGCAGAATAGGGGAGTTTTTTCTTGCTTCTAGAGCCAGGTTTCCCAAAATGAGTTCTGTTTTAAGATGCATTTATGATAAAAAGGATTTTAAAGTCAGTTAAGCTGAGTAAATCCTGTGTTCTATTTCCCTCCTTGAGATTTACTGTTATATTAGCATAGTAAAGATAACTGAGAAGTTCTACATATCAAAGAAAGTTTGACCTATTGATTCTTAAATTTATCAGCAAAAATAACAAAATACCCCATCTCTTGTCCTTGAAAGTGAAAGTGAAAAGTTGCTCAGTTGTGTCCAACTCTTTGCAACCCATAGACTATACCATTCATGAAATTCTCCAGGCCAGAATACTGGAGTGGGTAGTCTTTCCCTGTTCCAGGGGCTCTTCCCAACCCAGGGATCAAACCCAGGTCTCCCACATTGCAGGCGGATTCTTTACCAGCTGAGCCACAAGGGAAACCCTCTTGTCCCTTAATATACATTAATACTTTGCTTCTTGTGCTTCAAAGGGAAGAAGTCTGTCTCTACTGACTTCATTTACGGAGTTAAGATAATGTGATTAAGGACAGATTCAATTAACTTGTTTATCTTTGTTTAAGATGGCAACTCTGAATACAAGTAATTTAAGTTCCAGTTTGTTCTTTAGGCTATTTTAAAGCTCAATAACTTCTTAAGGTCACATGTAAAAGCTTATGAACTCTTTCACCAGTGACAGAAAATAATAGATTTTAAAAATGAATTTGGCTTACTTGAGATGATGAAAGGTGAAGGTGAAGTCGCTCAGTCATGTCCGACTCTTTGCGACCCTGTGGACTGTAACCTACTAGGCTTCTCCGTCCATGGGATTCTCCAGGCAAGAATACTGGAGTGGGTTGCCACTTCCTTCTTTAGGGTATCTTCCCGACCCAGGGGTCAAACCCGAGTCTCCCACATTGGAGGCAGACGCTTTAACCTCTGAGCCACCAGGGAAGCCCAAGATGATGAAAAGAATTCTCATTTGAAATTTTAAAGTTATTTTAAACATTTTTTTAAATGACTGAAAATTTATTTATTCAAACTAGCTTTAATTTCAAAGTCATAAAAATTCATGTTATTTCAGAGTCCTGAGATGAATGTGACAGTACCAAAGAAAATGTGTAAAAGGTGCGTATGCTGTAACACATATTTCAGATGTTTATGTTTACTTCATATACAAATACTTACATCTTGATTTCTTTCTTTGCTTTTCATAGGCCATGCATTCTCATACTAGATTCTTTGAAAGCTGCTTCTATACAAAACACAGTTCAGAATTTACGGGAGTAAGTAGTGATGATTTTACTATAATCTCAATAATTGGTAAGTTGCCTTAAGAATTACTTAAAAGATTAGATCAGAAGTTATATTTTATTATGTACTTAGGTGAGGTCTATAGATTTAATTAATAATAACCCCATTATATATAAAACATTTCTCAAGGATTTATATTGAAAATAAATTTGAAATTCGTATTCACAATTGAACAAAAGTAACACTTTAGGAAAAACTCACATTCTTATTTTGTGTGTGTGTTGGTAATTTTAAAATTTGCTATAGGATCTGGAAAAAACTAGCAACTAAAGTTTACTTTGTAAATATAAGTGACTTATGTTTTATGAGTTGTAAAAGTTGAGTTGTTGAAAAAAGTCTAGTTTTTAGTGTGAAACTCAGATGATTTTATTAGCATTTTTGAAGCCTCACAAGTTATAATTTGTGCTGTTAAGGTTTAAGTCTTTTGAAATGTGGCTGGAGGCAACATATTTGGCAGCAGATGTTTTTACATCTTTGTGAAAGTTTACATAATAGTAAAGAAATTTCTATTCAAGTCACTCTACTTTTTGTTGATTTAAGGTATTTAGAAGTAGAATGGGAAGTTAAACGAAAAACTCATCGTGAATTCAGCAAAACAAACATGGTGGACCTGTGCCCTAAAGTTCCTAAACAGGATAATAGCAGTGATTGTGGTGTATATTTACTGCAATATGTGGAAAGCTTCTTTAAGGTATGTAAAGATATAAATAAATTTTTTATTCACAGTTACTAACATCACAAATTACTGGGCAAGCAAAGAAGCAGGAAAATGTTAGAGGTAATCAAGAAAGAAAAAAGGCATAGAACCTTATATAACCCAAATATTGGAGATAAAAGATAAGAACTTTAAAATAATTTGATTAATTTATTGGAGAAAATAGTCAAAGATGAACAAAATGGGTGAAAATGGAATCTGCTTTAAAAAAAAATGTTGAGTGGACATTCTAGAACTGAAAGTACATACTCATATATCTGAAATTAAGAACTTATTGGATGGGTTTAATAGCACACTGAATACAGCAGAAGACAGGATTAGGGAACTTTAAAAAAGGACACTAGAAAGTATCCCACTGTAGCTAAGAAAGGAAAAAGAATGTAAAGGAGAGAGCAGCACAAAAGAGACAAGTGTGGTACAGTCAAAAAGTCTAATTTACATATAATTGGAATCGCAGATGGATTGATTCAAGGCAGAGAGAGAATAAGACAGACAAATTTGATGAAAAATTTCAAGTCCAAAGACTTGTGTATTGAAGAATCTCAGAAAACCATCAGCTACATAAGTACAATGACAAGAATGGGTATTATTTTCTAGCTTGTTAGAGATTCTATAGGAACTGTAGCAACATTAAAAAGAGTTTAAATAGCAAGGAATCACTCTTTTTTTTTTTTTTTGAACTGTTAGCTTAATACTTCAGTTATAACCAGTATTATTTATGAAGATGGCTCTAGAAACAGGGTATTTTTGACCAGAGGCTTGTTTAGATAATCCTTAAATGTATTTTCAAAGCATGAAAGTTATAGTATGCAGTTATAACTTTTGGTATAATTGGGGAGAATTGATTATAGTAGAAGATGGTATACATTATGGAAACCGCTAAATGTGTTATTATGGGTTTTTTTTTCCTTTTTTATTCTACACTGGAACTGCCTTATAGGATGACAATTCAGATCTTCTAATACTCTTTCCAAAGAGATTTGATTTTGTTTTTAGATTATCCAGAGTGTCTTATTACATAACATATTCTGAATCTGCTGTATAATTCTACTTTATGTAGCCCCAGTCTGTAGAGTATACTTCTCATTTAGGTTGTAGCACCACTTAAGATTCCTAGGGGTTGGGGAACTCAAAAAGCTAAACCTTGTGTTTCACAAATTTGTGCACTAATATAACAGACTGTGGGTGGAAGAAAATAGGTTTCAGGTTGATCACTCAAAACCTGTGGAACTTTGTAACTAGGCCTAAGAAAAACGACATTAATTCTAATAAAAATACTTGCACAGTTAAATCTCCACTGACATATGCTCCTAGAATCACAGTCAGCCATCATTTCAGCTTTAAACCCTGGGATTTTTAATTTCCTTTTTAATTAAATCCTTCTTACATCTAGCTTCTAATAGTTTCATCAAATTTATAAACATGATCTAGAGTAGTCTTCAGCATTTATTTGTTTATTTTCTTGAAGACAGGCAGAATTGTCTTTGCAGTTGCAAGTTCCTTGTTAAGATTAACATAATGGAGAATGTAGCAGTTCTTGAAACCATTAAATTGGCTGTTTTCTTAGACTAAAAGAAGGTACTTCTGTAGAATTTTCTGTTTTTTTATCTGAGATTCTTCATTTACTGCTGGCCTTTCTCTTTGTTTTAATACAAAATAGTAACATGTTGGAGAATACTGTGTTCAAACCAACCTGACTTCTATGTTGTACTGAATCATTGTTTACTAATTCTGTTTGCACTAATTCACTTAAATGAATTGTAGCAGAACATATGGTGTTTAATTTTGATGTTTGAAAGTTAGCAGCTTAATGAAAATACTATGAAATTGATTGTGGTGATGGTTGCACAACTTTGAATATACTGAAAATCATTCAATTGAATACTTTAGGTGAATTGTATATGAATTATGTCTCACTAAAGCTGTTATTTTAAAAAGTTAGCAATTTCTCATTTCTTATAAAAATGAATTTTGAGCAAATTTGAATTATACTGCTAAAGTGATTACATAGTCTTTTCTCTCATTAGGATCCTATTGTTAACTTTGAACTTCCAATTCATCTGGAGAAATGGTTCCCTCGTCATGTAATAAAGACCAAACGGGAAGATATTCGAGAGCTCATTTTGAAGCTTCATTTACAGCAACAGAAGGGCAGCAGCAGCTAGTTAATCTGTACAAACATGACACAGATGCTCTATACGATTACTGGAAAGCCGCTTACCAGCGTTTGTGTTGGCCAGCTCACAGAGAAGAAAATAACTCGCAGTAGTTTTACAAGTCATTGTACATTATTTAAAATATATAAGATATATTATTAGAATTGTTGGGATCTCATAGATGGAGTGGAAATGGGGGTGATATAGGTTAATGTATTAGATAGAAATTAAAGTTTCATAAATATTTGATTCAAAATATTTCATAAATATTTTCTGATTAAATATGCTTGGATTATGCAATAGTGTATGTAATGTGGGAATGTTTTTGTAGATAATAAAGCTATGTGATCTGTACTTCCACATAACTGGGAGTTGAAGGGAGTTAGGTCCTCCCTGGTGCCAGCCCCAGTGCTTGTCAAATTTGTTGACAAGTCACATTATATTGTAGTTTTATTCTTTGCAGCTCAAGCATGCAGTATGAATACTGTGTATTTTTTTTAAAAAATAATTTAGTATCAAGGCTTCAGAAAATGCCATTTACGGCATCCCTTCTGTATAGCATAAGAGAAAACAATGTTAGGATGGTGATAAGAATTCACTCTTTCAAAGCGCAGCTTATTTTTCTCAGTTGCTAAATGGAACTGTTACTCTAATTGTTGTTTGTTTTGTTTCTTTTGCTGTCATGTGTGGGTATCTGAGAATTTAGTTTGTTCATTCAGAGTGAATTTGGAGCAAAAAATTTAGCTATCACAAAAAATTGCATATGTAGCTCAACTTAGTTTATTTGAGATATAGCTATGTAAATATGGACTCCTATCCTACTCTGACATCCCAGAATATGTGTATAGTTTCTGTAAGTATAGAAGATAAAACTGGTGTCTTCATAACTTTAATTAAAAAATCCTCAAATTCTTATATACTAATTGTTACGACTGAATACATAATTTTATAGCTGTTTACCCAGTATTTGTCTGCAAAAGCCAGATTGCTTTCATTGCTTTTATATTTTTCAATTGTAAGTTTTAGAGACTTAAGAACCAGATGGAGCATACGTTTTTATTAAATGTTCTGACAGGTAACAGTCTTGAATTGATGTGATAATGATGGTATTACATATGATTCAACTCTTTACAACCTTCTAATGTTATCAGGAATATTTTGAGGGGACAATTATATTGTATTTTCTCAGATAAGAAAATTTTTAAAATAATATTATTTTAATCTTCTATTTTAGGCATCTCTTAGATTTATGTTGTAACTGTATAGCAGTGAAGGAAAGGCAATTTAAGATGAAGCTAACAATCGGGATGTTTTGTTTCAGAATCATGTGAATTGAGTTAAGCCTTAGTGTCCTTATGTTTGTGTCATCACCTTTTTATTGTTAAAGATATTTGTCCTTTGGAGAGTTCCTATAAAAATGGTTATAACTACATGTTTCATTCCCAGTTTCTTTGTTGGGGAGGGAACTTTTTTAGATGACTATTCATTGTTTTGTATATCTAATTTTGGGAAAACAAGTATATAATACATCTTATTGTGACTTCTTAACTTTTGTTTGTATGTTTTTCAAAGATATCACTGTCCCTTATGTTTTGAAGATTGTTTGAAATCCATTTTCGTAAATTCATATGGAAATAATGCTTTTAGAATACCAACATTTTATATTAAACATATTTCCAATTCATTAGGCTGAGGTGTAATTTTTTTCCTTATGAAAGGTGACTGATTTTTAGATATAAATTTTAAATTGTGTGATACTCAGTGCATGTCATATAATTGATGCTTAGATTAATTTTTCTTCTGTTTTAACAGGTATATGGTAATTTTGATTGTTGGTTCAGGGAACATTTTTTGAGCATCTACTACTATCAGGAAATGTACAAGGTAGAAAAAAATGAATGACAGCTCTTATTCCTAGGTCATTTATAGTCTAATAGGAGAAATGAACACATGAACAGTTTCAGTATGCTTGTTTAAAAAAATCATGGTTTCTTTGGCATCACCGGAGTGTGTTCAGCTTAGGGTATGTGTGTGAGAGTGATACTAAGAGCTGGTAGAGAGGTTGTAAGAGCGTTGTCAGTGGAAAGGGAAAGCCTTCTTAAAGAAGCTAATACTGTTTTTATTTCACAATTCTTGGGATAAAAAAACAAACTTGACTTTCTTTTTAAAGTCATAAGCCAATCACTTAACTAGGATATAGAAAAAGTTTAATACCTCTGTAATGCTTGCACTGTCTCTATCATGAGTTATTTTTACTATTCCTGTTCTATTTTATAGATGAGGAAGGAGATAGAAGTGGTTACAGTGGAAGATTTTCAAGTTTTTAAATCAAGGAGGGACAGACAGTAGCTTACAAGACAGTAGATTTATTACAAGCAGAAACAGCTCCAAGAAAACTGATTTTATTTTATATGTAGTTCTGTATTTCTGATGTACACTAGTATAGTTGGTCTGGGCATTTTATGCTTCTAAATCAGTTGTAGAGAAAATCAGAGAATATGTGAATCTAACAGATTGAGAAAAATTGTAAAATTCTGAGTTGTATGTGTAACATTATTATTTTGGAGGAAACATTATTTTTATGTGGACTGCTTATTAAAGGCAAGGAGAGTGTTAGTAAAGAGCTTAGCTGACTAGATTAGAACAAAGAAATTGTCTCTTCCCATCTGTCCTAATTAGCTTATCTCTCCTGCTCTCATAGCATGTTAGTTATTTCAGAAAAGAAGGGAGAGGTACTTTGAAAGGACACCATTTTTATTCAGCTAATTTATAATGATTTTGGAATGGTTGTTAGTTCTCATACATAAACTTATAAATGTTAGACTTCTTCTGTAACAGTTTGTTACTGGACATTTCAAGGCTTTTCAGTTACAGATTTTGGCCTCTCCTCCTCCTTTTGGTTTTGGCTCAAATGATTATGTTTCCTCATTTGGGGAAGATTTCTCTGTGTATTTTGATATTTGTCCTGATAGAAGGAAACCTTCCATCATTAACAGGTATTTAAAAATCTGTGTTACTTTTTAAATTTTTCTTTATATCTGTAGTATATATTCTCTAAAAACATTATTTGATATGATTGCTGTAAGGAATTGAATCAAATATTACTCTATCAATCTTTAATATTGCTTCATTTAAACTGTGTGATAATTTCTCCAATAATTCTGGTTTTCCTCTTCATTAATGTTTCTTGATTCAGACCTTACCTCTTCTTATTTCTTGTGTTGAAATTGAATATATACTTGGTCTCAATAACTAACAGTCTTGAAATAAAGAGGAGGAATTAAATGGAGAAAGAATTGAATACGTCACTTCTCTTGAAGCATATAGGTTTGTAATTTGAGCATTGAGTTAAAAATCCAGACATGGTACGGATGTCATTTTTTTTTTGTTTCCTCTCATTCTGTATCTTCATTCATTATCAGAAGTTTTGTTTATGCTTTCACTCTGTAGCACAAACCTACTTATCTTTAGAAGAGATCCAAGAACCCAAGAGTACAGTTTTTTTCCTCCAGACTGACTCAGAATCCACAGATTCTTCTCTGTCTGCTAAAAAGAAACAACCTCTGGACAACAGAGAAACTGAGAGACATTGGTTGCTCAGAAGAAAGCGATCTACTTTATTTCCTAATGGTGTGAAAACTTGCCCAGATGAAAGTGTTACAGAGGCTGTGGCAAACCATGTGAAGTATTTTAAAGTCCGAGGTAAGCAAATATTTAAACCCTTGGGCTCCATGGTGAAACTCAAACGTAGTTCAAAAACAGTTGTTGTATTTCTTTACAATTCAAAATTTGTCTTATTTTGGATAGAGACTGAACCAAATATTATCTTTCTACTAACCATGGAAAATAGACTTACTAAGAATTTGATATTTATATAGCTTCAGAGAAAAGTTTGTTATTTTAAGAGAGGACATGGTTTAAAATCACTTAAGTACTTTAAAAGTACCAGTTTATCATAAAATATCACTTATATGTAGAATTTAAAAAAAAATGGTACGAATGAACTTATTTACAAAATAGAAATAGAGTCACAGATGTAGAAAAAATCTTACGGTTACCATGGGGGAAAGATTGTTGTTCATTCAGTAAATCATGTCTGACTCCTTGCAGCTCAGTGGACTGCAGCATGCCAGGCTCCTTTGTCCTCCACTGTCTCTTTGTTTGTTGAATCTGTGATGGTATCTTACCATCTCATCCTCTGTTGCCCCTTTTCCTTTTGCCTTCAATCTCTCCCAGCATCAGTCTTTTCCACTGAGCTGGCTCTTCACATCAGGTAGCCAAAGTATTGGAGCTTCAGCCTCAGCATCAGTGCTCCCAATGAATATTCAGGGTTGGTTTCCTTTAGGATTTCTAGTTTGATCTCCTTGCAGTCCAAGGGGCTCCCAAGAGTCTTCTCCAACACCACTGTTCAAAAGCATCAATTCTTCGGCCTTCTTTCTGGTCCAGCTCTCACATCCGAACGTGACTACTGAAAAAAACCTGTAGTTTTGACCATACGGACCTATGTTGGCAAAGTGATGCTTCTGCTTTTTAATACGCTGTCTAGGTTTGCCATGGACTTCCCTGATAGCTCAATTGATAAAGAATTGGCCTGCAATGCAGGAGACCCTGGTTTGATTCATGGGTAGGGAAGATCTGCTGGCGAAAGGATAGGCTACCCACCTCTAGAATTCTTGGGCTTCCCTTGTGGCTCAGTTGGTAAAGAATCTGCCTGCGATGCGGGAGACCTGGCTTCAATCCCTGGGTTGGGAAGATACCCTGGAGAAGGAAAGGGCTGCTCACTCCAGTATTCTGGTCTAGAGAATCGCATGGACTGTATAGTCCATGGGATCGCAAATAGTTGGACACGACTGAATGACTTTCACTTCACTTCACTTCAGGTTTGCCATAGCTTTCCTTTCAAGGAACAAACGTCTTTTAATTTCATGGCTGCAGTCACCATCCACAGTGATTTTGGAGCCCAAGGAGAGAGAATCTATTTCTGCTTCGACTTTTTCCTCTCCTTGATCTTATCTGCTTGTATATTTAACCTCCTTTAAGAGGAAGTTCTCAGAGGTCTCTTTTTCCCATCTAGAACCATTTCCATACTGATTCAGAAACTCTAGTTAAAAGAATGATTTACGTCTTGACAGCATTTGGTACTTTCATCCTTTGAAAAGATGAATTTTCTACATCTACTTGGTTTACTTTGTGTTGTAGTACTTATGTAGCACAATCTCAATTTCATGGGTGCATTTTACACACAGTTAAGTATGTCTTATTTTTTAAGCAAGAACTAAGAAATATTCTTATTGGCTGGTGGGTCCAAATACTGAAACCAGCAATAGTTTCAATAAAACGGTCATTGCTTCTACTTTTTCCCCCATCTGTTTGCCATGAGGTGATGGGACCGAATGCCATCATCTCAGTTTTTTTAATGTTTAGTTCAAACATTTGTTTGAACTTAGTTCAAACAGTAGTAGTATTAAGCCAGCTTTTTCCCTCTCCTCTTTCACCCTCATGAAAGGCTCTTTAATTCCTCTTCATCTTCTGCCATTGGAGTGGCATCATCTACGTATCTGAGGTGGTTGATATTTCTCCTGGTAGCCTTGACTCCAGCTTGTGCTTCATCCAGCCTGGCATTTTGTGTGATGTACTCTGCATAGCAGTTAAATAAGCACGGTGACAGTATACAGCCTTGTTGTACTCCTTTCTCTCAATTTTCAATCATGTCCAGTTTTTCCGAGTCCAGTTCTAAGTGTTTAAGTGTTGCTTCTTGTCCTGCATATAGGTCTCTCAGGAGACAGGTAAGGTGGTCTGGTATTCCTGTCTCTTTAAGAATTTTCCAGTTTGTTGTGATTCACACAAAGGCTTTAGTGTAGTCAGTGAAGCAGAAGCAGATATTTTTCTGGGAAGGGAATGAATATTTCAACATAGGTCTTGATTTTGAAGAGATTTGGAAGAGGTAATTGGATTATGCTGCTAAAACCAATTGTTTAGACATTGTTTAGATCCACTCACTGTTCAACCAGGGATTTTAGCTCTTTCCACTGAACTAATTCACTCTAATGATTTGCTGAGTTTTTCCTTTCATACATAATTTGATATCAATTGCTGTTTGGTAGGAGAAGACAATGGCACCCCACTCTAGTACTCTTGCCTGGAAAATCCCATGGGCGGAGGAGCCTGGTAGGCTGCAGTCCATGGGGTCGCTGAGGGTTGGACACGACTGAGCGACTTCACTTTCACTTTTCACTTTCCACTTTCACGCACTGGAGAAGGAAATGGCAACCCACTCCAGTGTTCTTGCCTGGAGAATCCCAGGGATGGGGGAGCCTGGTGGGCTGCCGTCTATGGGGTCGCACAGAGTCGGACATGACTGAAGTGACTTAGCAGCAGCAGCAGCTGTTTGGTATAACACATTTGAAGAATATCTCCATTTAAGCAAGAAGCAACTGCACTCAACTTAATGACTTTTGAAATTAAACAGATATTTAGGGGTGCTTGGAGTAGGAAGTAATTAATAGTATCCTCCCTTCAAAAAATTATATTAGTAGTTGGACCTTTTAAAATATAGCCTATAATCTGCACATATTTAAAGTATATAGTCTGATTAGGTTTGACAAATGTATTTATCCTTAACTTCTCACTGCAACTAAGATAATGAATTTTTCAGTTACCTCCAAACATTTTCTCAAGTGCCTTTATAATCCCTTCCTCCCTGAGCACCTCCCTTGATCTAAGAGCTGAGGTAACCACTAATCTGCTTTCTATTACCAGGTATTGTTTGCATTTTCTACATTTATATATATGAATGTATTCATACTATGTACTCCCTTTTTTGTTTAGCTTCTTTTACTCAGTTTAATTGTTCTGAGACTCATCTGTGATTTTTTGATGTATCAATACTTTGTTACCATTTATTTTGGGGTATTATTACATTTTATGGATATACTGCATTTGGGGATATTTGGGTGGTTTTCAGTTATTGGTGATTATAGAGAAAGCGGTCATGAATGTTTGTGAAAAAATTTTTTCTGTGAACAATCTGCTTTCATATCTGTTGGTTAATTGGAGTGGAATGGATGGATCACATGATAGTTCTATGTTTAACTTCTTAAGAAGTTGCCAAAACTGTTTTCCAGTGTCCTTGTACCACCAGCGGTGTATTGGGACTCTGGTTTTTCCACATCTGTGTAATGCTTGGTATAGTCAATCTTTTTAAACTGTAACCATTCTAGTAGATGCAGCTTCCTTCATAGCTCAGTCGGTAAAGAATCTGACTGCAGTGCAGGAGACCTGGGTTCAATTCCTGGGTCAGGAAGATCCTCTGGAGAAGGAAATGGCAACCCTCTCCAGTATTCATGCCTGGTGAATCCTGTGGATAGAGGAGCCTGGCAGGCTATAGGCCATGGGGTTGAGAGTCAGACATGACTTGGTGACTAAACCACTACATTCTAGTAGATATGAAGTGACATCTTATTGTGGTTTTAACTTGTGTTTTCTTGAAGGCTAATGACATTGAGCACTTTTTCATGTGCTCATTTGCCATTCATATATCTTTTTTGGTGAAGTTTCTATTTGAATATTTTGCTGATTTAAAAAATAATTGGATTGTTTGTCCTATAATTGAGTTATAAGAGTTCCTTATGAATTCCAAATTCAAATTCATTGTCAGATATATGTTTTGCATAAATTCTCTCCCAATGTTTGGTTTATTGTTTTATTTTTCTTAACAGTGTCTTTTGAGGAACAGTTTTAGATTTTGATATGTCACGTGTTTTTTTTTTGCTTCATACTTGCTTTTGGTATTGGATCTAAGTTTGCTTAGCTCAGAGTCACAAAGATTTTCTGTTATTTTTTCCTGTAGAAGTTTTATAATTTCTTGGTTTTACATAAAGGTCTTTGATCTACTGTGAGTTAATATTTGTATTTGGTGTATATGAGTCAAAGTTAAATTTTTTTGTATTTGCATAGCCAGTTGTTCCAGCATCATTTATTAAAAAGATTAGCTTTTGTACATTTGTTGAAAATCAGTCTTCTGTGTATGATGGATCTATTTCTTCATTTTTTATTCTCTTACACAGATTTATTTATCTGTTTTAATGCCAATACCTTACTGTCTTGATTACTCTAAGCTTTATAATAAGTCTTTGAATCAAATAGTGCAAGTCCTTCAACTTTGTTCTTTTTAAATCTGTTTGATTATTCTAGGTCCTTTGTCTTCCATATAAATATTGTAATTAGCTTGCCAATTTGTACATGGAAAGCTACTGGAATTTTGATTTGGTTTGTGTTAAATCTGTTGATCAATTTGGAAGGAGTTGCAAGCTTAGCAGTATTGACTCTCTTGCTCTATGGATGTATCTCCTCATTTATTTTGATCTTTGTCAGTTTCTCTCAGCAGTGTTTTGTAATTTTTATTGTTTAGATTTTATACATCTTTTTGTCAGATTTATTTCACTTTTTTCATGCTGTTGTTAACAGAATTTTTTTTAATGGTCTTTGATTGTTTCTTGCTAGTATATAAACATACAATTGATTAGTGTATTGATCTTTTATTCTGTAATTTTGTAAACTCACGTATTGGTTCTAGTAGCTCTTTCATATATTCTGTAGGGTTTTCTACATAGGTGATTATTTCATCAACAAATAAAGACATAGTTTTATTTCTTATCTTCCAATTTGTACGCCTTTTCTTTAAAAATTTTTTATTTATTTTAATTGGAGGATAATTGCTTTACAATATTGTGATGGCTTTGCCATACATCAACATGAATTGGCCATAGGTAAACATGTATCCCCCCACCTCTCTCCTCACCCCATCCCTCCAGGATTTCTTTTTCTTGCCTTATGCACTACATTGACTGTTCCTCATGCTTTGGGCTCCACAATTCTGAAAGGAAACTATATTACCCTACAAAAAGACTTTGCTCCATTCTGAATTTCTCCATACTAAATAAGATGCATATCCTGAGCCCTAGTAACAGGATTCAAGACAGTGGTTTCATAATTTACATTAGAGTGCAGTCATTCTATTGTGTTTTCTGTGGATTTTAATACATGTACAGTGACATGTATCCACTGTTACAGTGTCATACAGATAGTTTCACTGCCCTAAAATCCATCCATTTCCACCCCCTGTATCTTTCCTCCCCCCAATCCCTGACCACCATAGATCTTTTTACAATTTATATAGTTTCACTTTTTCCAGAATGTATTATCATTAAGCCCATACAGTATGTCGCTTTTTCAGATTGGCTTCTCGTACTTAGCAATATGCATTTAAATCTTCTCCATGTCTTTTCATGGCTTGAAGCCTCATTTCTTTTTATCACTGAATTCTAATCCCATCATATGGATATACCACAGGTTATTTGTCCTATTGAAATATTCTCAGTATCAGCTGTACTTTGCTAAAACATAAACATGGATTTTTTTTTTTTAAGAGAAGCAAAAACCCCTGCCTATGAGAAGGTGAATCAGTTTCCTTTGCAAGGGAAAGGAATGGGGAGTGCAGATTCTCTTCAGGTCTAAAAAGTTTAAATGGGGGTGTATAGAAGGGCTTTGAATGAGAATCATCCCCATGTCCCTGCAGAATAGACCGTGTGCAAGAGTGTCTCAGGAATCTGAAATAACAGATCCGTGGTCATTGTGAGAACCCTAAAGTCCTTTCCATAAAAAATACCTCCCTGTTTATTTTTCAGTATGCCAGGAAGCTGTCTGGGAAGCCTTCAGGACTTTTTGGGATCGACTTCCTGGGCGTGAGGAATATCATTATTGGATGAATTTGTGTGAGGATGGAATCACGACTATATTTGAAATGGGCACACATTTTAGTCAGTCTGTGGAACACAGAAGCTTAATTATGCAGGTAAATGTAGTAACAAGAAGAAATTACTGTACTTACTATAGTAGCACATATACAGAGCTCAGGCCTAAAGGAAGAAAGAGTGAATGCTGGATCCCTATGTTACTGTTTTGTTGAATTAGGCTCTTCAGGTGACCCACCGCAGGGTGACCAATCTTTGTATCTCTAGCTCTGGCCATTATAATTAATAAGCATTGTGAAACCAGCAAGAACCTCAGGATTGTTTATAAATGTAAGAATTTGGAAATAATACTCTACAAAGATTTAGGCTAAGAATATTAATCTGTGAGAATCAAACATTCTTGTCAGAGTTTTGCATTTTATCAGTTCAAAGTTGAATTGATAACTAATTAAAGATAGAGGGTATAGATCATTGGATAAATGTTTAGTAAAGTATAAATGTGATTCTAATGCATGAATTTGCTTAACGTGTTTTCCTTGTTTTAGATTTAGTTTATTCTTAGCAAAGGATAAACAAGCATGCATATGGACAAATTATCTGCCCACCTTCCCTTTTTCATGTTGCATGTATTCATGGCAAGAGAAGGAAACTGTTTGGATCTATGTGATCTATGTGGTAAATTGCACATGCTGTGTGAGAGGCCCCTTATATCCTTCTTCCTTTTATTCATGTCCTCAGCTCAGATGTAACCTCCTTCATGAGAAAACAACCCCCAACCCCCATCCTAGCAGATTTAGCTCACATAATCTTTTGACCACCATAATTCTTTACTCATTCTTTAGTATTGTACTCCTTACATTTTATTATTATTAGTTGTATATAATAAAATGTGGGCTTCTCTGGTGGCTCAGTGGTAAAGAATCTGCCTGCCAATGCAGGAGACATGGGTTCAGTCCCTGAGTCAGGAAGATCTCCTAGAGAAGGAAATGGCAACCTAGTCCAGTGTTCTTGCCTGGGAAATCCCACAGACAGAGAAGCCTGGTGGGCTACAGTCCACAGGGTCACAAAAGAGTTGGAGATGACTTAGTGACTAACAGCGCTGCATGTATATGTTGGCCAGGATATCAGAAGAGGAGACTAGATTTGACAGGAGATCAGACTAGAGGGGTGGATAGCTTAAGAAGTTTGTAAGTGATAGGAAGCCGTTGAAGGGGTGTAAGTTGGCAGGTTGCAGGGGCTGATTGTACAGTTTTGAACTGTAAAATAGTTATTGTGGTTTCTGTACACCATCTGATAGATTAGAGGGCACAAGATGAGCAGAGATCAGTTGCTACTTGAGGCCTGAGGGGATGAGAATCCTGTGTAAACCATGAAGTAGAGAAAGGGTGCATAGGGGATACAAATAGGAAAAGGATTAGTAGGACTCAGTGACAGATTGGATGGGAGTGGGCAGTAATAAAGGCATGACCCTGGAAGCCTCCCAACTTCTGTCTTCATTGGCTACCACTAAGAACTCAGGCAGAGAAGCAGCTTGTAGACACTGACGGAGAGAGAGTGAGTTTGCTTTTTAATGCATTGTTTTGAACCATCTTTGAAATGTGCATTGCTTAATATTTAGATATGAAGCCCAAAAGAGTGGTCTGGGGTCACCAGACCACAGCTATAGGGATCACCAGACTTGAGGTAGTACTTGAAATCATGAGAGGGATTGAGAATGTTACTTAAGCAATCACTGGCTATCCAAAAACTGAAGGAAGCTTGATTTTACCTTTTTTTAAAAAATTGAAATAAGGTTGATTTACATTGCTGAGTTGATTTCTGCTTTACAGCATAGTGATTCAGTTATACATACATATACATCTAATTTTTTTAGCTTAATTTTAAATATAACAACAACTGTTTACTCATAGGTGGTGAATTTATGTGCTTGACAACCTTTATTAGAACTCAGAATTCCAGCATTTTAAAAATAACTAGCATGCTGGCCTATAAAATTTTAAAGCTAATAGTACAAATTGATTAATTGATGATTTTGCTGTGCTTATATGTATCAAGAGAGATTAATTAAAGGAAATAAAATACCAGTTGAAGGTGTTAGATGATTAAAATTCAGGAAAAAAAAAGACTGGCTGAGATTGTTCTAGGACAGTGTGTAGAGTAAAAAGAACAGTGAGTTATTTATAAATATCTTAAGAATTATTTAGAGTAATCATCTCTCCATTTTACAGATAAGAAAGTTGAGCCCCAGCAGCAGAGAAAATTTTCAGATTTGCCTCCATAGCTGAGAAGGAGAAAATAGAATTTGATCCCAAATTATCATATTGGTCTCAAAATAAAACCACTAGTTTAGACAAAACTTGGACACAATTTTCTTTGAATGCTCCAAAGGAATAATCCAACTATGGATACAGTTTATCTTTTTGTCTGAATTCTGGAGAACTAGATTTTATAATTATTTTATGCGCATGATGATATTACTCTATGATAGGAATTTCTATACATGTAGTAGATCACAAAACACTTTGGTTCTAAGTCCATGGAAATTAATGTAAAACTCTACCAATATCTAACCCGTAGATCTTTCTGGAATGATTAGCAGGTAAAAATCTGTTAATCTGTGTCCATTAAGAGAGCACAGGGACTTTGGGGAACATACACAGAAACTGAGTGATGGGTGGGATGTTCTGAGTCACAAAACAAACTTTGCATCATTAGTACTTTGCTTTAACTATTTAACTATAAGAATAATAACATAGATTCTGTGTTAGGACATTAGTGTTCTTTGTGCAATAAGTTTTATTTACTGCTTAATAACTGTCTTTCACTCACATGGTCATTTTTATATCTTTGTTTTCCTTAGAAACTGACATATGCAAAGGAGACTGTAAGTGGGTGAGTGTCTTTTTTTCCCCTAAGTTCATGTTTGGCAACAGAGATGTATCATACCTGTTCTAAGGCTCATCCCAAATTTAATGATTCCTTCCAATTTCTTGCCAGTTCCTGCCTGTGGGTAAGTCTCAAAGTCTTTTCCTCATCTTGATGCCGCTTCCTTTTCCAAACCACCTTCAGAGCCACTGTGCTTGTTTACTGTCTGACGTTACTAAGAGGTGGACTTGTTCCTTTCTCTTGGTGAGGAAATAGATTTTTGGAACTGGAATACAAAATGATCTGCTGTTGTTGAGGCTTACAGGCTAATACTATTTACCTAAAATGGTACACCTTAGTGGAGGATGGTTGATTAAATGATGGGGTTGTGGTGTGGGTCACTTTATGGCTTAATGATGTTTGTGATCTTGAAGCATAAGACTAGCACAACTTTAATGAATCCTCCAGTGATTTGAGTCATGGCTCTGTGGGCCTTTAGGCTTAGGATTAAGCTTATTTCTGGCTCCAGAGCAGTGGCAGGACAAAGCAGATCATGGAAGGTGAGGGATTTTGAGTCTACAAGGACTAATGATTTCTAATTCTATCCATACTCAGTATCCAAGTTATGCCAGTATGTAGGTGACTTTTTGGGGAAAAAAAAAATCACTAGGGCATGCAGTTCAGGTCCATAATCTTGTCTCAAGTTAGATGGAACAACAGATTAAAAAACCAACAAGGTGAGTCAGTGTCCAGAGGTGTAGCCTGGGCAGCAGAGTCCAGGCAAATGCATAATTAGACTGCATCTCTTGGTGGTAGTGGGTATATATAAGTTTCAAATCAAGTGTGAGTAAGCAGGAGGGAAGTGGGACTCCTTGTGGTCTCACTTCATATAGCCAACAGTACCACCAAGTCTGTTTTAGGGCCTGGGATTGAGCACCAACTTAGATGTGGGGCCATGTGGTGCTTTAGGTGTGGGTCCTAATGATTGCCATTCCAATACATATGCAGTAGACTTAACAGTCTGGTGGGTCCTGCCAGTAATCTTCATGGTTATACCTAATGAAAACGATAGCACATTTTACATGGTTAAGAAGTGTATAAAAGCTATAATAATAAATATCACTTGTAATCTGGAAGAAGCCTTGGAGTTTGCCTGTGAAAACAGACATTGGGAAGATCGTAGCTCATGAGTTATAAAGGGATGAAGGAAGGTTATCTGAAATATATTGAAAAGTTGTAAGTTGTAACACCATATGTGGATTGATGTTATAACTCATAACACATGGAGTAGCTGAACAGAGGTAGCTGGAAGATGTTTGAGGTGTAGTTTGTGTAGTCCTACATAGCTCACTTTGGTTGGGTAGTTTCCTGCATTCATCTACTATTTCTTGGAAAAATGTGTTAATCATATTGAAATAATTCATAAATAAACAAATTAGAGAACGGAGTGTCATATATGTTTTGTTGTTGTCCTAGATGTGAAGGGACTCAAAGTATTATTTATCATCCTTAGAAAATAGGGCGTGTATAAAAATAGCAATACATATGAACTAAGTTTAAAATATATATAACTGAATTTGAAAATTTTAAAGTTGATATCCTTCCCATGAAACTAGAGCAGACCAGGTTGGAGTGTGATGAAAAGCATCAACTATAGTACTTGCTGAAATGAGGGGACCTGGAGTTAGCTAATACTGGGAGTGGCCTGGGAATTCACTTAGCCCCTCTTTAAGTTGAATATTGTAGTCATCCCTTAAAACCCTTAATTTAATCACTTTCTATATTTAAATTTATTTTTATGATTTTCTTGAGATGGCTCTCATTCTGTGTTGAGATTTTTGTATTAGTTTTATATTGCTGCTGCAGCAAATTATCACAAACTTTGGTAGCTTTGGTTCAGTTCAGTTCAGTCGCTCAGTTGTGTCCAACTCTTTGCAACCCCATGAATCGCAGCACGCGAGGCCTCCTTGTCCATCACCAGCTCCCAGAGTTCACGCAAACTCATGTCCATCGAGTTGGTGATACCATCCAGCCATCTCATCCTCTGTCGTCCCCTTCTCCTCCTGCCCCCAATCCCTCCCAGCATCAGAGTCTTTTCCAATGAGTCAACTCTTCGCATGAGGTGGCCAAAGTACTGGAGTTTCAGCTTCAGCATCAGTCTTTCCAATGAACACCCAGGACTGATCTCCTTTAGGATGGACTGGTTGGACCTCCTTGCAGTCCAAGGGACTCTCAAGAGTCTTCTCCAACACCACAGTTCAAAAGCATCAATTCTTTGGCGCTCAGCTTTCTTCACAGTGTAACTCTCACATCCATACATGACCACTGGAAAAACCATAGCCCTTGACTAGGCAGACCTTTGTTGGCAAAGTAATGTCTCTGCTTTTGAATATGCTATCTAGGTTGGTCATAACTTTCCTTCCAAGGAGTAAGTGTCTTTTAATTTCATGGCTGCAGTCACCATCTGCAGTGATTTTGGAGCTCCCAAAAATAAAGTCTGACACTGTTTCCACTGTTTCCCCATTTATTTGCCATGAAGTGATGGGACCAGATGCCATGATCTTAGTTTTCTGAATGTTGAGCTTTAAGCCAACTTTTTCACTCCTCTTTCACTTTCATCCAGAGGCTTTTTATTTAGCTTATCTTCACTTTCTGCCATAAGGGTGGTGTTATCTGCATATCTGAGGTTATTGATATTTCTCCTGGCAAAACACAAATATATCTTCTAGTTCTGTAGTGCAGAAGCTTGACATGATTCTCAGCATGTTGGCAGACCTGCATTACCTATCTGGAGACTCTAGGGGAAAATTTGTTTCCTTGACCTTTTCAGTGTCTAGAGCTTGCCCACATTGGTTGGCTTATGACTAGCAGTGGCTTACTTTGTCACATTCTATCACTCTGACATTCTTCTGCCTCCTTCCACATTTAAGGGTCCTTATGACTACCCTGGGGCTTCCCAGGTGGCACTAGTGGTAAAGAACCTGCTTGCCAGTGCAGGAGTTTTAAGAGATGTGGGTTCTATCCCTGAGTCGGGAAGATCCCCTGGGGAAGGGAATGGCTACCCACTCCAGTATTTTTGCCTGGAGAATTGCATGGACAGAGGAGCCTGGCAGGCTACAATCTGTAGGGTCACAAAGAGTCAGACATGACTGAAGCAACTTAGCACACACATACACATGCATGACTACATTGAGTCTACCTGGTAAAACCAGAGGATATGGTCTCTACTCAAGAATTAAGGCCAGCTGATCAGCACCCTTAATTCCATCTGTTAGCTTACTTTCCTTTGCAGATAACATAGTCACATGTTCTGGGGATTAAGATATGGACATCTTTGGGAGATCACTCTTCTGTTTATCACATTACTTCTCTGTAATTTATTTCTTCTATGTGAACTCAAACCCAACTGCTAATGTATGACTTACACCAGATACTCTGCTGTGTACTGATTTCACCTCCCCTTATTGTCATCTGGCAAGTCTATTTAAAAGAAAGCATTTCCTACATTACTCAGGACTTCATATCCCACCTTACCTCTTAGACATCAACCTGTAATTGTTTTTTTCTCTCTCTCCTGAGTCTTCAGCTTCTCCCATTCAATTCAGTTCAGTTCAGTCTCTCAGTCATGTCCGACTCTTTGCAACCCCATGAATCACAGCACGCCAGGCCTCCCTGTCCATCACCAACTCCCGGAGTTCACTCAAACTTATGTCCATCGAGTTGGTGATGCCATCCAGCCATCTCATCCTCTGTCGTCCCCTTCTCCTCCTGCCCCCAATCCCTCCCAGCATCAGGGTCTTTCCCATTGAGTCAACTCTTCGCATGAGGTGCCCAAAGTGTTGGAGTTTCAGCTTTAGCATCAGTTCTAACCTCTTAGACATCAACCTGTAATTGTTTTTTTCTCTCTCTTCTGAGTCTTCAGCTTCTCCCATTACCAACTACTTATTAATATTTAAACATGCTCAAATCTTCCCAAGTTACCTATTTTACAAAAAATCCTCCTCTACCACTTGTCTCCAGCCAGACATCTTGAAAACATCATCCCTTAGCTCCAGTCACCTAACTCCCTGCCATCTTGTCTTACAGTTATATCTTCAATACAAAGTCAGCCTAGGACATGTGCTTACTAAGTATTTGTTGGATGAGTAATTGAGTTTCTGTTCAACCACCCAAGTCTGTTATCAGGTCCCTGGTGTTATTCTCAGTGTAAGGACTGATCTGTGGAATTTTTTTTTTCTTGATATCTCCATTAAGTTAGATTTGTACTTGATGATACCCATCATGATCCCAAAGCCAAATACACTTTTATGTATTTATTTTAATATAAATTTATTTATTTTAATTGGAGGCTAATTACTTTACAATATTGTATTGGTTTTGCCATACATTGACATGAATCCGCCACGGGTGCACACGTGTTCCCCATCATAAATCCCCCTCCCACATCCCTCCCCATGTCATCCCTCTGGGTCATCCCAGTGCACCAGCCCCGAGCACGCTGTATCATGCATCAAACCTGGACTGGCGATTCATTTCACATATGATAATATACGTGTTTCAATGCCATTCTCCCAAATCATCCTACCCTTGCCCTCTCCCACAGGGTCCAAAAGACTGTTCTATACATCTGTGTCTCTTTTGCTGCCTCATATACAGGGTTATCATTACCATCTTTCTAAATTCCATATATATGCGTTAGTACACTGTATTGGTGTTTTTCTTTCTAGCTTACTTCACTCTGTATAATCGGCTCCAGTTTCCTCCACCTCATTAGAACTGATTCAAATGTAAAAGCATATATATTATTCTGTTTGGGCTGACATATAACTCCATTAAACCCTGCTTTATTATAATATGTCTTGGTGTAGCTCTGTTTGGGTCCATCTTGTTTGCTTCCTATACCTGGATATTTGTTTCCTTCTTTAGCTTTGGGAGTTTTTCAGCCATAATTTATTCCAATATATTTTCAGTCTGCTTTTCTCTTTCTTCTCCTTCTGTAATCCCTATTATGCATAGATTACACACTTCATATTGTCCCATAGGTCTCTTATATTGCTTTCATTTTTTAATTTCGTTTGGTTTTCTGTCTGCTGTTTTTTAAAAATTAATTAATTTATTTTAATTGTAGGTTAATTACAATATTGTGGTGCTCTTTGCCATACATTGACATGAATCAGCTACAGGTGTGGCTGTCCCAACCCTCCCCCACCCTGTCCACCTCCCTCCCCATCCCATCCCTCTGGGTTGTCCCAGTGCACTGGCTTTGAGTGCCCTGTCTCATGCATTAAACTTGGACTGGTGATCTATTTCACAAATGGTAATATATATATTTCAATGCTGTTCTCTCAAATCATCCCACCCTTGCCTTTTCCCACAGAGTCCAAAAGTCTGTTCTTTATATCTGTGTCTCTTTTGCTGTCTTGCATATAGGGGTGATGTTAACCATCTTTCTAAATTCCATATATATACGTTAATATACTGTATTGGTATTTTTCTTTCTGACTTACTTCACTCTGTATAATAGGCTTCAGTTTCATCCACCTCATTAGAACTGACTCAAACGTGTTCTTTTTAATTGCTGAGTAATACTCCATTGTGTATATGTACCACAACTTTCTTATTCATTCATCTGCCGATGGACATCTAGGTTGCTTCCATGTCCTAGCTACTGTAAACAGTCTGTCTGCTGTTTTGATTGGGTAATTTCGAGATCATTTATTCTTTCTTCTACATCATTTATTCTGCTATTCATTGTTTTTAGCTCAGCCTTCATCTCAGCAAATAAATTTTCTAATTATTCTTGGTTCCTCCTTACAGTTGCTAGTTTATTTTTATAGCAATCTGCATTTCTAGTGATAACCTCTCTTAATTCCTTCAGTATTTTCGTTACCTTCTTTTTGAACTCAGTGTCTGTTAGGCTGAAAAGGTCTGTTTCATTGTTCCTTCGGGGAAATTCTCTTAGTCTTTTAACTGGGGGTGGTTTCTCTGTTTCTTCATTTTGCTTGTATTTCTCTCACTCTGTGAGTTTAGGGGAAACAATTATCTACTGTTGTCTTGGAGAGCTGCTTATAAGCATGAGCGTCCCTATGTAGTTTGTGTGGGTTTAATACATTTTTGGCATGAGGGCTGTTTTTGGTTTGAAAGCTTGCTCTCTCTCTTCTCAGCATGTGTTGGCCATGATCCCTTTTATAGCGGTGTTCAGGTGCCTGGCCCTGTGCATACTCCTAGGGACACCGGGCAGCGGTCCCAGCTACCTCTGGAGTCCAAGATGGTAGCAATAGCTGCACCTGGAACTTATGTAGAAGAGGGTAAGTGGTGCCCTTCCTTGAAAAAGAAGCTCCCATGGCAGTTGCACACAGTTCCTTCTGCGCTCCCCAGCAGTGGCACCTTGCTTTTCTGATGGGTCCAGGCATCTTCCCGCACTCCCTCCATGTGACACACCACACCCTGGCTCCCTCAGGGTGTCACCACATAGCCAACCTCAGTCCTCCCTGTATCTGAGCATGGAAACTGGAGTCTCAGTATTCAGCCCCTCCTCCCCTCAGCAGATGAGTGTCTCAGGCTGGGGAGTGCTACCAGGCCGGGGGCACCAGCCCTCTGTGCAGCAGGCCTCTCTCCACTTGTCTTCCGCTGACTGGTTGAAATCTTTCCTCTTTCACAGCTCGCTCCCAGAGTGCAGGTCCCAGCCTATCCTTTCTCTTTTTCTTTTGTCCTACTCAGTTACATGGAGATTTTCTTGCCCTTGTGGAAGTCTGAGATCTGCCAGCATTTAGTAGATGTTCTGTGAGAATCCTTTCCTATGTAGATGTATTTTTTATGTATTTGTGGGAAAGGGTGAGCTCTTTGTTCTACTCCGCCTTCTTGATCCAATTCCCACGCCTGTTTTATGTTTGTTTAGCATTTCATCCTTTTCATAATGCTTCTGGATAATGATATTTTATTTAGTTTTCACCAGCACCTTGGTGAAGTAGGTAGAGAAAGAGATACTCCTGTTTCAGAGGTTAGATCTTGAGGCCTAGAGCAACTGAGGCATCTTCCCAAGCTATGCACAAGGTTAGTGATACATCTGGAACTAGCACCCAGGATTCCTAACTCCTTGCCTTAAGTTTTTTCTTGTTAAAGGCTGATTATAGTTAACAGGTTCTAGAGCAAGGCAAAGTATAGGAAATTGTAAAAGGGAATAGTAGTCTAGGTATGAAATTATTGTTGGCTTGTTTTAGTGTATTTTTTTTAATTTATTTTTAACAATTTTATTTATCTATTTTTGGCTGTGTGGGGTCTTCGTTGATGTGCGTGGGCTTTTCTCTAGCAGTGAGTGGGGGCTACTCTCTAGCTGTGGTGCGCTGGCTTCTCATTGTGGTGGCTCCTCTTGCTGTGGAGCACAGGCTGTAGGCCCACGGGCTTCAGTAGCTGTTGCTCACGGACTCTAGAGTAGGTGAGTTGTAGGGCACAGGCTTAGTTGTGGCATGTGTAGTCTTCCCTGACCAGGGATCGAACCTGTGCCTTCTGCATTGGCAGGTGGATTCTTATCCACTGCACCACCAGGGAAGTCCCCTACTATGTTTTTAAACATAGGTTCCATGTGACTGTGGTATTTTTCACACAGTTCCATCTGAATTCCACTGACACGATTAGGCAGTAGCTGTGAGGAAAAAATTATGTGCTGGATAAGCTGAGGAAATGAGACAGTAGATGGTTGTTTGCTACTGACATTAAGCTAAAGAGCTGACCAACTTCAAATTTGTGGCTTGGCCTAGAAATGAAGCATTTCTGTCTCCAAACTCAACACAGCACTGTATTCTAATTGTGTTGTGTGCGACATTCTAGGGCATCCCTTAGGAGGCATACCTAATGAGAAAATGTGAAAGGATTCATGTTACTGTCTTTTGAAAGAAGTGCAGGAGGATGAAGGATTAAGTGTTGGGAGTGTTGGACAAGTGTTTTAAATTACTGAGAGTTGCCCACTTAGCATCATTGTGCTTAATCTCTCAGTCATATCTGACTCTTTGTGACCCTGTGGACTGTAGGCCACCAGACTCCTCTGTCCATAGGGATTCTCCAGGCAAGAATGCAGGAGTGGCTTGTCACAACCTCCTCCAAGGGATCTTCCCAAACCAAGGATCGAACCCAGGTCTTTGGCATTGCAGGTGGATTCTTTACCATTTGAACCACTGGGGAAGCCCTTACCATTGTTAAAATAATGTTATTTTGAGGGAAAAAAAAAGTTATTTTGAATTCAGTAAGTGAAATCTAGTTCTATTGAAGTAAGTGAACTTCTCCATTCTGAATGCTTACTTACTTAGAGAATTAGCTTAAATTTGATTTTGATGTGGGAGACAATTTGACCAATCCCTGGTGAGGTCTGGTTTCTCTGCCATGTCATCTCAACTTCCTATTCTGATTACTGTATTGTGCTTTGTTTTACTTTGACCTCTTTGCTCTTCATACTTGATTGCTCTCCAGCTTTCACTGGGTTTCCCTTCCTCTTTCTGGGTCCTTACACATTTTGACTTTCAGGTCATTTAGTTGATGTAACACCACTATCATTAAGACCAAGGAAACCCATCCTGGTTGCCCTTCTAGGGAATATGTGTCACATAAAGGCCATGTAGTAGTGTGGAATTAATGTGGGTAAGAGAGAGGTTTCTGGAATCAAATGGGCCTATTTTACAGCACAGTTCCTTCATTGGCTAGCTCTGTGACCTTTTCTTATCACCCAGGTCTTCCTCTACTCATCATTCATCAAAATGACTTATCCAGATGCCATATTCCTTTATATTCTTTTGAATGACAGCTAAGCAAGCAGGTTCCTGCAAGTGTACCAAAAATAACAAGTGGTGATAGGTTTGGTGTATTGGTTTAATATGTTATTCTTTTTAGATAGTATTTTTAAAAACCAGGAGAATCTTTATGGTGAGATTTTTTTTTTTAGCCTATGTTTCTCAAATTTTCTACCAAAGCTTGGGGGTTTAGGGAACATGGCCTTAGCTGATTCCCCCACTCCAGTTCCAGTCATGAAATGTCTTTGAAATGATCATATTGTAACTTAATATTCATTTAAACTTTATATTGTACTCTATAATATAGCCACATGTGTTTTAATATTAATATATGTTATTAATTTATTTTTAAACTTTATTTTGTATTGGGATCTAGCTGATGAAAAATGTTGTGATAGTTCCAGGTGAACAGCGAAGGGACTGAACTATATATATACATGGATCCATTCTCCCCTAAACTCCCCTTCCATCCAGGTGGCCACATAGCACTGAGCACAGTTCCATGTGCTATAACAGTAGGTCCTTGTTGGTTATCCATTTTAAATATAGCAGTGTGTACATGTCCAAATTCATATCAGTTTTTGGTTAGCTCTCTATGCTTTTACTTTAAAGTGAAAATTGCTGCTTCAAGATGTGTGCCACATTTATCTGGTGGCTGTGAGCCCATGATCTAGTTTAGAGCAGCAGGACAATTTGAAGGAGTGGTTCTGAAGTGAAGATGGGGCTGAGACAGAAGCGAGTCTAAGAGGGAGACATTTTGACTGTGTTTAAATCATCTTTGAAAACTGCCTATGGAAAGTTGAAGAGAGTTTTCCATTACTGTAATTTATATATTTGGGGATATGTGGAGATTTGGACTGGTGGAAACACCCTTTCTTTAAGGACTTTCTCAGATTATCTTCTGATCTCTTCTGATCTTTGCCTACAGTTGCATGGTTGAATGGTAAAAGGATAGCCAGGAGACCTGAAACCTGGGAGCAATGTGGCCTATAGCAAATCATGTCTCTAACCTTGACTTGTTTTATACTAAAAAGTTTAATGATTCTGTGATCTCACAAATGAGATGAGATTTGGGCTTATATGTTCCCCATGACTGCCAGTACTTTTGTGTCTGAACTGCTTGTTGCGTTTGTGTTTGTTACTGTTTTCTGTTAAGTGGTAACCTTCATAGACCATGAGTATTTTGTTCACAGCTGTATGCCAAGTGAGTTCTACACTAGACTGGTTGGTCAATAGTATTTATTTATTCCAAAAATATCTATTCAGTGCCTGTTAAGTGGTAGTGTCTGTTTTAAGATGAAGATACAGTGCAAATATGGCAGATAAGGCCCCTAATTTCATGGAGTTTAGATTAGATTCTTTTTTTTTTCTTGTTAGAGTTTACATTCTTGAGGCAGTCTTGTTAAATAGATATTTCTGTGATGATGAACATGTTTTTTACTAGGCTGTTCCATAAAATAGCCATTAGCCCCATATGACTGTTGAATACTAAAATGTGGATAGTGTGGATGAGGTTCTGAATCTTGAATCTTTATTTAATTTTAAATTAAATTACCACATACATCCACTGACTACCATATTAGGAAATGCCATTCTAGAAGACTAAGGGTATGGACATAGATAAAGAAGTAGATAAATAAATTAACAGAATGATTTCACATAGTGAAAAGAACTGAGGAAAAAAATGAAACAGGGTTATGAAATAGTAAGGAAGTACTATGTAGAGTGGTTATGTAGTATTATGTATTACGTAGGGTATATTATGTGTGTGTACATATATATATGCATAGTACATAATATGTACTATGTAGTATTATGTAGGGTGATTCAAGTTGAGTAGGCATCAAAAAATGTAAAATAAATGAGTTCTTTTTTTTTTTTAATTGCTATTTAGTACTTTGGTTTGGGAATCCTTATTTGGAGATCAGGTGAATTCCTTTCTGGAAAACAAACCCCAAAATAAACCGTCACATTTCTGTCATTTTATTAACTCCAGACATTTTTTTTTCCTAGCTCTGAATTGTCATCTCCAGTTCCTATTGGTGACATGTCAATACTGGGAGGTATGCTTTTGTGCCTTTATTCACTTTTCTTTTAAATTTTATTATTAAATTGCAAGGAAGCACAATTTTCAGCTCATATTTTAAAAAATACCATTTGTCTCTCCTTCTGTTGTTGAAGAAGTCTCAAGAAAAAGCAATTGTTTTTTCACTTATTTTATGACATTATAGTTGGGTACTTAAGAATCTTTAATTATTAAGTACATAATATAGAATCTGAAAACCTTAAATGTACAACCTAAAGAATTGTTTTAAGGCAAACACTTTGTAATCACTGCTTATGTCAAAAGGTAGAACCTTTGTAGCTCCACTATTTTTTGTCATTTGTCTTTTAGAGTTTCCCAGAGTAAGGATTTTTCTAATTGCATTCTGTGGTATACTTTGTTTGTATGTTTCTTTGACCTCTATATTTCCTGTAAATTAGTTGATTTCTTTATTTTTAATTTTTTTTAAAAAAAGTTCTTCTATGTTGAAAATTTCAAACATATGAAAAATAGCACAGTGAGGCCCAGCATCAACAATTATAATTTTTGGCCAATTCCAATCTTTAGCCACTTCCCCTCTCTGAGAGTTTTACAAGTTAGTTTTACTAGGTAACTCCTTAAGGATAGAGACTTTGTATCCCTGGAGGCTTGCATAGAGCCTGACATATAGTAGGTATCAGTAAATGCTTGTTGAATGAGTCATATTTATTTCTTGTGCTGAGGAAATTCATGTGTCTTGAGATTAAAATGCACAGAATTTTTCAGATGAAAAAGCAAATGACTTATATGAATGGCATCAAAATCAGTTTATTGTTTCCTGATAGACATTGTGATTTAGTCATGGACTAAATTCATACACATGTTTTTGTTTTTGTTTTTAGATGCTGGTCTCAGTGTTCCATACCCAGGGGTGACCTCCTATGAAGGTATCTCAGAGAGCAGCTTGGAGAGGCCAGACAACAGTGTGAGTGATGTTCTGTTTCATTATTTAGTTTCTAACATGGAGAGCAGGGATTTAGAGAGATTTATTGTTCATCGCCAGACAACACAAAACTTCAGGTGGTTCTCTTTATGGAAATGTAGAGTCTAAAACCAGTACATTAAAAAGAATCTGAGATTCCTTGGAGAGCCCAATAAGTCTGCTTTTGGCAAAGAATAGATTTGAATTGTAAATTAAATGACTTGGAACCTGGGGAGCTGTCATCATGGTAAGCCCACTGTCTTCTGTGGGCTGTGCGCATAATTTATTGTGAGGGTTTTTGCCTATGTACTCTGTCTCTTAATAAATCAGGACTTAGTTTTCTCTTCTTCAGAGGGAAAGGATATAGATTTTATGTAGTTTAGAGAAGTACTGTATTTTTTTAATGCATCATTACTAATAGAAATCTGTCTACTAAGAAGCATTAAGTTGGCTATCACATTCCAAATTTTTTGAAAAGTAAATTGGTTCTAAGATGAAAATATTTCATTAGAAATTTTATTAAATGTGCATAAATCACAGATTCCTTAATACAGAGCAAACTTTGATTGAACATATTCACTGCTGCTGCTGCTAAGTCACTTCAGTCGTGTCCGACTCCGTGCGACCCCAGAGACGGCAGCCCATCAGGCTCCCCTGTCCCTGGGACTCTCCAGGCAAGAACACTGGAGTGGGTTGCCATTTCCTTCTCCAGTGCATGAAGGTGAATGGTGAAAGTGAAGTCGCTCAGTTGTGTCCTACTCTTAGTGACCCCATGGACTGCAGCCTACCAGGCTCCTCCGTCCATAGGATTTTCCAGGCAAGAGTACTGGAGTGGGGTGCCATTGCCCTCTCTGAACATAGTCACTAGAAAGGTACAATTGTTACCTTACACCTTCTCTTACCAACTGTGAAGTCAAGTCATGTCACCCCACTCTGTCCACCACCTTCCCTGTTACTGAGCAAGGCTGGAGCCAGTTTGGGATCCTTGTATCAATACAGTACCTTTA
This sequence comes from Oryx dammah, assembly GCF_014754425.2. Classification (NCBI taxonomy): domain Eukaryota; kingdom Metazoa; phylum Chordata; class Mammalia; order Artiodactyla; family Bovidae; genus Oryx; species Oryx dammah. The sequence continues at coordinate 110,731,053 of NW_024070186.1, forward strand.
GTATTCAGTAAAACTGTGTCCAAATTAGATGGTACTAGAAAATACTGGCATTTGATAAATATTTGAGTAAAAAGTGATACTGTAGTTCTGAACTTGATGCTGAATGTTATGGTATAGGTCTGGAAACTTTCACAGAATGAGATAAAATTCACTGTAATGGGAATGAAGGGATTATGTTTAATCAGTTGGAACATTTCGTAACAGAGAGAGTAATTTGAAGGTAATTTGTAGAACCAGTAGGAAGACAAAACAGTGCAAGCATACATGACTAGTTGAGTGAACCCTAATATACAGTTTTACATTTCAGTTTTTTCCCTAATACATTTTTCAGATACTATTTTAGAAATTACATACTTTATTCTTGTTTTGTTAGTGTTTATCCTATATGTTATCATGTGTCTTTAATCTAGCAAAGTTTACATTTTTCAGAATCTTTATCCTTATCCTGAGTCTGCAGGAACATTACCTACCTACCTAGAGTCACTCAGTCATGTCTGACTCTGCGACCCATGGACTGTAGCCCACCAGGCCCCTCTGTCCATGGGATTCTCCAGGCAAGAATGCTGGAGTGGGTTGCAATTTCCTTCTCCAGGGAATCTTCCCAACCCAGGGATCGAACCCAGGTCTCCCTCATTGCAGGCAGACGCTTTAACTTCTGAGCCACCAATAATTTAAGTGACTACCTTACTGTTTTACATGTTATTTTCAGTATATTTGTTCTTTCTTTCTCTCCTTTGCTGCTGCTGCTGCTAAGTCGCTTTAGCCGTGTCCGACTCGGTGTGACCCCATAGACAGCAGCCCACTAGGCTCCCCCATCCCTGGGATTCTCCAGGCAAGAACACTGGAGTGGGTTGCCATTTCCTTCTCCAATGCATGAAAGTGAAAGTGAAGTCGCTCAGTCGTGCCCGACTCTTAGTGACTCCATGGACTGCAGCCCACCAGGCTCCTCCGTCCCTGGAATTTTAGTTCTCTCTTTTTAATCTTACAAATTTGACTGGCTGCATCATTTTTATTTTATATAGTTAAAAGTTTTTACATTTACCCAGGTGTGTACTGTTTTATTTTCTTAAAATTCTTTTTTACATTTTAGACCTTTCTTTTGGAATAATTTTCCTTCTGAAATATATGCTTCTGGTATTACTTTAGTAAGAATCTCTCACTGGTTCAATCTCAGTTTTTGGTCACCTGAAGATTTCCTTATTATCCCCTTATTCTAGAAAGATACTTATAATCTGTATAAATTTCTAGATAGAAGGTCTTTGGTGTTTTTTTGTCAAGATTTTATTTCACTATCTTCTAACTTTTATTGTTACTATTAAGAACTCAACTAACAATTCAGTTCTTATTCTTTTGTGGGTAATCTATTTTTTCTCCTACTGTTAAAATACTACTCTCTCTCTCCCTCTCTGTATTTATGTAATGATGAGACATAATGATTGAATTTCTCAAATTTATAATAGACCAAAAACCTCATGTTAAGGTAGTACAATAAATCCAAAGCAAAGTAAATAAGCATAAACACACTCCTATGGCCATTTTTGTAAAACTATAGACTCCCAAATACTATATGGTGTATTACTATAAGTATACTATAATATAGTATAACTGCAGGCATATCTCAGATATTGTGGGTTCAGTTCCAGATGGCCATAACAAAGAGAATATTGCAATAAAGCAAGTCACATGCGCGTTTTGGTTTCCTCATGCATATAAAAGTTATGTTTACCTCTACTGTAGTCTGTTGGGTGTACAGTAGCATTCTGTTTGAAAAATCAATGTATATCAGTTCAGTTCAGTCACTCAGTTGTGTCCGACTCTTTGTGACCCCATGGACTGTGGCACACCAGGCTTCCTTCTCCTTCATCTCACAGAGCTTGCTCAAACTCATGTCCATTGAGTCAATGATACCATCCAACCATCTCATTCTCTGTCATCCCCTTCTCCTCCTGCCTTCAATCTTTCCCAGCATCAGGTTATTTTCCAGTGAGTCAGCTTTTTGCATCAGGTGGCCAAAGTATTAGAGCTTCAGCCTCAGCATCTGTCCCTGCAATGAATATTCAGGACTGATCTCCTTTAGGATGGACTGATTGGATCTCCTTGCAGTCCAAGGGACTCTCAAGAGTCTTTTCCAACACCACAGTTCAAAAGCATCAATTCTATGGTACTCAGCCTCCTTTATGGTCCAACTCTCAGAGTCCATATATGACTACTGGAAAAACCATAGCTCTGACTAGACGGACCTTTGTTAGCAGAGTAATGTCTCTGCTTTTTAATGCACTGTCTAGGTTTGTCATAACTTTTCTTCCAAGCAGCGTTTTTTTCATGGCTGCAAGTCACCATCTGCAGTGATTTTGGAGACCAAGAAAGTAAATTTTCTCACTGTTTCCATTGTTTCCTCATCTATTTGCCATGAAGTGATGGGACTGGAGGCCATGATCTTTGTTTCTTGAATGTTGAGTTTTAAGCTAGCTTTTTCTCCTCTTTCACCTGCATTAAGAGGCTCTTAGTTCCTCTTGCTGAGTTTAATCTAGTTTTTTCTCCTCTTTCACCTGCATTAAGAGGCTCTTTAGTTCCTCTTCACATTCTGCCATAAGGGTGGTGTCATCTGCATATCTGAGGTTGTTGATATTTCTCTTGGCAATCTTGACTTCAGCTTGTACTTCATCCAGCCTAGCATTTCTCATAATGTACTCTGCATATAGGTTAAATAAGCAGGGTGACAATATACGGCCTTGACATACTCCTTTCCCAATTTTGAACCAGTCCAGTTCTAACTGTTGCTTCTTGACCTGCGTACAAGTTTCTCAGGAGACAGATAAAGTAGTCTGGTATTCCCACCTCTTTAAGGATTTTCCAGTTTTTTGTGATCCACACAGTCAAAGGCTTTGGTGTAGTCAGTGAAGCAGAAGTGGATGTTTTTCTGGAATTCTCTTGCCTTTTCTATCATCCAACCAGTGTTGGCAATTTGATCTCTGGTTCCTTTGCCTTTCCTAAATCCAGCTTGAACATCTGGAAGTTCTTGGTTCACGTACTGTTGAGGCCTAGCTTGGAGAATTTTGAGCATTACGTTGCTAGCATGTGAAATGAGTACAGTTCAGTTCAGTTCAGTCGCTCAGTCGTGTCCGACTCTTTGTGACCCCAGAATCGCAGCACACCAGGCCTCCCTGTTCATCACCATCTCCCAGAGTTCACTCAGACTCACGTCCATCAAGTCGGTGATGCCACCCAGCCATCTCATCCTCGGTTGTCCCCTTCTCCTCCTGCCCCCAATCCCTCCCAGCATCAGAGTTTTTTCCAGTGAGTCAACTCTTCTCATGAGGTGGCCAAAGTACTGGAGTTTCAGCTTTAGCATCATTCCTTCCAAAGAAATCCCAGGGTTGATCTCCTTCAGAATGGACTGGTTGGATCTCCTTGTAGTCCAAGGAACTCTCAAGGGTATTCTCCAACACCACAGTTCAAACGCATCAATTCTTCAGTGCTCAGCCTTCTTCACAGTCCAACTCTCACATCCATACGTGACCACAGGAAAAACCATAGCCTTGACTAGATGGACCTTGGTCGGCAAAGTAATGTCTCTGCTTTTGAATATGCTATCTAGGTTGGTCATAACTTTTCTTCCAAGGAGTAAGCGTCTTTTAATTTCATGGCTGCAATCACCATCTGCAGTGATTCTGGAGCCCAAAAAAATAAAGTCTGACACTGTTTCCACTGTTTCCCCATCTATTTCCCATGAAGTGATGAGACCGGATGCAATTGTATGATATTTTAAACATTCTTTGTCATTGCTCTTCTTTGGGATTGGAATGAAAACTGAAGTCCTGTGGCCACTGCTGATTTTTCCAAATTTGCTAACATATTGAGTGCAGCACTTTCACAGCATCATCTTTTAGGATTTGAAATAGCTCTGCTGGAATTCCATCCCCTCCACTAGCTTTGCTTGTAGTGATGCTTCCTAAGGCCCACTTGACTTGGCACTTCTGGTCACTTGCAGTGATGGCGGGCCTTAGGAAGCATCACTACAAGTACAATATAGTAGCACATAATACAGTATTGAGGATACTGCAATTTCACAAAAGTGTATATAGAGAAAATTCTCAGGTGTTGTCCCATATGATTGGGTACATGTCTGACTCCCTCATTTTATACCTTTTGTCTGTTAACCACTTGTTCTTAACTTTCATTTCTTTGTCCCTCTATGTTGCATTCAGAAATGTCTTCCAGTTCACTTATTCTTCCTTCGACTTAGTCTAATCTGTTGCTCAAACTGTCTATATAGGCGTCTTTGATCTGACTTTTCAACATGTATACATCTGGCACTGTATAGCCTATCCCTTGTAGTATTTGAAACTAAAGCCTAGGTCACAAGAGATTGCTAGATACACTGTGTATGCATAGATTACTGAATCACCTCTCTGGATTTTTCTAGCCTCTCTCTTTTGATTTCTGGTTTATTTTCTTGCAAACCAGGTATGCATTAAAATCATTAAAAAATTTAGTCAGCTTTTTAGGCATTGTATTGCAGCAAGGTTCCTAAGGATATTTCTTTTATAGTAATACTGGAAATGAAAGTTTTTATTTAAATTTAGTGAGAGAAAATTTAGTATTGAAGAATGCAAAGTCTTGTACAAAATTCCTTAAGGCTAAAGATTTTTATTAGTTTCAATATGACTCAGCAGTATGAGGAAAAACTAGTAAAGCAAGAGTACTTTTAGGTTACATTAACAGAAATTAGAATCTGCTATCAAGAAAGTGATAGTTGTACCATATTTTAATTATCAGACCTCACTTATGTGTATCATACTCTAAGGAAGACATTAAGAGCCTAAGAAGTGTTTGGAGAAAAGGAACTAGTGAAAAGTCAGAGAAGATGATAGGTGCCTATCTTTATTTGAAGGTTTCTCTGGGGCCTATAGTTTTTATATGCATCCAGATTTCAGAACTGGGATCAGTGGGAATTTGTAGGGAAATATATTTGAGTTTTACTGGGCTTCCTTGGTAGCTCAGCTGATAAAGAGTCCACCTGCAATGCAGGAGACTCTGGTTCTATTCCTGGGTAGGGCAGATCCACTGGAGAAAGGATAGGCTATCTACTCCAGTATTCTTGGGCTTCCCTGGTGGCTCAGCTGGTAAAGAATACTCCTGCAATATGGGAGACCTGGGTTCGATCCCTGGGTTGGGAAGATGCCCCGGAGAAGGGACAGGCTACGCACTCCAGTAGTCTGGCTTGGAGATTTCCATGGACTGTGTAGTCCATGGAGTCGCAAAGAGTTGGACATGATTGAGCGACTTTCACTTTTTTTTAATGGCTGTTTTCAGGACTATTTCAGGCAGTTCTATTAAAGGAACGTCTATACTATTTTCCATAGTGGCTGCACTAATTGACATTCCTACCTGTGAATCAAGATTCCCTTTTCTCCACATCGTCTCCAGCATTTTTATTTGTAGACTTCTTAATATATCCATTCTGACAGGTGTGAGGTGATATATCATTGTGGTTTTAATTTGCATTTCTCCAATAATTAGCAATGTGTAACTTCAGCTTTTTCTACTAACTCACAGGTGGTGAACTTTGGTGGTTATCTGTGAAAAATTTTCTCTTTCCTTGAACCAGTGACCACAATCACTGTGTATTCAAAGGAATGAACAAATACACAGTAATTTTAATAATAACCTGTCTTAAAATTTTAATAATAACCTGTCTTAAAAACCAGTTAGTTTCAAAGTCAAATATTATATAAATAGTCATCACCAGAAGTTGCCTTTGGCACAGTGTCTGGCATATCATAGGTGGTCAGTAGATATTTGTTGACTGAATGAGTGAACATTGACATTTATTGTTCTTTTGCTAAAAATCCAGATTAGCAATGAAATTGAGAATGTGATAGAAGAATCCAGAAAAACAGCTGCTGAGCAGGTTGCAGAATTCAGTATCCACCTTTTGGGGGAACAGTACAATGAAGAACTACAGGACCCCTCTAGCTTTCACCACCAGCGCCTTGTAGAAGACTTTATTTCAGAGGTGGGTGATTTGGGGGATGTGTTTTTATTCTTTTTTGTATACAAGATAGTTTGCTGGAGCTGTAAATTTCTCATGTTAACAGTGGTTAAAGGTAGGTTTAGGACTTAAGCTTTCCATCTACTTGATTCAGTGAGTAGTGATTTAGCCATTTCTTTAGAAAGCTCTGTGAAAATTTCACCAAAAGATGAACTATTTCATTGAAACAAAGTTTTGTATCCATTTGCCATATGCCAACAAATAAATTCTATTTCCAGCTTTGGCCACACAGGCAAGGAAGAATGTGTTCTGTGGCATGGATTTTACTTGACAATATTTGGAGAAATGAGCATCTTTGAGATACTATATGTAGTGTGTTACTTTTCTTGAGGGAACAATAAATTTAATTTCTTTTAATTTTGTATTTGTTATTCTTTTTTAAAGGTGAAAATTTTTGAATAGTTAATGCATAGGTAGTATGAAGCCCCAAGCTCAAAGGACAAAAGGACATCCAGTGAAAAGTAAATTTTCCTCTTATCTCTGTTCCTTGGTTAGAAGTGTTTTTTAAAAGAGAGTTTCTTTACAGAATTGTGTTTTATTCCATCTCACAGCTTTACTTTCTGGAAGAATTCTATCTAGGGACTTGAAGTTGAGATTTTTTTCAAGATACCAAGGGCCCATCTCCTCTCTCTTTGTCAAGTGAGAGGGTACATTAGTCCTCCTGTCTATTTCTTTTCCATCCCTCTTGATGGAGTTCTCTGTGGCCAAGTTTTTTGATTCCATTACCTTGGACTAATTTCCTTCTCTAGACATTATGTCTAGATGAGAAAGAAAAATATGCATCTCTCAGCCAAGCAGCATCATTGCAGCCATCAGACACAGGGAGTGTGGGCTAAACAATTAATTTTCCTAGCTGTGTGGCCAATTTGTGAGGCTATATGGTATGTGGAAGAAATGTCAGCCAGGCCAGTGGCCATTTGGCATCAGACAGTGTCTTGGATCAGCTCTTTGGTTCTCTCTGCTCTTGGATTAAGGAGCCTTTAATAAACCTCCATGTTTGGATAAACAGTTGTGCTAAATGACTGCATATTTAGAGAAGGTCTAATAAACACTCTGAAAAACATTTCCATCAGGGACTTTATGAAGTAGGTAGCTATTGGCCCAAGGTGATTTGAGGGTGATGAAGGATCAGTTCCTTCTCTGGCCTATTTCTACATACGGGTCCTTTTACATGGAATGAAATGTCTACCAATAGCCACTTCCCTGTGTGGAGCTGCAGAGTCAGGGTCGTGTCTCTGAAAGGTCCTGTCTTCACATATACTGCAAACTGAAGGAGACCGTCGTGGGAATTGTTCTTTCAGTATTATTTTTTCTGGTAATGCTGGAAGATACACAGGGGGAAAAAAAGCCTGCTTGGGAGGATTGAGATTCAGGAGCTGTAACTTTTTTTTTTTTAATGAGCTGAGGAAGATAAACTTGGGGTGCCAGGAAGAGTGACATCAGAGAGGGAAAGGTCGTTGTGATAGGCTTTGGAGTGTGGATACCTGATGACAGCCACAGAATCAACACAGTGTCCTCACATAGTGCTTTGTGTTTTGCAAGCTGCTGTGTGTCGGTTTGCTAACAGCAGCCAGGTGGATAATCAGCTCCATTTTATAGATGAAACCCATCAGGGTGAGTAACTTGTTCATGGTCATTTCAGCTTCTAGGAGTGGAAGGGAAAATCAGGTCTCCTCCTTCCTTTGAAACTGTTCTTTCCTTTATATCATACTGAGTCCCCTTCAATTATTTTTTATAATTTTATTTATTATTTATTTTTGGCTGTGTTGGGTCTTCATTGCTACGCAGACCTCTCTAGTGGTGAGCAGGTGCTGCTCTCTAATTGTGGTGTGTGGGCCTCTCACTGTATCGGCTTCTCTTGTTGCAGAGCATGGGCCCTAGAGTCTGCCAGCTTCAGTTGTTGCAGCCAGTGGGCTCAGTAGTTGTGGCTTCTGGGCTTCAGAAGGCAGGCTCAATGGTGGTGGTGTATGGGCTCCCTGCTCCATGGCATGTGAGATCTTCCCAGATCAGGCATTGAATCCATGTCTCCTTTATTGGCAGATGGATTCTTTACCACTGAGCCACTAGGTAAGCCCCGAGTCCTCTTCATTTTAATTCAGATGAGAAGCTGTGGTGAGCCTCACAGTTCTCCCAGTCCTGGTCCCAGTTATAAAATCATATTTATCAAAGGAAAGAGGATGAGGCATGTGATTCAGTGAGAAGAGTATGAGCTTCAGTGTTAGAAAGACTGATGATTGAATGAATTCTGATTTAGTCACTCACCAAATGGATGATCCTGGGCAAATTAGTTGATATCTCAGTCTCAGTTTCCTCAATTGCATAATGGGGAAACTATGTATCTCTTGCGATTGTTGCAAGGATTAGAAGTAATATTTCAAAGCACCAGGCACATAGCAGTCACTCAGTAAATTGTACTTGTTATTGATCTTGTGACTAAGAAAGTGGAATGACTTCTTACAACTGGGCACCTATGTAGTAGCTAACTGGGTGTGATGAATTAGAAAACGTGTTTAAAGTCAAAAAATGGCAAAGCTGTGGATGAGATGGGTTTGTTGTTGTTTAGTCACTAAGTCATGTCCAACCCAAGTTCCTCTGCCTTTCTCTATCTCCCAGAGTTTGCTCAAATTCATGTCCATTGAGTCACTGATGCCATCACACATCTCATCCGCTGCCACCCTCTACTCCTTTTGCCTTCAATCTTTCTTAGCATCAGAGTCTTTTCCAGTGAGTCAGCTCTTTGCATCAGGTGGCCAAAGTATTAGAGATTCAGCTTCAGCGTCAGTCCTTGCAATGAATAGTCAGGACTGATTTCCTTTAGGATTGACTAGTTTGATCTCCTTGCAGCCCAGGGAACTCTTAAGAGTCCTCTTCAGCACCACAATTTGAAAGCATCAATTCTTTGGTTCTCAGCCTTCTTGTGGTCCAATTCTCACATCTGTTCATGACTACTGGAAAAACCATAGCTTTGAGTATACAGACCTTATTGGCAAAGTGGTATCTCTGCTTTTTTAATATGCTGCCTAGGTTTCTCATAGTTTTCCTTCCAAGGAGCAAGATGGGTTTAGTATTAATAACAACATGCAATAACACTGCATTTTGCAGCTAATGAAGTACTTTTAGCTATGCTCATCTTAATCTTAAGAAGTGATATGCTTAGTGGGCATTGAAGCATTAAGTACTATGAAAGAAGACTTGTGCCTGGCCACTCTGCAGTGAAAAATAGCCGAGACTAACCCTCGGTCTTTGCATTCTTAGTCCTGTGGATTTTATCCCCACCTCCACCCTCCAAGAATTAGCACTTCTCTGTTTTCTCTCAGAATAAAACAAGGTGAATTATTGTAGCCAAAAAGTTTCATGGATTTGGATTCTTTATCCACAAGGCAGAAGGATTTTTGGTGAACCAAGATTTTTTAAAAAATCTCATTCTCCTGATTTTATGAGAACTTGGTTTTTTGGGGGGTTTTTTTACTCTTTATTTTTTATTTATTTTATTATTATTATTATTTTTATTTATTTTATTTTATTTTTTTACTTTACAATACTCTATTGGTTTTGCCATACATTGACATGAGTCCACCACGGGTGTACATGAGTTCCCAATAAAAGCAGATGCCCAGAGATAGCTCCAGTTCAGTTCAGTTCAGTCGCTCAGTTGTGTCTGACTCTTTGTGACTCCATGGACTGCAGCACGCCAGGCTTCCCTGTCCATCACCAACTCCAAGAGCTCACTCAAACTTGTGTCCATTGAGTCGGTGATGCCATCATCCAGCCGTCTCATTCTCTGTCATCCCCTTCTCCTCCCACCTTCAATCTTTCCCAGCATCAGGTTATTTTCTAGTGAGTCTGTTCTTCACTTCAGGTGGCCAAAGTATCGGAGTTTCAGCTTCCAACGAATATTCAGAAGTGATTTCCTTTAGGATGGACTGGTTGGATCTCCTTTCTGTCCAAGGGACTCTCAAGAGTCTTCTCCAACACCACAGTTCAAAAACATCAATTCTTCTGGGCTCAGCTTTATAGTCCAACTCTCACACCCATACATGACTACTGGAAAAACCATAGCTTTGACTAGACGGGTTTTTGTTGGCAAAGTAATGTCTCTGCCTTTTAACATGCTGTCTAGGTTGGTCATAACTTTCCTTCCAAGAGGCAAGTGTCTTTGAATTTCATGGCTGATTTTGGAGCCCAAGAAAATAAAGTCCATCACTGTTTCCATTGTTTCCCCATCTATTTGCCATGAAGTGATGGGACCAGATGCCATGATCTTCGTTTTCTGAATGTTGAGTTTTAAACCAGCTTTTTCACTCTCCTCTTTCACTTTTATCAAGAGCCTCTTTAGTTCCTCCTTGCTTTCTGCCATAAGGGTGGTGTCATCTGCATATCTGAGGTTATTGATATTTCTCCTGGCAATCTTGATTCCAGCTTGTGCTTCTTCCAGCCCAGCATTTCTCATGATGTAGCATGCATATAAGTTAAATAAGCAGGGTGACAATATACAGCCTTGATATACTCCTCCCAATTTGGAACCAGTCTGTTGTTCCATGTCCAGTTCTAACTGTTGCCTCCTGACCTGCATACAGATTTCTCAGGAGGCAGGTCAGGTGGTCTGGTATTCCCACCTCTTTAAGAATTTTCCAATTTGTTGTGATCCACACAACATAGTCAATAAAGCAAAAGTAAATTTTTTCTGGAATGCTCTTGCTTTTTCAATGATCCAGCAGATGTTGGCAATTTGATCTCTGGTTATTCTGCCTTTTCTAAATCCAGCTTGAGCATCTGGAAGTTCACAGTTCACATACTGTTGAAGCCTGGCTTGGAGAATTTTGAGCATTACTTTGCTAGCATGTGAGATGAGTGCAATTGTGCAGTAGTTTAAGCATTCTTTAGTATTGTCTTTCTTTGGGACTGGAATGAAAGCTGACCTTTTCCAGTCCTGTTGCCACTGCTGAGTTTTCCAAATTTGCTGGCAAATAGGCTCAAAGTCCACTAATAACTTCTCTTGTTCTGGTGTTGGCCCCATAGTGACTTAACCTGATGAGATTGTCACCTTCTGAAATGTTGTGGGTAAAATGTTCGATTTTGTTAAATGTGTATTTGTATAAAACCTCATTTTTTTTGGTATTTAGTCCAATCTATCACTTCCCCCTGCTTTAGTCACTAAGCTCATACTGGTTTATGTAGCCTGATTTTAGAAACTTGGTGATAAAACTGGTTTCTGCAGTTGTGATGCTCATAAATTGATATTTTGACCAGTCACTTCTTTATAACCTCCTCTGTGACCACCAGTCAACAAAGCCTAAGCCCAGGTGTGCAGATTTCTTTCTTATGTTGGCTGTGTTCACAGTCCTTTGTGTCATAGGAACAGGAAACAGATGCCACCATTTTACACTTACAGGAAATGAACACCCAACTGTGTGTCAGTGTGTGTGCGGTGGCCAGATTTCTAATCCATACAATCACATTTTAAAATGTTATTACAGTTTCTTTTGAAACTAGTCCTTTTTTTTTTCACATTTCGTCACATAAAGGAAAAAATAGTATTTTGCCAATAAAAGTATGTTTTTTATAATTTGGAAAATATTAAAGTAAATCAAAACCTTAAAAAACAAAATTTAAAAAATGTGGCAGGGTTGTGGTAAAAACTATTTCCTAACACTATAACAATTAGAAATTTCTTAGCTTTCTAATCCATGCATATCCATGTATGTGTACAAGTTTCTAATACTTATAAACAGTGGACTTTATATTCTACTCTTAAAAACATTTTTGTGTGTGCTTTTTTACATTTCTACATAGTTACGAATTTTTTATTTTTGACAGGTGGAAAATACATTTACTGGGTTACCAGGCTACAAGGACATTCGTGTACTTGACTTTAGGTAAATAGACTTTTAAAATGCATAGGTTTTGTAGCAGTCTGTGTTTCAAATGGATTATCCTTTTGTGTTTATTGCATATACTCTTAACAACAGTGATTAAAAAATGACCTGAATTCTTTAATTTGGTGTTCTTTTGTTAAATTCTTATTCCTAATGCTGGTTTTCAGATGAGGAAACTGAGTTAAAGAAAGGCAAAATAATACATTCAAGGAGATATGCTAGATCTGTAGTTGGGCCAGGGTAAGAACTTAGGAATTCATGTCTCCAACTTGCTGCTGAGAAGTTATGTGTTTTTATTTGGCACTGAGGGGAGTCTGGAGTAAGGTTAGATGTGATCTAGTGTGCTCCTAAAGGCTCATCAGTCCTCCAGTGAGGCCCCTTTGATGTCTTGATGTATAGTCATTCTGGAGGGGATGTGTTTATCAGCGTAGCAGTTCTGGGTAAAGTGGACACCTCTTTTTAGGACATTGCTTCCCTGTCTAAGAATCATAGTTGTGCGCATCATACTTGTGTACATTTTATTCAGTGAATACTTTGTACTACCCACTTTACAGTCCTGCGTTCCCATAATCTTCAACCCTTTTAGCAAAAATATTGTTATTAATACTTATTTTGAAGAAGAGCAAATAGGTTTAGAAGGATGAAGTATTAGCCCAAGGTCAGAGAGAAGAGGGATTTTGAAACAAAGTGGCTATCTTTATATCTCTGGCTATTAACCTCCAGTGCTAGACTGAGTCCTCTGAAGCTTTGGAGCATGTGAATGGTGACTGTGGCCCAGCTATTAGATGCAGGGGAGCACGGGCTTAATTGACAGTGTCTACTTCTTAACTTTGGCATAGTCTTCTCACAGCTTCTGAGTTTTCCAGAAATAACAGCAAGCACTTACATAGCATTTATAGTGTGCCAGGCTTTCTATCCATATTAACTCATTTAATCGCAACAGCCATACTGTGAGATAGTTACTATTATCCTTTCTTTTTTTTTTCTGGTAAGGAAACCAGAGCACAGGAAATGTATGTACTTTATCTAAGAACTCAGCTAGTTATTGATGCAGGGGCAAGGGCAAGCATGGTAAATTGACCCTTCATCTCCTCTCATACCATGACCTGTCTCCCCAGTTCAGCCATAGCACTTTGCAGGAATACTGTCTCCAGTTGTGACTAAAGCTCACATGAGAAACTGAGGCTTTTGAAGTCCTCTCTCATTTGACAGCATATGAAAGACAACATGACCTTTGGGATCAACTTGTGTAGGTTTCTGCTTGGATGGTTTTGGGTAAATTAACAAGCTTTAACTTCTCATTTATACAAAAAAAGGTAATATATACAATTTATATGAATTGTACTTTATTTAAAAATACTTTTGAAATACTTTGGGTAAATTATTTAGTGTTTTTATTCCTCAGTTTCTTTACCTGTAAATGGGGATATTCATGGTCCTTAATGAGTTTTCATGAAGATTGAAAGAATTAATTTTTGTAAAATGCATAGCGTAGTTCTTGACATTTGGAAAGTCCTTTTAAGTGTCTGATACAGAAAATCAATAAATAAATATTAAAGACTATGCAATAGTCTTGACTATAGGTTAGTCAATTTGGACCTTTCCCAACTCCTTGGAATCTTTCTGTACATTATCTGATTTTCTTTTCATTAATTTTAATACCACTTAACATTGGTATTGTAACATTGTATACATAACACATAACATTTTTTTTGTTTGTTTTTAACACATAACATTTAACATTGTATCCCTCCAAAAATGTTACCAATTTTGTTAATGCCAAAAGCTGGAGTTCTCTGCTCATTTACTGAAAAAAGTTTATTTATAAAGTAATAACCAAGTATTAATTGTTGAAAAGTATTTTTAAGAAGCTTAAAGACAGTAAAGGCTACAGATTTTAAAATAGTTTCTCCACCTTTGCTTTCTTCCTTCATTGTACAGTTGTTTGTCATTATCTAGTACTATACAAGCATTTTCACTTGAAGAAACATTTCAGAGGAAATACATTAAGAGCTTGTACTTTGATTAATTATATGACAATTATAACTTGCTTAAACTCTGCTTAACACTTTCCATTTTTATTTCCAGGTCCCCTAAGGAAAATGGCAGGTAGAGTACCTTTTGACACTTTCTGTACTGTTGACCTAATTAGGAAGTAGTTTAGAAAGCATGGTAGCCCTAGGTCCAAGGGAACATAGCTCAGTTCTTTTATTACTTCCAGTAACACTGTCCAACTTCTTATAGATCATTTGGCAAACGTTATTTGTTAAGAGTCATATATTAAATATTTTATACTTTTTCACACTACATAAGTTCTGTCATATCTATTCACTTGGAAGTAGTATAAGCAATACATTGAAAATGAAACAATAAAACTTATTTATGTATCCTGAAATATCATTGTCATATGGTGTTCACATGTCACAAAATGTTGTTATTTTGAGTTTTTTCAACCATTTAAAAATATAAAAATCCATTAATTCATGGATGGTGGGCTAGAGTTAGCTCATACGCTGTAGTTTACAGACTTCTATCATAGACTGCTGACTAACAAATACTTGTATTTTTTAATCTGTTAATTTTTATTTTTTTGAGGTATAGTTGATTTATAATACTATATATGTTTCAGGTGTACTACATAGTGATTCATAATTTTTAAAGGATACACTTACACTGCATTTTTAGTTATTATAAAATATTGCCTATATTCCCTGTGCTGTATAATTAGCCTTTGTCAAATACTAAGTTATGCTTAATTTAAAATTAGTATAAAAATTGGCATTCATAAAGCACTTTCAAGTATACTGTTGTCATTGAATAGAATAACCAAGTATCATTTTAAGTGGTAAATGCAAAGAAGAAAGCTGGTTTCTATCACAGTTCATTTGTGAAAACAGCTGCTCTCTGGAGTTTCTTAGAAGCACAATCTTAAAAGCATAGTCAGTCCCCTTTGTGAAAGTTGCTTGTCTTTTTGTCTTTGAATTCAAGTTTGTTTAAAATTTACTTTCTCTTAAAGGTAAATAATCATAATATAGAATATATGAAGCAACTTCATAGGCTGAGCATAGGGATGTTTAGAGATAAAATAACATTTCTTCATCTAATTTAAAAAAAAAATTTTTTTTTCATTGAAGTAGAGTTAATTTACAGTATTAGCTTCAGATGTGGAACATAGTGATTCAGTGTTTTATAGATTTTATTCCATTTGAACATATTATGAAATATTAGCTATATTCTCTGTGCTGTACAGTATATCCTTGTAGCATATTTTATACATAGTCATTTGTATCTCTTAATCCTCTACTCCTATCTTGCCCCTCCCCCCTTTCCTCTTCCTGCCAGTAACCATTAGTTTGTTCTATATATCTGTGAGTCTGTTTCTGTTTTGTTCATTTATTTGATTTTTTAGATTCCACATATAAGTGATAACACAGAGTATTTATCTTTCTCTGTCTGATTTATTTCACTCAGTGTAATACCTCCAGGTCAATCCATGTCATTTTGCCTTCATTTATATAAGATCAGGGGCTTCCCTGGCATCTCAGTCAGTAAAGAATCTACCTGCAATGCAGGAGACAGATTCGATCCCTGGGTCAAGAAGATTCCTTGGAGAAGGAAATGGCAATCCACTCCAGTATTCTTGCCTGGGAAATCCAATGGACAGAGGAGCCTGGTGGGCTACAGTCCACATGGTTGCAAAGAGTTGGATACAACTTAGTGACTAAACCACCACCATATATAAGATATAAATATAATATCTTATATTTGCAGAGGGCTTTCTGACTTCCTCATTTTCATTTATATGATTTTAGAGTATTTACTAAGTATCCTAAAAGATGATGCTGTGAAAGTGCTGCACTCAATATGCCAACAAATTTGGAAAACTCAGCGGTGGCCACAGGACTGGAAAAGGTCAGTTTTCATTCCAGTCCAAAGAAAGGCAATGCCAAAGAATGCTCAAACTACCACACAATTGCACACATCTCACATGCTAGCAAAGTAATGCTCAAAATTCTCCAAGCCAAGCTTCAACAGTACATGAACTGTGAACTTCCAGATTCTCAAGCTGGATTTAAAAAAGGCAGAGGAACCAGAGATCAAATTGCCAACATCCTCTGGATCATTGAAAAAGCAAGGGAGTTCCAGAAAAACATCTGCTTTATTGACTATGCCAAAGCCTTTGATTGTGTGGATCACAACAAACTTAGGAAAATTCCTCAATAGACCTGAATACCAGACCACCTGACCTGTCTCTTGAGAAATCTGTATGCAGGTCAAGAAGCAACAGAACCAGACATGGAACAACAGAATGGTTCCAAATCAGGAAAGGAGTACATCAAGGCTGTATATTTTCACCCTGCTTATCTAACTTATATTTAGAGTACATCATGAGAAACACTGGGCTGGATGAAGCACAAGCTGGAATCTAGATTGCTGGGAGAAATATCAATAACCTCAGATACGCGGATGACAGCACCCTTATGGCAGAAAGTGAAGAAGAACTAAAGAGCCTCTTGATGAAAGTGAAAGAGGAGAGTGAAAAAGTTGGCTTAAAGCTCAACATTCATAAAACGAAGATCATGGCATCTCGTTCCATCACTTCATGGCAAATAGATGGGGAAACAGTGACAGTCTTTATTTTGGGGGGCTCCAAAATCACTGCAGATAGTGACTGCAGCCATGAAATTCAAAGACGCTTGCTTCTTGAAAGAAAAATTATGACCAACCTAGACAGCATATTAAAAAGCAGAGACATTACTTTGCCAACAAAGGTCTAGTCAAAGCTATGGTTTTTCCAGTAGTCATGTATAGATATGAGAGTTGGACTATAAAGAAAGTTGAGCGCTGAAGAATTGATGCTTTTGAACTGTGGTGTTGGAGAAGCCTCTTGAGAGTCCCTTGGACTGCAAGGAGATCCAACCAGTCCATCCTGAAGGAAATCAGTCCTCATTGTTTATTGGAGGGACTGATGTTGAAGCTGAAACTCCAATACTTTGGCCACTTGATGCAAAGAACTGACTCATTTGAAAAGACCCTGATGCTGGGAAAGATTGAAGGTGGGAGGAGAAGGTGACAACAGAGGATGAGATGGTTGAATAGCATCACTAACTCAGTGGACCTGAGTTTGAGTAAACTCTGGGAGTTGGTAATGGACAGAGAGGCCTGGCGTGCTGCATGCAGTCCATGGGTTTGCAAAGATTCGGACACGACTGAGCGACTGTACTGAACTGAACTGGGAAGACTAGACTGTTAAAACATAACTGAATTCTGATGTGAACCCTCTGGTCAAAGAATGGTGTTCAGTTGTTGAGTGCTGAGTTTTCTATGGGGACACAGAGAACAATTCAATATGAAGCCATTCGATTTTATGATAGAATTGTTAACCTAAGTACAGTTTCCAAAACTTCAATATTGTCGGATATTAACCAGTTGGTGGGGTTTATTCATAACTTTTTGGTATACTTTTATTTTGAGCTGTGTATGAGAGAATGTGTAGCATATGAGTGAATGTGTAGCGCAGAAATAGTCTACATAATATATATATAACCTATCTTTCTACATACGTATTTATATACACATGAGGTTTTCTGTTTGCTTTGTACGTCTTTCAAGTTGCACATGTTATTTTAAGTTAGTAAGACCCATTTGAAGTGAATCAACAAAATATCTGCCTGGTGTCCACACTTCAAAAATTCAACTCCAGGCCTTGTACGCACTTTCTTCCTAATAGAAGTGTGAGAGAAGAAGAAATATCTGAGTTTCTTGAAATACCTCTGGTTTGATTGATCATCATGTAATCATGAAATATTATTTTTTCTATTTAAAACTTGCACACGTCAGACAGCCAATGAGGACATTTGAAGTGAGGAATAAATTTCCCTTCCACATGATTGATGTCTTTGGAAACAGCAGTCAGAGAGACTCTCCTCTGTATAGCAGTTGTTTCAGTGTAGTTCAGAAGGTGAAAGGTAATGCTGTAGTGATGGTTGGTTAATTTGGCATTGCTGAGTGCAGAAAGGCAGCACAGCTTTCTTCAATCAAATAATATTTTGTCCCCAGTGTGCCTCCTGCATCTTATGTACTTCCTTATTCTTTTGGCTTATTTTTATTCTGCTCTTCATCCTGAGATATCTCTGTATTGCATTTACCGTGCCAAAACTAAGTCTGTTCTGGGTCACACTGAAGTTCTCGAATCTGAGAATAGATGATTTTCTGATTCCTCAAGCATTTCTTTGATTTCTCTTTCTAGAACAGAAACTTGATAATGAATTGAAGTATCTCTGCGAGGCATTTTATCTTCTTTAATGAATATATCTTTACCAGACAAGGTAGATGGTATTAGAAGTGTTATTTTTAGATGTCCAAGGAAAACACTGGGAGAAAAATTATATTTTGCCAGTAAAGAGTAAAGCCACTAATCTAACCCAGACTGCCTGATTTGCACAGATTTCTTGATCCAGAAATGTTTCTCTTGATCTTCTCCCTATGATGTTTAGAAGTCATGCAAATCACATGATGGGCTCTCCTTGTCTGATTTTCTGCTGAGTCCAGGAAGCAACTGGAGTGCTAACTGGCATAGCCATTTCCTCTCCTCCATTTTTTCCCCCTTATCCCTGGTTCTTGTCTTAGAATCATGTTAACATGTTTCTAGGTTGGGCATAGATCCCAAGGAGAAGCTCACCTTTCTGGAGATGCAGGCATGTGCCATCCCACAGAGCTTGGAAAGAGCATGCAGTTCTCACAGAGTTATGTTCTGCCTGTGAAGCAGTGTCCCTAAAATGATTACTCAGAAGACAGAAACGTATGAGGTTAATATGCATGCTCTTTAGAGTGAAAAATGTGTGTACTCAGTTTCATCTGACTCTTTGCAACTCCGTTGACTGTAGCCCGCCAGGCTCCTCTGTCCATGAAAATTTCCAGGCAAGAATACTAAGTGAGTTGCCATTTCCTACTCCAGTGGCTTTTTTGAGCCTGGGATCAAACTTACATCTCCTGCATCGGCAGGCAGTTTCTTTACCACTGCTCCACCTGCATATTTAGAGACTGAACACCCTTCCAATTAAGTCAAGAAAATCACATACTGTCATTTAAGTGTCACAAAGTCAATGGTTCTATCTGCCTACATTAGTGAATAAAAGTAACCATTTGTTTTTTCATTATTTTCAAAAATATTTATTGAACTACTGGGAGCCAGGCATTGTGAGGGATGTTTAAGACATACATGGTGTGGTGAGTTCTGACCAGTAGGTGTCCCTCTTACTGTTCAATTTCACATTGTGGCCATCATTTTTTTTTTTTCTGACCATATTTTACTGAATTTATTTCTTTACAAAAGGAGATCAGGAGTTACTCATGAATCAACATGTTCTGACATGATAAATTAAGGGATTGAGGGAATTTATAGATGACAAGCAGATGTCTCATTGCTCAGCAAGGCATCCAAGTGTTAAGATCCTCAGTTACCACTGTAAGGTTCCCTAAACCACACCGTTGGAAGTGACAGCTTATCAGATTGGGGAGGAAAACCTTATTGATGATACTCAGAGTGGGACAGGAACATTGTGCCTCACTGCTTCTGTGGTAGGCAAGGGGTAACATCTTCATGGCACCTCCTGTAGACCCAGGGCAAGTCCAGAGAACTGCCAGCGTTCCCAGGAAGAAGAGGTCTCCTAAGACCAATTTATGCTTACCAAACTACAAAATACAGTGCATTCTCTAGGATGCTGATCGATCTATTTAAAGCAAGAAATGTATCTTCCAGCTGACTAATTATTGCATTGGCTTAGCTCATGCATTCTTTCCCCATAGGGCAATCTGCAAGGAATTATGATTGAAAGTTCTTTTGCCAGCTTGAGATCAGAGAAGGGAAGTTGGTTGATCCTAATGGCCAGTATCAAAATCATGCTGGCCTATTGTAGCTATCTCCAATCTAAGGTTCTGTGTTACAAGGGAGCTACAATGCACTGTCACAGGCTTTTCACTCATAGTAAGATAAATTAGTTAAGTAGCCCTTTTTCTAGACTCCGTGAGACCCCTCTCATTATCCTGACATTTTTTTATTCTAAAGATATGTGAATAGTTTAATTAAGGCTGGAATTTTCTCTCTATAGTCAGGCAAGTATAGATTTCTGTTAATTTAATAGGCATTGAATTGCAGGTACCAAGTCAGACATTGGAGATAGAAACTCAAGGGCAGACTGCAAGGCATTCACTATAAACAAAATCTTTTTACAAAACAGCACAGTCTATAATCAAGGAATATATAAGTGAATCAGAGAGGAAATGCTTAATTTATTTGAGTGCTTTGGTTTGGGCATCATTTTGCTCCTACAGAATGTCTGAAGGTGGCAGATTATTTCCAAGCACATATGCCTTCAGTGGTTCATCTTTGAGAGGGTGGAGGATCTTGGTGTGCTTGTTGGGTATTGTTTCTGATGGCTGTGTCTCACAGACTGGCTGGAAGTGAGGGTGGTGAGTAGAGCAAAGCTGTTCTCATGATGACTCATTTTTTGTTAACAGTTTAAAGTTACTGAGTATAGTGTAGTCATTCAGAATGCTGGTGCCAAAGTCAGGCAGATCTGTGTTTGAATCTTGACTTTACCCCTTTATATATTGTGAAATTTTAGGCAAGTCTTTTAACTTCTTGAAAGCTTAGTTTCTTAACAATAATCTGAAGATAATAAAACCTTCACATTTGTTATGAGTATTAAATCAGACAAAGCCTGGGAAATAACCTGTCATTGTAAGCACTTACAAAAATGTTAGTTTTTAGCTGTTAGATAAGTCTGAGTTGGTCTATAAGGTGTAGTTCTATTGGTTTAAAAATCTTCTATTCTGATGTTTCTTCAAAATGATTATTTAAGAAAATGTCAGATGACCTATCAACTCCTACTTATTTATTTTCACTTTATTCTAAGAAATTGTCTCTTTGTTTGCCTGTGGAAAGATAGTGAAAAGGCCCCATTCCCAGACAAAGTTATTTATTAACACTTGTCAAAATTTTATTCAACTCATTAATGAGGAAGCCAGCAGAAAAATGAGAGGTAGTTTCTAGAGTGTTTGGAAGAAATATATATAGTTAACTGGGAAAGGATTGCTAAGTTAAATGTTGTTGCTTTATAGTCACTAAGTTGTATCCAGCTGTTTTTGACCCCATGGACTGTAGCCTGCCAGGCTCCTCTATCCATGTGTTTCTCAGGCAAGAATACTAGAGTGGGTAGCCATTTCCTTCTCCAGGGGATCTTCTCAACCCAGGGATCAAACCCGTGTATTTTGCATTGGCAGGCAGATTCTTTACCACTGAGCCACCAGGGAAGCCCCGCCAAATTAGATACAACTAATTTGTTAAGTTGTATTAACTAATTTGCTAAATGTCCTATAGGCAAGTAAAGTCATAAACTTTGGAGTTATCATTCCTACTAGACCAAAAAACCATCACTTCTTAGTAAGTTTTTTACAATTCACTATTAAACTTTATGGGACTGTAAATTGTCTGGGCTATCAAACGAGAGACTTAGCTAGCTGTCATATTAGAAGATATTCTAGCATGATATTAAAAAAAAAAACTCACAAGTCATCAATTAGCTTTATTTCCAAACAGTTCATATTTTCCTTTCACAATAGATAACTGTTCCGGTTCATAGTCATTACGCTGCTTTACTGTTTCACTCCCCAGTGTAGAGTACATAAATCATCCAGCAACAGTAATGAGATACAAGAGGATTTCCCATTGTTGGGTGGAGTTAGAAGGTTTGGTTTGGTTTTTTTTAAATCAGGGAGGAGAAACCCTAATAGGGGAAGAAGGAAGCTGACTGAGAGTGAAAAGGAACAGTAGATTTTGAAGGGGTGAAAACATGGGGGAAGAAGACACTCAGGTATTATGCAGGCTGACTCTGTGCCCTCTGTGTTCTTAGAGCTATAACCTCTCTGTTTCCTGGAAGGAGAAGGGGATGGCTAAATGTTGCCATCCAGAGTCTACAGAGAATGGTGATGGAATCCTTGCCTTTTGAGACTCTCCCTACGTCTCATGTTTGCTCTTCATGGCTTTGGAGTTCCTTTCTTTGTGCTTCCTTGGCAGGACCTAATCTGTTTCTCTTGTCATCCACAGTGGCATAGATGTTCACTATGCAGTTACCTTCAATGGGGAGGCTATCAGCAACACCACCTGGGACCTAATTAGCCTACATTCCAACAAGGTGGAAAACCATGGTCTTGTAGAATTGGATGATAAGCCAACTGCTGTTTATACAATTAGTAACTTCAGAGATTATATTGCTGAGACACTGCACCAGAATTTTTTGCTGGGGAGCTCTTCTTTGAATCCAGATCCTGACTCCCTTCAGCTTATCAGTGGTAAGTTGTATAACCATTAAGTCCTTGTATAGTTTTAGTTTCTTCTCCAGTATATTCTCATAAAGTGAAATTCCCAGTATATATATGGTTCTTAGCACTCTCTAGGCTGCATCAAACAGAAACCATCCTGATCTGAATGGTGCTTTAGCTTTATTTCCAGGTAGTTCATATTTTCCTTTCCCTGTTTTAGTTCATAGTCATTAAGCTAATGACTATTAAGCCATGCAGCTAATTCGGGTAGATTAATCAGGGGTTTCTGGTGAATGAATGGCATGAGGATTAAGATATGCCGTAGGCAAAATGAGGCTGTTTAGGATACTAAATCCGTAAACAGCATAGTGAGGTCTTATTTTTATGTGGAGCCTGGGGTGGAGCTACCTTCTAGAAGGTGTCCTAGAAAGAGGTCAGTAATTCTCAGCAAGTTTAACAAAAGCTTTAGGATATCTAGCACAAACTAATTCAGGTGCTTTGCCTTTCAGTAGATGTACATTTCAATTGCTCAGAATTTTGTTCCTAAAATACATTTCTATTGTTACGCCAGCTTCAGAGTTCTAAATGGCTGCAGCTTCCTAGGTAACTTGATCATCATTAAAAGATATATTCATCTTTGATTTCATGCTACTGGTTTTCCATAGAAGACAAGTTAACTGAACACACAGTTGAGAAAAGGTTTGGAAAGTACTTATTTTCCAAAAATAAAGTTTGATTTTTGATTGATCCTTTTATGTCAGTGCAGTGAAAAGTGAAAGTGAAGTTGCTCAGTCATGTCTGACTCTTTGCGACCCCATGGACTGTAACCTACCAGGCAACTTGGTCCATGGGATTTTCCAGGCAAGGGTACTGGAGTGGATTGCCATTTCCTTCTCCAGGGGATCTTCCAGACCCAGGTGTCAGTGCAGTAGGAACAGGTAAATACAGAGAGATTTTGCTTCTATTTTTGGTGTATACACCAGATCACCTTTCTTACAACCCCTTCTTTTTAATTTTTATTGATTCCTTCTCTCCTCCAGGAAAAATCATTCTATTTTTTTGTCTGTGTTCACATACATTATATAAATGCCTCTCATTGTTTTATTTCTCTCTCTGACATAGAGAACACTTCCACAAGAGGAACTTGGCTTTATTAATGTTTATAGCCTCAGTATCATCAAAGTCTATAGCAACTAGTGAGGATTCAGTAAATCTTACTGAGTTGAATTATATAATCTACTCTCTTAACTTTGTGACTCTTTAGTATTGGTATAGTGATAAACTCTGGTGTCTTACCCTATTTTTCAAAGGTACTTTCTGCCAAAAAGGAAATAGCTTTGCTGCCAAAAATGAAATAGTTTTGCATAATTTTCTCCATTTTTGGCGTCACCCAAATGAATTGGAATTTCAGTTCAACTTTCTTATTAAAATGAAGAAAAATCAATTTTAGAACAGATACTTCATGGGAATCTTGAAAAGAGTAAAAAATGCTTGAGAAAGGAAAGAAAATAGGAGTGTTCAAAATGTAACAATGGGAAGAATATTTATGTTGGAGTCTTATAATTTAGATAGATGGTGCTAATATAAGTAAAATATTTGAATAAAGTATCAAGCATTTTCTAGGGAAGATCCTTCCATTTGTTCTACCCAAATCTAAACTTATAAAAAGGAAGAACTTGGTTTTTAATTGTCTCTGAACCTTAAACACAGTAGTGTCTCAACTAAAAATTTCTTTAATGTTATTCTTTCTTTAGTGAGAGGGGTTTTACTTCCCCAAAGTGAAGACCAAGTTTGGAACACTCAAAGTTCAAGTCTTCAGCAAGCCCTGCCATCTATTCTGGTAAGTATGTTTCTGTGTTTTATGCCTAGAACCAGGCTCTAAAACTTCTATTCTTTGTACACCTACCTGCTTACTTTGGCATCATGGATTTCCCAAGCTGTTCCCATTTCAAATATTCTCTTACATCATCCTTGGAACATTATTCATATTTGTCAACTCATGGACCCAACCATGAGCAGATAATTTAAGCCTTCTGCAGTGGTTAAATGAAGTCCATACATTTGGCATTGCCAAAGTCTGCAAATGGTAGAAAGCTTATTTGTGGTTCATACTTGTTTGGTGATAATTAAACTGTAAGTGCCCACTGAGTTGTTCTCTAAAAGTTACCCAGAAATGTAAATTCAATGTACATAGTTACAGAGTATAGTTTTTGTTACAGGGACTATATTGAAGAAAATGCTTATAGATTCCAAAGCCTATAGAACAGTGTGCATATGGAAAAGAGAGAAAGAAGAGTAAAAATAGTGCTTGGTTGACAAATGACAAATATTGCTTGGGACTCTAAATCAGCCTCCCTTTATCCTGGGCAGAAAGCATTCCCATTTGCACAGAAACAGCATGGAATGAACTTTTTTTGTTGTTGTTCCTACCACCAAACTCCCCTGGGCACACTTCTGTCCCTTCAAACCTCCACTTGCCATGACACCTACCCAGAAGCAACCAGTCAAAAAGAAAGTAGCTTCCTGTAGTGTCAGTAGAACAACCACCACCATACCACTGAAAACCAAACTGTCTACAACTATTCCAGGATCTTCTGTTATCACATATTTGCACCATGGACATTCCCTTCTACATTCCCCACTCCTTTACCCTCTTGATACTTCTTTTCTATCTCATATGGCAGAAAAGAAACTAATGTTAAATTAATTTCAAACATCTGTTTCTTGGCTTTCATCCAGCAGTGGAAATTTAGAAAGTCTGCCTCAACTGGCTTAACCATCAATATGAGCAGCCATTCCTTCTGCTCAGGTGTAGAGCAACTCAGTTTTGAAATGTGGAGTCATTGGAAATACTCTTTTCACCAGGTTCCATAATGGAGAAAAAAGGTTAGAGGGAGATTGACATCAGAGATTACATTCATTTGGTGTTTGTTTATTCATCCACTTACTCATTCAAGTATATTTATTTTGTCCTTTTCATGTGCCAAGTGCTGGGGAGACTAAGATGAATAAGGTGTGGTCTTGCATACAAGAGGTAGTTTCCAGTCTGGTGGTGGTAGACAGACTTGTACAGAAATAAGGTGGTGCTGTCATAGGAGTTCATTCAGGGTGTGGTGGCAGGGAGTGGTGATCCATTGCAAACACTTGCCTCTGGCCTCTGTTCCTTCTGATCCCATTCTGGTCAGGGTTCTGTCACCAGAGATTTGTGATGATAACTTAGAATGATGTAAAGACACAAATTTTGTATAAGCCAGGGTTTGCAAACTGGA
The DNA here is from genome assembly GCF_014754425.2 of Oryx dammah. Lineage (NCBI taxonomy): Eukaryota > Metazoa > Chordata > Mammalia > Artiodactyla > Bovidae > Oryx > Oryx dammah. The sequence continues at coordinate 110,756,576 of NW_024070186.1, forward strand.
GATGAGCTGACTAGATCCAGCTATAGGCATATGCTTTGGAGCTATTTTTTTAAAGCCAATTTTTAAAAATCAGGAGATTTTTTGATAAAAATGCAGATTTTCAATTTCTTTTGAAAACCAAAAGATCCGATATCATTGTTTACATTTTCCATTGCAAGAAGTGGCTAGAGCTTGGTTGAAAGAGGCTGCCCGTTGAGTTATGGCAGATACTGACTAACTGTACTCATTTGTTCATTTATGTTGCTTGTTCTGTGGTTCTATTTGCATTTAAGCCAACTCCTTGGTTTTTCAGTTTGAGGAGACATTGGAATGTTCAGTTCAGTTCAGTTCAGTCCTCAGTCGTGTCTCACTCTTTGTGACCCCATGAATCGCAGCACGCCAGGCCTCCCTGTCCATCACCAACTCCCGGAGTTCACTCAGACTCATGTCCATCGAGTCAATGATGCCATCCAGCCGTCTCATCCTCTGTCATCCCCTTCTCCTCCTGCCCCCAATCCCTCCCAGCATCAGAGTCTTTTCCAATCAGTCAGCTCTTTGCAAGAGCTGGCCAAAGTACTGGAGTTTCATTCCCTCCAAAGAAATCCCAGGGCTGATCTCCTTCAGAATGAACTGGTTGGATCTCCTTGCAGTCCAAGGGACTCTCAAGAGTCTTCTCCAACACCACAGTTCAAAAGCATCAATTCTTCAGTGCTCATCTTTCTTCACAGTCCAACTCTCACATCCATACATGACTACTGGAAAAACCATAGCCTTGACTAGATGGACCTTAGTCGGCAAAGTAATGTCTCTGCTTTTGAGTATGCTATCTAGGTTGCTCATAACTTTTCTTCTAAGGAGTAGGCGTCTTTTAATTTCATGGCTGTTAATGGGTGATAATAAGACATGAAAGAAAGTGAAAGTGAAGTCGCTCAGTCGTGTCCGACTCTTTGCGACCCCATGGACTGTAGCCATGGACTGTAGCCTACCGGGCTCCTCCATCCATGGGATTTTCCTGGCAAAGGTACTAGAGTGGGTTGCCATTTCCTTCTCCAGAGGATCTTCCTGACACAGGGATCAAACCCAGGTCTACCTGCATTGCAGGCAGATGCTTTATCCTCTGAGCCACTAGGGAAGCTAATGACATGAAAGAAAAGTATGGTTAATTAGAAGTGTCTGGTTATTGCTTCTCCCCTTCCTCCCCTTCCTTCCTCTCTGTCCTCTCTACTCTAATAGAAGTGAGGTTTTTGTTGTTTTTTTAAACCAGGTTTTATTTTTAGAAATTATTTTAGAAGTAGTAATTTGGGGATATTGAATTTGACACCTTTTGGCCTTCTGATTTGGAAAATCACTTGATGCACAGTGTGCTTCCTATAGCACTTAGCAAGCTTTTCAATTGGCGTTAGCAGAACTGAAACTAGCCAATATAATATTGAACCTGTTGATATACTACATTGAGCTAAAAGAAGAATTCAGGAGTTGAATTTGTTACTATGGGAACATCTATTCATATAAAAATAAATGAAGTGCTATTCCTGGCATGTATGTGTTTACCTTTCAAAATATATGAGAAAGCTTCATTGCCATGCCATTTTTTTTTTAGGGGGTACTTATTTGGAATAGATAGTCTTCTTTCTTTATTTAAAAAAATCAATTTGTTTTACTTCACATTTTTTTTAGTGTGTATTTAACTTTATCTTATTTATTTTATTATTGTTATTTTTAATTTTTTAATTTTTTTTACTTTACAATACTGTATTGGTTTTGCCATACATCACATTTTATGTTGCCTACCTGTGGCTTAACTTTCATTACAGAATTGTTTATTGTTTTAATTTTTATAAAATGAAAAGAAATTTAGTTTACCGGTATATTGAAATCATGTATATTGCATGAGGATTTCTTTTTCATTGAGGATTCAATTGCCTTTCCTAATGTGTGTCAGGTCGTAGGCTCTGTCTGATAAAACTCAAATTCTTATGCATAGGTTGAGGAGCTTAGTCATCTCTCCCGGAATTTTGAAAAAGTGCACACCTAGAATTACAATGATATAAATATACCTGACTCAACTGGAAGCACAGGCGGCTTTAAAACATTTCTAGAAGTGGTTTCAGATAATTAAGAGGAAAGCAAGTGAATTCTCTGGTATGGTATGATTCTTATCATCATAACAACTTTTTTGAGGGCCAGAACTTAGTATTGACTAAATGGCTTTCTTACTTAAAATTGAATACATATATAATTTTAGGATAAAAGAAAAAAATGAGAAAGGAAGAAACTTTCCCTTATATACAAATAGCTTTTATATTCAACATAGCAGACATTTAAATATTAGAAAATGGTCTTTCCTCCTTTCTCTGCTCTTTTATCACCTGAGTCTTTTGGATCTTTGCACACATGCCAGCCTGAATGAGAACTGACTGCCAAATCTGCTAGCTCTAGTTTCTCCTCTGGAAATCCTTTTGCCCTCTGGGTATATACACTTACAGGTATTCTTCAACAAAAAGTCCGATATGGTGAGGAAGCCAAAGGACAGAATTTTAGTAACTCAGAATCTAGTTCAGATTTTTTTTCTCTGTTTTTTGTGACTGTGGGCATTTCCCGTCTATGAACTTCAGTTCCTTATTTTTAATAGGCAAGTTTTGACTAAATGATTCTTAAGAGTCTTTCTAGTTATAAAACTTGGTACTTTTATTACGTTCATATATATGTGCATGCTCTGCCCTCCTTCCTAAAATAAGATTTTTGTAAACCAAAGGATGGCCTTATAAAGCTCTAAACCTTTGGCAAAACAAAAGCTTCTATTTGTTTTACTTCTACATTCTAGACTTCAATTTGTTTCATTTATCTGGAATTGAACTCTGGAATTGCTGTCTCCATCTGGACAGTTCTTTTTATTTCCTCTTTCTTGAGATATAATTGACATAGAACACTGTATAAATTTAAGGTGTACAAGATGATGATTTGAGATATATTGTGAAGTACTTAATCACAGTAGAGTTAGTTAACAGCTCCATCACTTCACATACTTATCTTTTTTTTTTTGGTGGTAAGAACATTTAAGAGTTACTCTTTAGGCAAATTTCAAGTTTATAACAGTACTGTTAACTATAGCCACCATGTTGTACATTAGATACCCAGAATGTATTTGGTTTATAGCTGCAGGTTTGTACTCTTTGACTGACATCTCTCCATCTCCTCACCCCCAGCCCCTGAAAAACACCATTCTGCAACTGTTTTTATGAGTTTGGCTTTCTCAGATTCTACATGTAAGTGGTATCATACAGTATTTGACCTTTTCTTCTGATTTAGTTCACTTAGCATACTGTCACAAATGGCAGGACTTCTTTCTCTTTCATGGCTAGATAATATTCCATGGTTTGTGTGTAATGCATCTTTATCCATTTATCCACTGATGGACACTCAGGTTGTTTCCATATCTTACTATTCTGAATAATGCTGCATGAGCATGAGCGTATAGAGAACTCTTTGACAGACTGATTTAGTTTTCTGCAGCCATATATCCAGAAGTGGGATTGCTGGATCACATGGTAGTTCTGTTTTTAATTTTTCTGAAGAAACTGTATACTGTTTGCCACAATGGCTGTACCTGTTTACATTCCCACTAACAGTGCACATGAGTTTTCACACACCTTTGCCAGCACTTTTATCTTTTTCAAAAACAGCCATTCCAACAGGTGTGAGATGATGCTTTGTTGTGGTTTTGATATTCATTTCCCTGTTAAAGGTGATTTTTGAGTATCTTTTCATATAACTATTAGAATATTTTCTTTCTGTTTTTCTCAGACCTCCTATGGATATACCTTCTGCATGCTTTCTGCTACCTCTCATGGCAGATTTCTTAAGCTTGTGTGCCCTCTCTTGATCCTGCAGTGCGCTGGGCTGAGTGATGATAGCTTTCCTTTTGCTTTCCCAAGGGAAGTGCAGAAGCTAAAGTTTGTCATCTCTCCCTGGCCTATAGATTCAGGCTGGCTTTCTGTTCACTAGCTGTCTGCTGAAGCTTGCTCTGTCTGCCATGGGGAAGGCATGGAGCAGGTGTGTTTTGGGGGTGAGGCACACACAGTACTGGAGGTGCCCGTGGGCTATGCAAGGGGGATCAGTGGGCAAAGCGTTTCGGCAACTCATAGTCAAGCCTCCTGATGGAGTCCGTCATGCAGTTAGTAGGATCTGTATCCCTTTAATACGTTCAGAGTCCTGGCTGCTCTTCTTTCAGCCACTTCCCGTCCCCGAGTTGTGCATCTTACAACTCAGTACTCTGGTCAGAGTGAGAGAGAAATACAAGGACCTGCACAGCTGGGGCAGCCAGAGTCTAACACACACTCTCAACTTTCCTCTCTGCAGAAATCTTGTGCAGAGTGGTGCTCTCTTGGCCATGGGCTGTGTTGCCATGTTGGAGGGATGAGGTGGGTAAAGTGAAACTGTTTCGCTTACCCTCAACAGTGTGTCTGAACTTGGATTTAGTGGTGTTTGGGGAGCTACTCTGTTGGACTCTTGGACTTCCACAAAGGTTCTCTCATTTACGGGTGATTGTCCAAGTTATTGTTCTCCAGTGCCTCCCAGATTATGTCCAAGAGGGGCTGGAGCCAGTTCATGGGCCACCTCAGGTCCACAGCCAGGGCTGAAGTCTATATGCTTATTACCCAATGTGCCAGGTGGGCCAGACTCCTTCTGGGTCCCTTGGTGTATAGTACTGAATCCCGCAGCTCCCACAAAGTCACTTTTGTCCACAAAGGGTGCAAATTGCTGTTGTTGAAAGGGGAGTATGAGTTGGGGGTGTCTTACTTATTCATCTTGCTGACATCACTCTGGCTCATTTTTGAGGAACCAGAAAGTTTTAGACTCTCTAGTCAGAAATATAAGGCAACTTTATGTATCTGTTTTGGTGCTAGGTTATATAGGAGCACCGTGTACATAGCTCAGTGATCACAAGCTGCTTTCCCTATATAGAGTTTTGAGGTTATGAAGGTTAAATTCATTCCTGGTGATGACATACTCTTTTTTTTTTTTAACTTTATTTTACTTTACAATACTGTATTGGTTTTGCCATACATCAACATGAATCTGCCACGGGTGTACACATGTTCCCCATTCTGAACCCCCCTCCCACCTCCCTCCCCATACCATCTCTCTGGGTCATCAGTGCACCAGCCCCAAGCATCGAGCCTAGACTGGCAACTCGTTTCTTATATGATATTATACATGTTTCAATGCCATTCTCCCAAATCATCCCATTCTCCCTCTCCCAGAGTCCAAAAGACTGCTTTATACATCTGTGTCTCTTTTGCTGTCTCACATTCAGGGTTATCATTACCATCTTTCTAAATTCCATATATATGACATACTCTTAAATACTAAAATTTACTAGAAAAATGCCAGAAATATTTCCCCTGATTTAAGTCATCTTTTTGGCCTTACTCATGAATCAAGTTTTGATATCCTCAGGTTCACTTCTGATGAGAGAATTCCCAAGAGGTAATTTCTTATCCTGAAATGGTTCTTTTTTTTTTTTTTAATGTATCATTTGCAGCAGTTACATCTAGTCTTTTGAGGAAGGTCTTCCTCTTCCTTTGATATATATTTTGCTTTTCTCTATATATTCAGTTCATCAGACTCAGATCACTAGACTCCAGTCTAATGCTCAGATGTGTCTTCATCTAATTCCTATTTTTGACCAAGTCACATTACCAAAAATATATACAAATATTGCACCATCCCCTTTTCATCACTGCCCTCTTTACTCTTTAGATTCTTTGTTTCTAATTAAATTTTGCCAGAATGATACCATTTTTGGTTCATGTTATTGTTTTAATCCATTCTCTTCTTCCTTTTCTGGCCATTTGTATTTCACCACAAATCTTGTAATCACCTTTTGACAAAAATGATGCAAACTTTCATGGATATTTAAAATACATTGCACATAGAACATGGCTCAGTTAGGGTTTCAGTAGTAGCAGAACTCCCTGGATAGTAGTGCAAGGTTAAGGGAATGAAAAAGGAAATCTCAAAGTGTGCTGAGACTAACAGCGGTAAGAAGCCATTCCCATCCATTGAGTTTTAGGGCAGGGGAAGGAAATGAGTGACCAGAGCCCAGTAAGAGCTGAAGCTTCAGTGGTAGAGGGACAGAGCTACTGCGGGACACACAGTATGGAGGCTTAGAGGAAAGAAATACCCTAATCTCTCACTCTTCCTGTTTTTTGATCTTCTGCTTCTAAACGTGCAAACTCAAACAGAAGACAGCTTGTAAGGGAGCGGGGTGATGAAATTATCAGGGAAGAGAAGGAGCTAGGGTTGTGACAGATAAAAACAATCAACAGGATGGCCCACTTAAAATAGGACCTAATTAAAAGAGTCTGAACAGGGAACGAAGTGTTGGTGTCACTGAGTTCCACAAAAGAAAATTAGTTACTTGACTTAGTGCTTTTAGTTTAGAAATAGTAGATGAAACTGAGAGTATTTCTATGTATACCCAATGATCCACTGTGCATTTGTCACTAGAAGAAGGGATGAATTCGGACATGCTCAGTAATTTCTTGCCTCCTGTTTCCTCTTTTGTGATTGGGGGAGTGTGCTATCCAATGCTTCATCATGTGGACTTTTGATGGAGAGACGAGAGAAAGTGTGTAGGCAAAGCATAAAAGACTATAATTAGGTGATGTAACTGAGTTGAGTCCCTCCATAGCTTAGTAGGTTGAGTTAGTTTGTGGCCATAGACTATAGTTAGCCACCTTAAAATTGTGTGCTTCTGTTTAAAAAGCATGTTAGGCTTGAGCATATGTGCCAGTGAAAGTTCACCACCTCCAGGAATCTCCTGGAGGAAGGGGGAAGGGATTCTGTTCAGAGTTTCTTATTCTTAGTTTTCTTGGATGTCATTTTGTTCATAGCTATTCCATGAATTCTAGTTTTCAGGCAGGTTTATGCTTGTGGAAATTTTCTTAAAGTTTCCAGTTAATGAGAAAATATAATGATTCAACAACTAAAGAAGTATTTTAGAAACCCAGGCTGGAATAATACAATGGGCATGTGATGAGGCTCCATCCTTTACTGAGGAACCTTTAAGAGTGTAATACCATGTCTTGGTCCCTCTCTTAGACCAGTTAAGTTAGGATCTCTGGGGTGTGTGGCTTGGGCATTGGAGTCTTTAAAAAATCTGCATGAGATTTTAATGCTATTTAGAGTAGAGAATTATTGATCTTTTCTATTTTTCTTTTTCAGTTTTCACCTAGGAAATATTTTATGAATTCCTTCTATGCATATGACACTTCTTGGGTTTTGTTATTCAGCATAGATTGGAATATATAAACTCCTATCGAATGTCATGGCCATTTTACCTATTAACATCATCATTAAACCTTTTTACATAGACTGATCTTCACAAGATTAAATAATTAATATGTTCAAGGATTGTGTTTCTGTCCACTTTTCTATTCCTGAGCGTGTGCTTAGCCTCTCAGTCATGTCTGACTCTTTACAACCCCATGCGTTGTAGTCTGCCAGGCTCCTCTGTCCATGGGATTCTTCAAGCAAGAATAGTGGACTGGATTGCCATTCCCTTCTCCAGGCAATCTTCCCAACCCAGGGATCAATCCCAGGTCTCCTGAGCCACCAGCTAAATTTTAAGATACAATTAGTACTATGTTTGTAAAGCTGGTACTATAATTCACAGATATTGCTATAATTTGCAAATATGGCTACTTATTCAAGGTAAGAGACCACATTTCACTTGGTGGCATTTCTTATAAAAGACCTATGATTAATTTTTAATACCTTTCAGAATGATGAATAAAATTACCAATTGTTCTTCCTGCTGTGAGCAGTGTGCTTAGGTTTTTGACAATGAAGTAAAGATATTAGTAACGTCCATGTATTTAAAGCACACTAATTGGGAGCTCATATACACCCGTGGTGGATTCATGTCAATGTATGGCAAAACCAATACAGTATTGTAAAGTAAAATAAAGTAAAAATAAAATTTAAAAAATAAAATAAATAAATAAATGATACTGCCAAAAAAAATAAAAATAAAGCACACTAATAAAATAGAGGGAAAGGAACCATCTAAAGCAAGAGAAACAATGTTTTATCCCACAAACTCACTTTGTTTGGGATCTTTTAAAGATCATATGTCATCTGTTCCCACTTTTCAGGTGAGGTTCAAGTGATATGATTTTTCTCTAGATTTTCCAACTAGTAAGTGGTTGAATTGGGATTTAATTATAGATCTGTTTGCTTCTAGAGCCCATACCCTATCCCTTCCCCAATATTACATTGCCTTTTGTCCCTGTAAAATCTGGGAATGTAGATGGATGGATGATTATTTGAAATTATTTGTATGTGTTTCTTTTATCTATGATATGATTTAGCCTCTTTTTGCCCCTCCAGGATAATACCCCTCAAGCTGAATGGCCCTCAGCAGATGAATCCACCACAAGCAGTATTTCACCAGTTGGTTTCAGCTCTGGCCTTCCTTCAGCCACTGGCAGGGAACTCTGGTCAGAAAGCCCTTTGGGTGATTTAGTATCTACACCCAAATTAGCCTTTCCCTCGAAGGTGAGCCTCAGTTCTTCCCCAGAGGTTTTAGACGTTAGCGGCTTGACTCTTCATTCTGTCACCCCAGCAGTGCTTCAGACTGACCTGCCTGTGGCTTCTGAAGAAAGGCCTTCTGGGTCTCACTCATTAGAAGATGGTAAGGAATTTTAATCACTTTTCATAATTTATTGCATCAGATGACAGAGTTTTTGAAGAGAGCAAGAGACTAGGGTTAAAAGAAAGCGTGGCCACATGCACTGGGAGGAAATGTCTTAGGAGAGTCGTGTAAGAAAGGCAGCCATTGGCTTTGATGTTTTGAAATGGAGAGTCCAAATAGGTAAATAATAAGAAATGAATATCTTGGGTGAGATCACCTAATAGATATTTTGAAGGTCCTGTTAAAGGATATATAATTAAATTATATTACTATTTAAGAACTACTCTACTTGCTTGAATATTTTAGTAGTAATCAAACAGCCTCAAAGATTATGCCAGTATCTTTTAATAGGATTAATTTGGGGCCAGTAGAGATTTTTAGCTTGCATTAGGCTTGAGAAGGGGAAAGTCTGAACTTGGGAAGCTGTAGCAGAGATTAAGAAGTGAAAGTCAAGTAGATGATTTAGATGTGGCAGGAGAGGACAAATCAGTGAGACTCAGGGATAGAGTATAGGTGAAAGAGGAAGATGAATAAAGATATAAATAATGAGCCCAAGTTTTTGAACTTTGGGTGAACCTGAAGAATGGTGGATAATAAACATAGCCAGGAAATGGGAATTCAATTTCCTAGGGAATTTTCTTCCTAAGATTTTACTAGAGCTAGTCTTTGTTGTCAATATGGCTACCAGCAGTTCTCTGTTTTCACGAGGTTAAAAAAAAACCCAAAGTGTTTGAAGATGAGTTATTTTAGTACCTGATGTTTTGTTATCCTCAGGGAAGGGGGTTATAATCATGAGTGATTGTGCCACATCACAAAAACATAATCATCCCTTCTTGTTGTTTGCTGGATTTGGCAAAGTAAAAGTCAGCAACTGTCTGTCATGATCTAATGGGAAAAAACAGGTAGCTGGTTTTATTAGGACTGGGAATATATTTTGGCATCTTTGTAGATTGATTAATGGAAAACTCTATTTTTAGGATTAATGAAAGTTGAAGAGTCAGAAGATTTTCTTTCTGTTAATCTGTTGCCTTCAAGTCCATTTACTTATCCTGTGCCAAAAGAAACACCACCATCCATGGAAGACTCTGGGGTATCTTTGCCATCCTCACCATATCCAGTCTCCTCTGTCACATTTGATCTTCTTGCTAAAGAAGTAACTACACCGTTTGGCATGGACTCTTTGGCCTCCAAAGTCAAAGACCAATTAGAAGTGAGCACTTGGATGCCAGACACAACTATGGAAAAAGAGTTCATGTTTGAAAGTGGTTTGGGTTCAGGGTCTGGGCAAAAGGAAGACCTGATTACCTGGCCATGGAGTGAGACATCATTAGAGAAGAGCACTGAACCATTGTCCAAGTCATGGCTTGAAGTTGAGGATTCACTTTTGCTAACTGAGGGTATAGATGTGAAACTAGTTATAGATGACAAAATAGATTCTGCACATCAACATACTGAGCATTCAGAATATGGGCCTTTTAATGGGTCTACAAACTTTGCAGAAGATGAGCCCCTTGGTGGACCTACTGTGTCCCTCTTTGCAGAGACCACAACTCAATCTGCATCTCCAGCTCTACCCAAGCACACATCAGAGGTACCCGACACTGATTATTACTCAGTTACCAAATCACCTCCTCTGCTGACATTTGTGGCAGTCTCTGCTTCTACTGATAAACCAGATCAAGTAGAACACTTTCTAAAGGAGGATATGGAGCAGACTACAGAGTCATTTAATCGTGAATGGTTTGACAGTAAGATTTCAATAGAAAAGTCAGATGTGCAGGTTTTGAGGACCACAGTGCCAGAGTCAGATGTCATTTGGGCAAGAACTTCTCCCTTAGGGAAATTGTCCAGAGACACATCGGCAAGTACACCTCAGAGTACTGACAAGCTCTGGTCGAAAGCTTCCATGACACAGTCTACCAAATTGCCTTCAACCATAAGTTCCACCCTGCTGGAAGATGAAGTCATTATGGGTGTACAGGATATTTCATTAGAGTTGGACCAGATAGGCACAGATTACTATCAGCCTGAGCTAATCCCTGAGGAGAGTGGCATGGTTGGTAGTTATGTGGAAATGTCTACAAATATCCACTCCACAGAGATGGCTGTTGTGGCTCAACCCACAAGAAGTGATGACTTGAGTCATACCCAAGCCGTTGGAGCTGTGGTGGTTTTCTTCAGCCTCAGAGTGACTAACATGATGTTTTCAGAAGATCTGTTTAATAAAAACTCTTTGGAGTATAAAGCCCTGGAGCAAAGATTCTTAGAACTGGTAAGCATAAGAAGTGAAATACGGGCATTAGTGAATAATCATATATGAACCACCCCTCTTTCCCCACAACATAAGATCTGAGCCAAGGAAAGTGTGGTCTGCTGTGGACTTTCATTTCCTATTATCTCCAAATAGTGTAATGGCCTAGGGTTGGTAGGAAAAGAATGAGACAGGTGGATACAAAAAAAGGAAAACACAAATGTGGCACAACAGTGATATGACAACTTAGATACTGGATTTTTTATTCTGTAATTTCTAGGACTGAAACAAGTTTAAGATTTATTTTCACATTTTATTGTGAGATCAGTGCTTTGTAGCTACCTATAATGCATTCACTGTCACAATCCTTTAGTGAAACAGAGAATAAACTCTCTGGTGGCTAAACTGTGAGTTCCATGGGTTTCCTAAATAATTCTGATAACCTTATGACTCAAATAATTCACAGTTCATACTTTTGTTGATTAACAATTTAATGCAAACAGAATACAGTTTGGAAAAGTGGAGAGGTTCGTCTTTCTTTGTTTTTGGTGTATTGAACAAAATATAAAACTTTGTCAATAAACTGACCATTTTACATGTATTGTAGCTGGTTCCCTATCTCCAATCAAATCTCACTGGATTCCAGAATTTAGAAATCCTGAACTTCAGAAATGGCAGTATTGTGGTGAATAGCCGAATGAAGTTCACCAGGTCTGTCCTTCCTAACGTCACCAGTGCTGTCTACGTGATTCTGGAAGACTTTTGCACTACTGCCTACCAAACCATGAACTTGGCTATTGATAAATACTCCCTTGATGTGGAATCAGGTAATGATATTGAATACTATCATGGTTTCTTAGTGTAATCTAATTATTATTTGTGTGTATTTTCTTCCACACTGAATTGGGTAAATTCAATACTTACCCAATAAGTTCAATACTAGGTAAAAGAGGACTAAGTCAGGCAAATTTGCCGCATTTTGATAATTAGTAAATTATCTCTTCCAAGGATGTCAGTATCATTCTCTTTTCAGAAGGATTGTCCCACATGCTATCTTTACTTAGCTCCCATTCTCTTTTCTACCTGCTCCGTCTTTTTCTCTCTTTTACTAATCCATTGAATGTGTTCTTGCTACCTCTGTATGTTGTGAACCCCATTAGATGTGAACTCTCTTGCCTTCTGTGTTATTCTTCTGTGTTGTTTTATCTATTTCTATTATTGTAAGTCTAATGTAAATGTCAATAACTCTCTACATTTTTATATGCAGATCATGCTTATTTTCTGAGCTCCAGAATCTATATCTAACTTGGGTATATTCTATGTATATCAAGCTTAGATTAAGCCCTGAAGCCAAGACCGAGCCCTTGTTTTCCATCTCTTCGTACCTTCCTACTAAATCTGCTTCTCTCAGTTTGTCTCTGTTGTTAAATGGAAATTATATCCACTCCCCTACTGAAGCCAGATACATAGAAAGTCACTCTGATACCTCAGTTTCCATGACCTCTAACTTTTAGTCACTCACTAAACTTACATTGACTAAATTCTAGATATTTCAGATCTATGTGTTTTTCTCTGCCTTCACTGCCCCTTCTTTAGGCCAAACCATCATCATCTTTCATTTGGACCAGTTTCCCCACTGTCTCCCTTTTTTTCCCTCCCTCCCATCCCCTCCCAGTAGTTTTCCAGACAGCACCCAGGGCACTCTTTCTAGAGCATTGAGCAGATTATTTCACTCTGCTGCTTAAAATACTTTCAGTGGCTACCTGGTTCAGTAACCACAGGCCTGGTTCCTATCTTCTTCCCCAGTATCACCCAGTGAAATGAACTTTTTTACTCACTGTGTTCTACTCGGACTATCTTGTTTTGGGTTCCTTTGATTCCCCAAACTTTTCTTGTCTTGAAACCTTTGCACACTCTGTCGTCTTTGCCTGAATCTCTTTCCCCTCTTGGCTGACTTCTGCTTACCCTTTATGCCTCTGTTCAAATGTCTCTTCCTCAAGACTTTCACTGATTCATCCATAATCTAGACTGGTTCTTTTCCCTCTGTAGAATTTATAACTGTTGTAATCATGCTAATTTATGTACATAGTTGCTTAATAGCTATTTTTCCCAGTGGAACTATCCACACAGACTGAGATTTTGCCTGTTTAATTAGCTACTTTGTAGCCAAAACCTCTGCATATAGAAGGTACTCAAAAATACTGTGAATGAATGAAATAAACCATTATTTTTATTTGAAAGACTTGGATGCAGAGAATACTGGTCGAGAGGAACTCCAGGGGTGGGTGCTCAAACTTTTTTCTTTTTTACCTTCTGCATACCAGAGGAGCGTGGTTTTGAGTAGGAGTAAGATGGAATGTCTGGGTTTGAATTTCTCTAGTGCCCTTTACTCTCAAACTGGTTTGGAAGTCAGCCCTATTCTTTAATCAGGAAAGAAGCAAACATTCTTTCCTTTGAAATCCATGAAGGATCATTATTCATTGAAAGTGAGGAAAATGATTTAGCTAATTCCCCTATATCCGCATCTCTTGCCACTTGAGTTCTTTAAGGACATTTGCACATTTTTTGCCATGTGGTCTTGTGGTATAGTGGAAGAAGCAATTAATTATAATTTGGAAGGCCTGGTTTCTTGCCTCTGCTCTGCCATTTATCATTTGTGTGATCCTAGTGAGCTGTTTTATCTCTGAACCTTACTCCCTTATATAGCAAACGGGATAATATTACTTGGCTAGCATTTCATGGGGCTATTCTAAGGATTAAACAAATAGCATATATAAAAGCTTTTGACCATCCATATAAATGCAAGCAGTAATGATTTGTAAAGCTTTTGCAAAAGTCTACCCACTTCTTTTTGAAGAGAAGTATTTAAATAAGTACATTTACTTCAATTTTGTATGTAACTCACGTGTCAGATGTATGCCAAGTCATCCAGGTTTATAGAATCACCTTTTTCCCTAATATTCAAATGAATTTGCATTCATCCTCATCATGTGCAGTGTAAAACCTGCATCCTAGCCACTCCAAGCCCTAACATCTCTAGGAATTACCAGGGAATTTAACTATCTTAAATTTCCAATCTCACCATACCTCTTGACCCTTGTGGTTGTTCTTTATGTTAATTCAATACAGATCACAGTCCCATATTTTATTTTCCCAAAGTACCCTCAATACAGGGCAGTTGATTCCAGCAAATATTTGCTGATGATATGAGGGTGATAGAGGAGTTTTTGTCATAGTACAGAAAATGGGTTAAAAAATTATTACCATTAAGTATAAATATCCCCAAATTTCTCAGCCACGCTTTCAAAGGTGTCTTTTAACAGCCGATTTTTCCTCCAGTACAGAGTCAATTGCTACATTACTCTGGCACCTCTGGCTATTTTTCCAGACCTTCATATTTCCTCTACTCCCATTTTCTGGGACCCATCAATCCTTCTCTTTGCCTGTCCCTGGAAAACCAGAATGTAATTCATTGTACAATTTAGATTGCTGTCTCCTATCTCAAGCATAGCTCCAAGTCTCCCTCTGTTTTCCCATAAAGTCATTAAATATTCTTCCAAATGAAGAGCTATCCATTCTGAACATCTACCTTTAATGTGCACAAAAGACTAGAAAGAGACTTTAAAATACCAATCTCTTATTTGCATGATTAAAATATTGGTCTCAGTCTCTCTCCTTGATTGGAAATAAAAGGGGACAACATTTATCTTTCTTCCCTTATGGATTCTATTTTTTCTTTCCCTAGGCACTCACCTACACCCATAGAATGGTCACAGAGTTTTAGAAATTTTAAATAGAATTTTCCTATTACACATACATTTTTAGCTAAAAGGTTTCAGATTAAAGTATTATATTTTATTTGAAGATTGGCTAAAGATAAGATTGACTTTTCTCTTGCTTAATTTATTTTCACATATAATGTCTCAGAAATTCTTGAACTTTCATTAACAAAGGGGGACTGTGCAATACCATCCTTTGTTGTTGTTCAATTGCTAAGTTGAGTCCAACTCTTTGGGACCCCATGGACTGCAGGACATCAGGCTCCTCTGTCCTCCGCTATCTACCAGAGTCTGCTCAAATTCATGTCCATTGAATCAGTGATGATACCTAACCATCTCATCCTTTGCCACCCGCTTCTCCTTTTGCCTTCAGTCTTTCCCAGGATCAGAGTCTTTTCCAGCGAGTCCACTCTTCACATCATATGGCCAAAGTATTGGAGTTTCAGCTTCAGCAACAGTCCTTCCAGTGAATATTTAGGGTTGATTTTCTTTAGGATTGATTGGTTTGTTCATGCAGTCCAAAGGACTCTCAAGAGTCTTCACCAGTATTACAATTCAAAAGCATCAGTTCTTTGGTACTCAGTCTTCTTTATGGTCCAACCCTCACATCCATACATGAAAACTGGACAGACCATAGCTTTGACTATATGGACCTTTGTTGGCAAAGTGATGTCTGCTTTTTAATATGCTATCTAGGTCTGTCATAGCTTTCCTTTCATGGAGCAAGTGTCTTTTAATTTTATGGTCGTACTCACCATCTGCAGTGATTTTGGAGCCCAAGAAAATAAAATCTATCACTGCTTCCACTTTCCCCCTTCTATTTGCTGTGAGGTGATGGGATCAGATCCCATGATCTTAGTTTTTTTAATGTTGAGTTTTAGGTCAACTTTTTCACTCTCATCTTTCACCCTCATCAAGAGGCTCTTTAGTTCCTCTTCACTTTCTGCCATTAGTGGTATTATCTGCATATCAAAGGTTGTTGGTATTTCTCCTGGCCAAACTTGATTCCACCTTGTGATTCATCCAGCCTGGCATTTCACGTGATATGCTCTGCATATAAGTTAAATAAACAGGGTAACAATATACAGCCTTATTGTACTCCTTTCCCAATTTAGAGTCAGTCTGTTGTTCCATGTCCAGTTCTAACCATTGCTTCTTGACCTGCATATAGGTTATACAGGTTTATCAGGAGACAGGTAAGGTTGTCTAGAACTCCTGTTTCTTTACTAATTTTCCTGTTTGTTCTTATCCACAAAGTCAAAAGCTTTAGCATAATCAATGGAGCAGAAGTAGATGTTTTTCTGACACTCCTTTGCTTTCTGCATGATCCAACAAATGTTGGCAATTTGAACTCTGGTTCCTCTGCCTTTTCTAAACCCAGCTTGAACATCTGTAAGTTCTCAGTTCATGTATTGCTGAATCCTAGCTTGGAGGATTTTGAGCAAAACATTGCTAGCCTGTGAAATGAGAGCAATTGTACAGTAGTTTGAACATTGTTTGACATTGCCCTTCTTTGGGATTGAAGTGAGAAAAGGACTTTTCCAGTCCTGTGACTGCTGCTGAGTTTTCCAAATTTGATGGCATATTGAGTGCATTACTTTAATAGCATTGTCTTTTAGGATTTGAAGTAGTTCAAAACTCAGCTAGAATTCCATCATCTCCACTAGCTTTGTAGTAATGCTTCCTAAGGCTCACTTGACTTCACACTCCAGGGTGTCCAACTCTAGATGAGTGACCACACCATTGTGGTTATCTGGTTTATTAAGACCTTTTTAGTATAGTTCTCCTGTGTGTTCTTGCTACCTCTTCTTAATCTCTTCTGCTTCTGTGTCCTTGTGTCCAGATTTCCCTCTTTTTATAAGGACACCAGGTATTGGACTTTGGGTAACCTAATCCAGTATGACCTCATCTCAACTAGATTGCATTTGCAAAGACACTATTTCCAAACAAAGTTATATTCCAAGGTTCTAGGTGGGCATGAATTTTCAGGGGATGCTACTCAACCCAATACCTCCCCTCTCATTCCTGCATAGGGCCAAGAAAGATTAGCTGCAGAGAACCTACAAATTCCAAGGTCACAGATTCGTGCAGAATGTCTTGAATTTTCACAGCAGCAAGGAAGTTATTGATTCTGAAAGCAATATTAATTTACCTGGAAACTGAGAGACGATGCTTTTTGTTTTTCAACCTTCCCTTCATCTTCTAGCTAAACCTTATGCTTTTTCATATAGATGAGTTCATGGGTCATTTCCAGTGATTTCTTCTGTTTGTGGTATCTTCATTACCATTTGTCTTTTTGTAGTTCAGAGATTGCCATTCACCAGGGAAGAACATGCAGTTTTGCCACGATAGGATGAAAGGCCATCTATGGTCAGTTCTTATATCATTTTTGACTGGGTTTTGTCCTAAATAATTTTTTTTTATGTCACTTTCTCTCATCCCATGAATGGAAAATGGAATTACTAAAGCCAGAATACCGTTGAGAATGGCCTGAGGTGGTGTGGGGCTGATATGTTTTTATGATATTAACTTTCACAAATCTCAGATGTTCTTAGACTGCTCTTTGGGGGCTGTACTCATCCCTGAGGCTTCCCCCAGTTCTTCTCTATACTCTGTCTCTGCATCCTATGTTCTCAGTGAGGTGAGGGTAGGAGTAGGGCAGCCTCACGTGGAGTAGAGGACCACGACAGCAGAATAGGGTTGGTGGAAATGAATGGTACATGAAAACTGTTTAATTTAGACCTGTAGTTCATAGGTTTTAAATCTTCTACATGCTTCCTATATAAAACAGGTCAAGGCTCTCCCAGGTCACTGGATCCTATAGTTTGGCTCTGCATTTCAAAGAAATTTGACAAAAGCTATCATCAGTCAAGGGCGAATCAGAAACTTTTTGTGGTGTGGGTGGTGATATATTTCAGTGATTCAGGAAGGGGATTATCCCATGGTACTTTGGATGGGAGACCCTTATTGGAGGGGCTTCTTATACCCCAGTTCCTATGTTTTACCTTCCCTTATACCATTCTCTGGTTTGTTTGGTATTTTAGGTGATCAAGCCAACCCTTGCAAGTTTCAAGCATGCAATGAATTTTCTGAGTGTTTGGTCAATCCCTGGAGTGGAGAGGCAGAGTGCAGATGCTACCCTGGGTACCTGAGTGTGGAAGAGCTGCCCTGTCAGAGTCTCTGTGACCTACAGCCCAACTTCTGCTTGAATGATGGGAAGTGTGACATCATGCCTGGACATGGGGCCATTTGTAGGTATGTCGTAGGGAGAGATTTTGGCTTCACAAGGTTAGAGATGCTTCCTCTGAAGAAAGAGATCTGTGCCTATGATGTTAGGATGATCACAACAATTTTTATTAGAGAAGTTATATCTAGGTAATAGATGTGGTGGTGGTTTAGTTGCTAAGTCATGTCTGACTCCTGTGACCCCATGGACTGTAGCCCGCCAGGCTCTTCTGTTCGTGGGATTCTTGTTCTTCCAGGCAAGAATGGAGTGGGTTGCCATTTCCTTCTTCTTCCTGACCCAGGAATCAAACCCAGGTCTCCTGCACTGCAGGCAGATTTTTTCCCAACTGAGCTACCAGATGGGTGCCATCTAGTTCACACGTGAAGACTGAATCAGTTAATAGGGCTGAATTATACCCGGTTCAATGGGTTATTTTATCTTATGTTCTATGAAGCTGTAAGAAAAACATTTCCTAGTGTCTTCTGGAGAGTACTTAGAGTAGTTGGAGATCTTTGTATAATGGTTTTTAGTGGTGATAACAAGGCAATTACTGCTCAAATTATGTTTTGATATATAATCAACACTTTATACTGTATCTGAAACAGAGGAGTTTTATTGTTCTATTTGAATTGTTTTTAACAGCTTTGGGCTGCTCTTGGTCAAAATGAGTATTCAAAAATAAAGAATAGTAAGTATTTAAAGTTGTGATATTTTAAGTATCTAATTTCTATTTTTTAAAGGTAGAGTCAAAGAAAATATACCAGCCAGATGAGCAGATTCAGGCAGACTTCCCTGGTCACTCTACTTAAACAGAGCAGAACCAACCATCCCCTCTACCACATCCAACCAAAGTCACAAGGTGTGAAGGGGAGGATGCTGAGAAAAAGTGGGGGCGTGGGGACCTCAGTAAGAGGACAGTCTGTGAATTTCAAAAGGGGAAAGTGTTGGCATCAATGTCAAAAGCAGAGGAAATAGGTGGAAATGATTCAGACTTTCTGTATGTAAAGTTTGGCTATAAAACTAAGAGGACAAATAGTCTCTTGATTTTCAAAGAAATGAATCTGATTTTATAAAGCAGTGATTGCTGCTCTGGGAATTGAGGATGCTTTTGCGTAGGGTGTGGCTGTGTAGTTTGCAGAGTGGTGGAAGGATGTGAGGAGTCTGGGGACCTGGGTTCTAGACCAGCTCTGTTGCTGACAAATTGTGTGATCTAACTCCAATTTTTTCCTTTATCGAAAATGGGCCCATTTTTCATTATCCATAAACAACAGAGTTGACTAGACTACTTTCTATAAGTCTAGTTATTCTTTTATCAGTCTTTACAAGTAGTCATTGAGGACCTCTTGAGTCTGTGCCAGGCATTATGCACAGCCTTTAATGTTACCTCTTTACTGAAGATTCCTGTGGTCAGCATTTCTCTCTCTACCTGTGCTCAGTCCCACTGAAGGTTCTGCTGTTGTTCCTTTCAACGGAATGATTTCATCTGGGGCTTGGTCACTTCTTGTTCCAGGTGCCGGGTGGGTGAGAACTGGTGGTACCGTGGTGAGCACTGCGAAGAGTTTGTGTCTGAGCCCTTGGTGATCGGCGTCACCATTGCCTCCATGATTGGACTTGTCCTCATTTCTTCTGCTGTAGTCTTCTTCGTCATCAAGGCTCTTCAAGCTCAATATGTTAGGAGGGAAAGAGAGAGACCCTCCAGGTAAATAAAAACAGTTGCTGTCTGCTGGAATACCTTTTATTCATTCATTTCGTGCTTTATGTGTCCTGAGTACTGGAAGGGATCTGAATGGAGGGGAGAGGGTTATAAAGTTGAGAAGAGACATGGTCCCTGTCCTCAGAGGGTGTCAGTCTGGAAAAAAACATAAGCAACAGTTTGAACAACCTGCTAGAATGCCTAGATGAGTAATGCATTTGTTTTGCCTAGGGGAGGGCAGCTTAGATGTTTTAATGATGGTTATGGTATTTGACTGGACAGAAGAATAGATGTTTGCTGTAGGAGGTGGATGGAAAACTTTCTAGCCAGTTGAAGGAACAAACAGAGAGGCATGCATGAACCTCACTGCACAATGGAGGAATGGCATCCCTGAATGGGGCCAGACTGCCTGTTGCATGGTGCAGGAGGGGTTGGAACAGTGATGGAGATAAAGTGAGGCCTGTGTGAGGACCAGATCTGTTAGTTTGTTCCCCTTTGGCTCACTCCAGTGGTAATTAGGCAGATTTTCCATCTAGGTAAGAATCTTAACAAGAAATAGAATCTAATTCTCATTTTAGTTAAGTATAGGTTCATTAATAAAGGAGATAGAACCTATTCTACTTGCTAGACTAGCGATCCAAGGACCTTTTGGTGTAATGTGATCACCGTCACTGGCTGTACTTTGCTTCTGTGCTTCCAGGTCTGTTTCCAGCCTAGGTTACCTTCACTCACTCTCTGGCTTGGCTGAGGAGGCACTGCTCCTAGTTTCCTATAGCACCCAGAACATAATTCTGTTATCATGCTTATATTTTTTATTGGTTCTGACTTTTCATTGGACCATGATCTTGTTCTAGAGAGATTCAAACAAATTCTTTGTATTGTCAGCATCTAGAAAATTCCTAGGCACATAATCAGTGCTCAGTAAATAGTTGTAGACCTGAATTGAATTTAACTGAAGCCCATTCCCCCATGAGTTTTAATTTCTATTACTTTCTTTGTGTGGTTACACACTGATTTTTTTTAAAAATTTATTTATCTTTAATTGAAGGATAATTGCTTTACAGTATTGTGTTGGTTTCTACTAAACATGAACATGAATCAGCCATTGGTCTACCCACGTCTCCTTCCACTTGAACATCCCTCCCCCCTCCCGCCTCCATCCTACTCCTGTAGTTTGTCACCAAGCCCCAGCTTGAGTTTCCTGAGTCATACAGCAAATTCCCATTGGTTGTTTTACATATGGTAATGTATGTTTCCATGTTACTCTCTCCGTATATACCACCCTCTCCTCCCCCCTCCCCCAGCCCTGTCCCTAAATCAGTCCTCAATGTCTGTGTCTCCATTGCTACTCTACAAATAGGTTCATCAGTACCATCTTTCTAGAGTCCACATATATGTGTTAGTGTACATTTGTTTTTCTCTTTCTGACTTACTTCACTCTTATATAAGAGGTACTGTGTTCATCCACCTCATTAGGACTGACTCGAATGCATTCCCTTTTATGGCTGAATAGTATTTACACACTGATTTTTAATTTACCTATGCTGGGAATAATGATGCTATTCCCACTAATTTTAATGAAATGCTTAATATTTAATATTCCTTAAAATTTAATATTTCCATTAATATTAATGAAATTCTATCAGCAGACATAGTTCCCCATCAACATTCATTAGGTACCAGGCACTTTAGGGCAAATAAAAAATAAAGAGACAAGGAACTGGCCCCACAGGGGACTTATCAAGTAGTTGAGGAAATTATAGTGATAACAAGTTAGTAAATAATATTTGAGATTGATCTGGATCTTTTCCACAGTCACTCCCCTCCCATTTGTATCCAATTAGTCTCTTTCTCTTCCTCAGCAGGAATTTTGCTCCAGGTAAATAGTCTCCTAAATAGCTGAGCATCCAGAAAAGAACCTGAGTCAATTATACTTTTCTTTTTGTGGCTCCAGCAGGCAGCGAGACGGCCTCTCATCTGTAGAAAGTGCCGTGAAGCACAACCCTGTATTTGAAAGTTACGAGGCCGACCTCGAGCAGTATGAGGGCCCCTACCCTCAGCGGCCCTTCTACAGCTCCACAGACAGAGAGATGATTGCTGGTCTGAGCAGGGAAGAGATCAGACAAATGTATGAGAACAGTAACCTTTCCAGAGAGGTAGGAAACTTGGTTTTTCTGTTGTTGCTCTGCTGGGGGTGTGTGTGTGTGTGTGTTCATTTGTATACTTAGGCTTCAAGAAAGAATGGAAATTATTTCATGATTAGTTTTTTTTTACCTCATGACACCTCCCAGTCAATGTGATATGTAGCCAGAATATAGTTCTGAGTTGTACCATACTTCCTACCCAATGATTCTTGTATTGTTATTAGCAAATGTCTCCCTCCTCCCTTAGAAATATTAGCAAATGTCTCCCTCCATACTCCTTAGAAATATATGTCTGAGTTATTCAGAGCAGTTCATGTAGTAGCCACAACTTTCACTTTTTTTAAAAAAAAATCTGTTATTTTCTGTAGCTCTCTCCTGTACTGTCCAGAAAGCTACAGTCTCTTATAAAAATTAAACCTCTTTTTTAAAAGGCCATTAAAGTTTTTTTTAATGCAATGTATGGATTTTTTTTCTTCTTCCTTCCTTCCTTCCTCCCTTAAAGGAAATCCAAGAAAGAATGAGAATTTTGGAACTCTATGCCAGGGATCCTGAGTTTGCAGCTTTTGTCAGAGAACATCAAATGTAAGCATTTAAGAGAGTACTTGCACCCAGATTCTGAACAGTTTGCCTTACAGTAGGGCCACGAGTGTGAATACCTAATTCCTGTCCATATGACAGGGGTTTTGTTGGTAACCAGCGTTGTTGAGTTCTTTACAGTTAATCCACATCCACTCTGATTCCACAGTTATTCCCTCTAGTGCCTTTACAAGTTGAATTTTTTTATATAAGTTTTATGAGTGTGGAAAGGAAACATCAAAGAAATGGAGAGTCTTACTCAAGATCACAATGACAGCAAGTGCCAATGAAGATTGAAAACAAAGACACTCTGTGTTCTAAACTAAAGCTTCCTCGCTCTGTCATATTTTCTCTTATTAACATAGAGTCACCTGTTTGAATAGCCACAAATGCTCACATATTTTAACATATACTTCCTTTCCTATCTCTGTAGATTCTTTTAGGTATACTTTGAATGAGGCAGATCTCATTCAAGTGTGTCTCTTGCTTCTTTCAACTTCACCTTACTTTTCAATATGTCTTTTTCCATTACTTTTTTCAGCATACATTTTGGGCAAGTGTCCATAGTTTTTTTGTCTTCCCTTTGCATCTCAGGATCCATAACAAGATGTAGGTTACAAAAATACTATACCCTTGTAAAGAGACCATATATAGATGTTAACTAAATGTAGTGGGTGGGATTATTATTTGGTTTTGATATTTGGTCCGACAGCTGCCCTTGGAAAGGTGCTTCCTCATGGATGGGTCTCACCCAGGCCAGATAATGGCACCTGGCTTTTAGAAGAGGAAAACTAGAGCAATTCATGCCTGCTTATAGAAGAAACTGATAAAGGATCAACCACACATGTGGTTCTGGTTGGAGCCTCTGCCCCTTTGCTCCAAATCCCCTTCTTTGTCAGGCAGCCCCTCACTCATGGTTCCTCTGATAGGAACGGATGGATTGACACCAAAGGAAACTAAAGAAGATGCTTTTCTAGTTCCACATGCATGATAGATACTCCTTTGAGAAGAAAACTCTCTGAACATCTGACTTGGCCAATGGGAGTTACTGCAAACCTTGCTTGAGTGCTATCAAAGCAATATTAATAGGATTCTACCTTTTAATCCAGGATATTCGCTAATCTCTGTATCTCCAGCCAGTAGATGACCTATGGCGCAACTTCAGTGGTATCCAATAGACAGAGCATGACTGATTTTTTTTAATCTTTCCTAAGACCCTTTTATAAGCCCCTGAGAGCCATCTGTGTTTCCTGAATTAAAAATGTATCTCATCTAGGCTAAGAATTCCAGAGAGGAACCAGGAGAGCCTAATTAGGGACAGGCAGATTGACTACATGCTTCACTTTCTTCTGGTAAACTGTTTGGCATTAAAATATATGAAAAAAAATCATATAACAAAGAAGAGTTAAACAAGATCCAGTGAAACAAAAGAATGTTCACACAGACACTGTAACCCTAAGGGGATTGTTCAGTCAGGAGACAGCATTGAAAAAATGTTAGGGACGTGATCAGTACATTTTCAGTTTTCATGTAGTCTGGAGTTGTCATCTACCAGTAGCTCATGAAAGTATTAATGGACTTGGTTTAGGATTCAGTAAAAATATTACATAGTCTCTGTAGACTGGATTTTTTTTTTTTTTTTACTTAGCAAAGCACAGGGCAGCTTTCCTGCAAAGAAAGGATGGGTAATTTTAGGAATATAGTTTGACAATACATTTCAACAAAAGTGCATTTCAGTACCTTTTAGCTTTTTTCAACTAATTGCTCTTTGTTTGTTTCATAGCAGGGAAGAGCTTTAATCAAAACTCATATTTGCAACTGATTAGAAGCCTAGAGAAGATGGAGATCGCTCATTACATCATATTAATTAACCTGGATTTGGAACTCTGTTGCAAGAAGAATTTTCTATTAAAAAATTAAATTCAGGACTCAAAATTTTTTTCTAGTTTAAAATTTTAGAATTTGGCCAGAGATGTGATGGTATTTATATCCACAAAGACCAAAAGCTGTATTTCAGTTCAGTTCAGTCACTCAGTTGTGTCTGAACATTCTTTTGCAAGCCCATGGACTGCAGCACGCCAGGCCTCCCTGTCCATCACCAGCTCTTGGAGTTTACTCAAAGTCATGTCCATTGAGTCGGTGATGCCATCCAACCATCTCATCCTCTGTCATTGCCTTCTCCTCCCGCTTTCCACCTTTCCCAGCATCACGGTCTTTTCAAATGAGTCAGGTCTTCACATCAGGTGGCCAAAGTATTGGAGTTTCAGCGTCAGCATCAATCCTTCCAATGAATATTCAGGACTGATCTCCTTTAGGATGGACTGGTTGAATCTCCTTGCAGTCCAGGGGACTCTCGAGAAGAGTCTTCTCCAAGACCACAGTTCAAAAGCATCAATTCTTCAGCACTCAGCTTTGTTTATAGTCCAACTCTCACATCCATACATGACTACTGAAAAAACCATAGCTCTGACTAGACAGACCTTTGTTGGCAAAGTAATGTCTCTGCTTTTTAATATTCTGTCCAGGCTGGTCATAGTTTTTCTTCCAAGAAGCAAGCGTCTTTTAATTTCATGGCTGCAGTCACCATCTGCAGTGATTTTGGAGCCCCCCAAAATAAAGACTGTCACTGTTGCCATTGTTTCCCCATCTATTTGCTATGAAGTGATGGGAAGCTATATTTAAAGGGAATCAAAACTGTGTGAATTCTGGAAAGTTTTCTATAAGGAAAAAGCCAGGTCTGGGAATTGGGGGTGCATTTGCTATCTGCTTCTGAGTCTCTGAGGGTGTCTCTTAATAACTGTGCCTCAGGTTTCACAGCAGGAAGACAAGGTGAGACTCTTACTGGAGGAAGTAAGCTTAATAGCTGAGTATTTGTATCATGTTAGTTCAGCTGGAATGAAAAGCTTTTGAAGTAGTTTTAACATAGTTTATGGTCAGACATTCACCTAACTAAAAATATTAAGCCTTTTTTGAATCAAACTGTTGAAGAAAAAGCAACCTTTTTGCTGGAGGATAGAGTTAGGCCTGTACTTCGTGCTTCTACCAGAGTTTTCAGTTTCTGAAGCCTGTTAATCAAAACCACATTATTTTGTTAATTATGTTAATATCCTGTTTTTTAAAACTGTCTCAGCCAACACATATGTATAAAGTTTAGAGGGTTCTCCTTAGACTAAAGATGAATTCAATCAAGTGGACAGGGAAGGAGAGGGTGGTGGATCAAGACCACCATACTGAGAGTATACTTTGCTGATTGATGGGTGGGCTGAGTCAGAACAGATGGGTTCCCTGACTCTGCTGCTGCTACCTCACCATGTCCTGGGCAAACCTTGTATCTCCTCCTCTAGTTCCTGGTGTTTTAATTTCAAAAACAGCATTTAACTCCCTCCTATGGTATAGGTTGGCTGCCTCTTTATGAATACCTTGTATCTAAATTCACTCCTGCTTACATAAAACATGGAAGAACTTTCATTGCAATTAAAATAACTTTTTTTTCTCTAAAGGTAGGAAAAAGTCACATCTTATATAAATTTTAATCGAAAATGGAAGCTTTACTCTATTTCCTAGCACTTTGTGAATGGTAGCCTTGGAGGGGGCACGGAGAGTGCCCTATCACTCCTAATATTGAGTTGTGTATGTAAATAGGCTATTATTGATGCAGGTGTGTTTCATGTTAGGTATGTTCATGTTAGTCAAAGATAATCTTAAATATTTTGGTTTCTTTATGACCAGATATTACTAACCAGGGATAGATTGACCATGAGCTAAAATACTTGGTTCATTTTTTTTTCCCCTTAATTTAATGACTACCAATTTCACTCATTATGAAGACACCAGAAACGAAATTGCTGGGATGAGTACATGCCACAGTAAAGCTATTGAAAGCCTTGAAGATATCCAGGTATTTTGCAAAGTATGTATGGATCACAGGTTTTATGAGTGTATGTTTATATAGGTTGGTATTTCCTGTTTCCTGGGATTCTCTTTCATTCTCTACTCACATAATAGATTCTCTAAAAGTTCAGCATAGGTACAAGCCACTGCTGGGATATTTTCTACTGGGCTGATTAGAAAGGGAAATGATATTTATCTTTAAAGCATTGTAAATAGTAATGACATTTGTCACTACTTAATGCTTAATTTTATTTGTAAAACTTCCTAAGATTTCTCTGTTGAAGATTCTAAACTTACTTGTTGTAGATGAAAAAGAAAATTTGTTTTTATTAACCCTAACCCAGTTAACCCTAGAAAGCAACATTTTAAATGAATGTCTGCTTGCTGGCAGAGTCTAGTTGGACATGACTTGGGTGTAGAACTGGCCACCTTGTGGAACACTTATGAGAAGCACAAATGGGGCTGAAGGAGGATTGTTTCCAGAAGCCCATCAGTGAAGTAAGAATTCTGACATATTTCTGAAGAGCAAATCTCTTGTTGACTCTGTGCAAATGTCTGCTCCACATCTGTTAATGGAAGGAACTCCTGAACTCTCAAGGTGAGACCTGAGCTCCTCAGTTCAGGAATAAAGACTTTGGCCTTACCTCTGTCATAATTGAACCACAGTGAGAAGCACTGGTGAGTGAAGTTTCCATGGTGAAGATCCTCTGCTGTTGACACTGTAAGGGCTAAAAGAGCTATCGGTCTTACAGGATAAACTATCTTGAAAGAACTTTTAAAAAGAACTTTTCTCTTGGGACTTCCCTAGTGGTCCAGTGGTTAAGAATCCACCTTGCAGTGCAGGGGATGAGGGTTTGCTCTCTAGGTTGGAAAGATCCCACGTGCCATGGATTAACGAAGCCCGTGTGTTATAAACTACTGAGCCTGTGAGCTCCAGAGCCAGTGCACCACAACTGGAGAGTGCATGGTAAAGAATTTAAGGTGGTTTTTTGTTTTTGGTCCAGAAGGTGCTTTGGCGTCTTGCAGAGGTAACCTTTTTTTTTTTTTTTTTTGAGGTAACCTTTATAGTTGAGTATACGTATAGGATTCTTGGGTTCTGGATAATGGGAAATTTATTTGATATGTAGGACTCCATTTCCACATGGCAGTGGTTTAAGGGTATTTGTTCACAGTTATGGACTGTAAAGTCCCATTTACTTCACATAATAACACAAGTGCAAGTTTTACCTGATCTTAATCCCACCCTTTGTTTTTTCTCTTCCTCAGTATCTGGTCATCATGGCTTGGCTGCTCCCCTCCTCATACTTTTTATCACATAATAAATTGTAATGTAATTGAACAACCCTGATTTATTATTACTTCTGACAAAAGATGAAAATTGCACAAATATTCTTTGTAGGCACTAAAGCCATGTTGACTCAAATGTGTACCTGATCTATTTATTTGCATTCTTTTTTTGGTAAGTTTGCCTTCATCCATCTCATAATTTTTAAGCAGTGGGCATCTTTGTGTCATTTCCATGTTTTCAATAATGGATACTTTGACATCTATCAGCCTGTGAATTGAAGTTTCATTTTGAAATGGGAAAACAAGGTAACGTATTTGCTCCATGAGGGAACAGCTGATTTAGGAGAAAAACTTATTAAGTTGAGATATTTTAGCTAAGAAAAATATGGGTCATTTTTTTTTTTCCTTAAAATGTTTCTAACAATTCCCAGTAGAATGGGTGGGGCCAGCCTTTCAAATTTACAATCCAGCTGCAATGAGTCATGCCTCCTAGCTCATTCTATTCCCAAGTGTTCAGTGAATGCAGAAAAATGGTGTAAAGGTCATAATCATCAAATCAGTTGCATTGTGTTCTGCAGAAGAACCTGGCTGGAGGTGAGAAGGTGGGAGGGTACCAGAAAGTAACTGATGATGTAAAGAATCTAAATAGAAATTTCCTTGAGTCACACCTTTTGTAAAACCTTACACTATCTGTTTGATTTAACAAGACACAGGTTAAATCACTCCCCTTGGGGTAATAAGACAGATTAAAACACACAATTTACAGCTACAGCCTAGTTGAAATGATTCCTTATCCTTTTTTCCTTCACTTAGTTGCTTTTTTAGTGGTTAAGGGAATAAATAGGAAAAATGTAACCATAATATCAGAGAATAAGGTATAATTATTTATGTATGTGGACTGTGATGATTATGAAGTGACTATGTACATACCATAATATATGTTCAATATGGAGTGTGGATAATGAAAGATTTTTCTGTTTCATCTTGTTTATGATGACACTGTATTTAAAGTATGGGTCAGATAAGCTCATGTTACTGTACTGTTTGCTTGACATGCTCTAGTCTTAATACTAGCTAATTAGAAATAAAATTTTAACAGTCTTTATGTATATGGAAGGTCTTTTTTCTCATGTATAGAGTTGTGCCATTTTCATTATTAATAAACTTCTCTTTCAAGAATTTCCCTACACTTTTTGTCAATTAGAGGAAAACATTGTAAATTGTAGCAGTAGTTCAGTTGTAATTACCACTCAGAAATACATACAGTGTGAGCATGGTGTGGGAGAGAGAGTCTTTGATTCATCTTTGTGAAGTGAGAGTCTCTGAGAATTGGAGACAGATTCAGAGCCCAATTGTTGCCCCGAAATTTGTTGATAGTTAATGATGCTGAGTTATTATTTGGCCTCTCTTGAACTTCAGTCTTTTAAAGTCTTAGAAACTTTCATTTTTTTCCTCATTTGCTTAAGGCAGGGATGGAAGGAAAACTGGTGGAGCTGATTAAAGAAAGATTAAGGGTGAGCAGCTAACACCAGATGGTCTATAACAAGAGAAGGAACTGGTGACCTGTCTACAAGAGAACAAGAAGGCATGAACATGGTATAAGAGCAATGTAAAGCAATTCTGCCTGGGTAGGTCAGTTACCACTTACCTAAGCATCAGAAACCTCAACTTAATGTTTTTTCCCCTATGTTTGCATGATGTCTTGCTGGCAAGAGGGCCTGATGATGTCCTAAATCAGTCTTAGGAAAGAAAAGGGTGGTCTTGATTTGACTCCAAAGACTGTATTACAAAAACTCAACCTGGGAGAAATGTGTCCAATAAATACCTATTGATTAATTAATGACCTAGTTTTAGAAGAAACAGTCGTAACCTGTTTTTAATAAAAGTCTGGTCAGGACAAGGCCTAGTTACTCTTTGGTCATGTGTTCATCCTCCTGGTCGACCTTCTGGGTACTTCTGAATATATGTGTCATCTGAGCTAGTCCCTGATGGACTATGTCCCATGATATGTAAGGTATCTCATCCAAACACACACATATCTTGTGTTCCACTTTTTTTTGTACAAATGAATCTGTGCTAACATAATGGTAGATGTTAAGGAATCATGCTTTTCCAAATAACACCAATATTGTTTGTGGTATTTCTGTAAGTAATTTATTATTCCAAATGAACAACCACAATTGTCAATATTGCACACACCGTGGCAGATTTGGGGAAGAATGCAAATTTTTAGCAGGTGGGCCTTTGAGAAAGACTCCAAAAAGAAGCTCTATCTTTTATGCCTTTTTCTGTACCAGGTATATACTTCCACTCCACTATTTGCCATGGTTGTATTGTAATTTTTATCTATATTATTGTTCAGTGGCTAAGTCATGTCCGACTCTTTGCGACCCCATGGACTGCAGCATGCCAGGCTTTGGTGCCCTTCACTGTCTCCTGGAATTTGCTCAAACTCATGTCCATTGAGTTGGTGATGCCATCCAACCAGCTCATCATCTGGACCTCCCGGTAAACTGAATTCTTTGATGTAGGGACCATATCTTGCTCACTTATTATTCACGAAACCAAAGAGTGCTTGATTAGAGTTGGTCTACAGTATTCCTTCAATTACCTTGAGATAATGGGTCATATGTATTTAATGACTAGCAAGCAAATTAAGTAGAACTGTGAGTGATTTACAAACCATTTTTAAAGAAATGTTTATAGAGATTTAGAAACAATCCTAACTGTTTCAAGAGTTCAGATTCATATGTTTATATTAATCTTATTCTCATTGAGTAATTCACAGAACATAAAGCAGTAAGCATTTTACAAAACCCTATCAGACTGTCTGGACTGCTGTATTGAAATGTGATAACCTGTCTGTGTTTCTTAACCACAGACTCGGGGAGGAAGGCAGGATGAAGAGGTGGAATAGTAAGGGGAATGGTGCTGGATCATAGAGAAAGCTTCAGGTGTTATGGCTGGCAGAGGAGCGAAGGTTGGGGAGCTTGTGGAGACAGGTGGGTTTGTAGGAACTAATTTGACTGTACTTTCTGTTGATGGCACAGGGAGTATGATGCCTTAATATAAAAGGCATTGCTTCATCTTAAAAAACAATTTTAAAATTTATTACTTATTTCTTTATTGTGTAGGGCAGAATAAAATAAGAGCATGAGGGGGCAGGGCACTGATGTAGGTGTGACTCAATTCTTCCCTTTAAAAAAAAACAAAACAAAACACTGCCCTGAGGAAGAATGAGTTGTTGGATAAAGGTGTCAGTTTTATTTAGGTCCTAGTAATTATGTTTTGTGAAAGTTAGAGATGACGTACTTTCAGAGTAGATCTTGTTCATCCTATACATAGCAGCAACCAGTGTTGGTATTTCCTCTCAGTTTCCCAAGGTTTACCATGTGGGAAACATGACTTGTCTTCCCATTTAAGTAACTTAATCCCAGCAGAGTGGCTGGTATCCCTGTGCCCCGGAGGAAAGGCCCTGAAAAGAGAAGATGTCATGCCAGACTCCTCCGGGAGGAAGGTCCTGTCCTTCCCTCCCAGGTAGGGGCTTGGAAGCATCTACATGGCTCCATGCTCCAAAGGGATGGGTATTAGTTTTGCTCAGTGTCAGGTAACGGTCACATCCTCAATGAAGGTGATACTGCTGCTCATATGAAAACAGCAAAAGTTTATGTGGTCACAAGACAAATGTTAAATGTTTTCCTTCCTATAGTGAATGAGGGACACATTTATTTGTGTTGGCTGTGCTGGGCTTTTGTTGCTGTGGTCAGGCTTTCTCTAGCTGTAGTGAGTGGGGCCTACTTCTTCGTTGTGGTGACATCTCTTGTTGTAGAGCACAGGCTCTAGGTATGCGGGCTTCAATAGTTGTGGCATGTGGGTTTAGTCATTTTGGTTCCCAGACTCTAGAGAACAGGCTCAGTAATTGCAGTCCACAGACTTGGTTGCTCTGAGGCATGTGTAATCTTCCTGGACCAGGGATTGAAACCATGTCTCCTGCATTGGCAGGCAGATTCTTTACCACTGAGCCACCAGGGAGGCCCTGGGAAGCTCATTTTTGATGCAGGTTTTAAATTGCTATAGCTTGGGAAGTACAGAAAACTAAAACAGAGATTTCAATGTTTGAAGAAAAACTAAATTGTAAAGATCTAAAAACAGATACTGAGCTTCCCTGGTGTCTCAAACAGTAAAGAATCCACCTGCAGTGCAGGAGACCTGGGTTTGATCCCTAGGTTGGGAAGGTCCTCTGGAGAAGGGAATGGCAATGCACTCCAGTATTCTTTCCTGGAGAATCCCCATGGAAAGAGGAGCCTGAGGGGCTACAGTCCATGGGATCGCAAGAGTCGGACACAACCAAGAGACTAAGCACAGCACAAAAGCAGATACTGGTTTAACTTCTAATTGCTTTTTAACAATAATTGGTCAAGATGACCTTCTCCCTGTCTTTTTTAGTTTACAATGGACATGACTTTTCTGTTTTAAAGTTTTTATACAGAAAGCTTTTGTGAAGGTTTGTTTTTGTTTCTGTTTTTTTTTTTTCTGTAAATATTCTATGGTTTCTGGTATCTTAGTTCCTTATGAGAGAAAGTCAATCTGAATTCAAGAAAAAAATGATTCTTGACATTTTCTCTTTTTTATTCTATTTGGATTTGAAATGCCGCAGATAAAATGAGCATATAGATCTCACTCTACCATTTAGTAACAATTTCATTTTAGATGATTAGTCAATTAGTAATTTGTGTTGCAGTTACTACTGGGAGAATAGATTTAATGGCCCATTTCCAGGGCAGATGAATACTCCTGAAAGTATCTGGATAAGGAGACTTTGGGTTGGAGTCACCCCTTTAAAATGCTGTGTATTTCTCTTAAAAATGTAGATGTAAATAGAACTTATTTCTAGAGAAATTTATTTTCCTTATGAAGTGTTCTCCATGACAGTAGTGGAATGATCTCTCTTCCTCATAAAAGAAAGTTCAAAAACACATGTTGAGGATTGGAAATACCTTCTGTTCAACACTATTAGCCAGGGGAGATTTTTCCATTGCTTCACTTTTTCTTATTTTACTTTCATATTTGCCAGCAATGTTTCAAAATCAGAATTTAACTTGGAATTGCAAAGCTGCAAACTTAAACAGACTTTCCATTAATGAGCAGGTTTAGACATTATTCTATTTTGAAGACAGTCTTAAATTAATTTTGACTTAAAATATAAAATTGATAGTTTGGAAAGATCTATAATGTCAGGTGATTCTTTTCAGTAAGATGGAGAGAGCAGGTATATGATAATGTTAGTGAGCATGTTATTAAAAACACTGACTTTGCCAGTATTTTTTCAGCGCTGAGGTGGGAGTCACACTGACTAATGGCATTTCATCATTTCTTCTTGTCCCTGGCCTGTTATATACACTCTGCTGCTCTCCACGTCCACGTTTACATCAGAACCTCACAGTGACCCCCACTTGGGAGGGCTCAGCAGCACATCACAGGAGGGCCAGGCTCTTCTGTCTGTTCCAGAACTGACTGGGGATAGATAAGAGTTACATGGCAACCGGCGGAGATAAACATATTACCTTGCAAATCAGTTGTTCCAGGGTTTCCATCTAATTATCTTAGAAAGCTTTGTCCCCAGTACAAAGCTTGATTTAGAATGGAAGGTCGGGTTGAATTAATTATTACCTAAAATATTCACTGTTGAAGCCATCTTTTATTGCTACATTATGTAAGTCGACACATGTTTTTAACCTCTCAAATTTTATACTGATTTAAGGGGCAGATAATTCTATTCCCTAGTTATAAAACTATTCCTCAGAAGCAGAAACAGGAAGTAAAGTATCTTGGGAACTTTCCTTCTTCCAGTTGCCTTTTTATTTTCTAGGAGGCTGGAAAATACAGTAATTCTAGCCAACAGAGGTGGTCATGAGACTTGATTTTCTAGTATTAGTCAACTTGCCAAAACCTAGGCCGTGTTGTACAGAACTCACAAGCCATGCAGTCCTGGACATCTAATTCCTATTTCAGCCACCAGTGGGGAGGGAGGTGCTTCTGTGTTGAAGGGAACATGGAAAGTCTCTACCTTGCCCTTCTCCCTAATGTGCTTTCTTGTCCTTCCATATGTTTTGAGTTGCTGATGGCTTCTAGCTCTGGCATCTTGTTCTACCTTGGCCCTAGTGACCTGTTTGTACTGGTGGTTACTATGTGAGCTCAGCGTCTGTGCTAGAGTCATCACCTTCACACAAAACTTGTGCCTGAGGCTGTGCAGCCCAGTCCTGGGTAGATGGGAGAGTGTTGAGTGGCTGCAAACAGAGGCCAAAGGGTACAGCCTGTTGTTAAAAGTATCAAGTAGAGATGTGACAGATAAATGATATCTTTTCTCCTAGCCCCTAAACTAGACACTCTTCTTTTTTCTTTCTTTTTTTTTAGACATTTATTATTTTGGGTGCACTGTATATTCATTGCCATGTGAGGACTGCTCTTGTGGAGCACAGGCTCTTGAGTGTGTGGGCTTCAGCAGTTGGCGCACAAGCTCTCTAGCTGTGGTATGTGTGCTTAGTTGTCCCTGAGGTATGTGGGATCTTAGTTCTCCAATCAGGGATCAAATCCATGTCCCCTACATTGGAAGGTGGGTTCTTAACTATTGGGCCACCAAGGAAGTCCCTAGATACTCTTCTTCAGATGAACACTTTAAAAAAATCAGGAGGTCTACATGTGAATATTATCATCAAATTTACTTTTCCAAAGAAATATGTTTTTTGTAATGATACTGTGGTTCTCTTTCATATGCCTGTCTTCAAAAGTCTGCTACATGTTTGAGGGTCCTGTGTGATTCTGGAATTACCGAAAAATAAGACCACAGGCAATACTCCCTGACCCATAATGAAATTTTATACCTTCCTGACAGGTAGGCAAGTTTCCTCCCACTCTTATTCAGTCTGAGTTTGGAGAATGCAAAATAACTTCCATATTTTCCTAATCAAAACATAAAAGCAAATCTATGTGAATATGCATCATGAAAAGTTGCCTGATTATCTCAGAATTAATCCATTGTCTCATCTCATTCATTCCTGAGGATAAGAGAACATGCTCTTCTAAATCTACAAATACTTTTTCTCCAAAGAGTTCCAGCACAGTGCAGAGTGGAAAATAAAGACTAGAATAAGTTGTAAACTTTGGCTAATTGGGGAGCAAAAAGGGAAGGGAAAGCAGGCTATGGTAAACACATACTTTACAAGCTTCTAGCCAATATTTGGATGAAGCTTCCCTAGAGGTGTTAGAATCACATTTTTATTATTGCATTATGATAACCAGGGGTTAGGGGCTTAGTCAAGGAGACTCTGGAAGGGCTCAGGGATATGGTTTCCTGTCAGTCATGGTGATGAGAATCTGAGACACGGGTGGTGATGGGGGCAGAGAAATAAGCTGGGGAGAAGGTTCAGGAAAGCTAGAACTAAGCCATCTGATAATGGTTTCAGAATCAGGGTGAGCTGAGGTCAGCATATAAGGCAAGACAAGGTATTTGGCAAATACCAAAGGGAAGTATTTCTGAATACCATTGCTGAGTGTGTTTGGGCTGAGTGCTTTATATATAGTATTTATTTGCATTATTTTCATAACTGCTTTCAGCAATACTTTCCATCTCATTAATGATGTTAAATTTTTCAGCCTCACAGCAATTCAAAATTTTAGGGCCTTACAAACAGCCTTTTATATACAAAATTTAACATGATGGATTGGGAAAAAAGGAAATGTCAACCTTTCTGAATTGCCCCCCTTTAGGAACATCACCCAGTTAGTGATGCAACATTATATTATAAAGTAATAAATACTCATTTGAAGAGAATATTGAGAGTACAGAAAAGTGTAAAGAAAACATCATCCAGTCTCTCCAGATACAGCTATAATGATTTTTTGCTGGTCTTTTTTTCCCACAGTATATGTCTCTTAAGTTATTAGAATCATACTCCCTCCCCCTTTTAATCTGATATTATACAAAGAGCATTTTCATTAAAAATTCTTTAATCATATAGTTTTCAAAAAGATTTCACCACAGAAATTAAGCTGGTGGTGTGTGGCTAATTCTAGCCCATGGATATATTTTGTTTGGCCTTTGTAATGTTCTTGAGTATTTGAACTAATTGCCAATATATTTTAAAATCAGGAGATTTCACATCACCTAGCCTATTTCACCTGTCTCGGTGACCTTTCTGGCCACTTTCAGCATGTGCTTTGAGAGTTTTGGGATGGCTTTACCAAAACTTATATTGGCCATTGGTTCACATATTGTGGTCACTTTTAGATTATTTCCTATTGTTTAAAAATTGTCAGAATGATTGTATTTTCTGTATTTCTGAATGTTACTTTAAGAAAGATTTCTAGAAGTAGATTT
The DNA here is from genome assembly GCF_014754425.2 of Oryx dammah. Lineage (NCBI taxonomy): Eukaryota > Metazoa > Chordata > Mammalia > Artiodactyla > Bovidae > Oryx > Oryx dammah. Next base: position 110,792,480 of record NW_024070186.1, read on the forward strand.
ATTTCATTGAGGTTTCAAGACTTTTCTTACCACCCTGTCTTGTCAGTCAAGCCACAGAACCTTCTTTCCATTGGCCAGTTTTCTCCTCATGTCTGTAAACTGGGTCTTGGACTGACTACAAGGGCCTTGGCTAGACTGGGCCTGCTGCCAGCATGGAGGGGCTCTCTGTGGCCAGCATGAGAGCATGCCCAGGCCTGACTTTCTAGTCACTGCTTTGTTATAAGCTCTGTTCAAATTAATTTGGCCCGAGTGTCCTTTCATCTATTATTATTTTTTAAATCAAAGGTGAGTTAGTACAAGTCAGTTTTGTGATATTTACTTACTTTTTACCTGAATATTAGGTCACTGTTAAAAATGAATTTTTACTTAATTACTTAAAAATATTCTTAGTTTTTTATTCTGAGTTATAAACTTTTGGGTGTTGAGTATATGGCCAATTTTAATGTTTAGAAAAACATATATTGTATTTGTTAAAAATTTGTATTGAACAGTGCAGGAGATCCAGGTTCAGTCCCTAGGCTGGGAAGATCCCCTGGAGAAGGAAATGGCAACCCACTCCAATATTCTTGCCTGGGGAAGTCCATGGACAGAGGAGCCTGGTGGGCTATCGACCATGGGCTCGCAATGAGTCATACATGACTGAAGCTACTTAACACACAACAACAGGCTTTATAAATAATCTATATGAAGTGTAAAGCCCACAATAATACAAAATATTGATATAGTGATGAGTAACATTCATTTGATCTTGATACTTTTATTATGGGAGAAACTGTGTTCATCTCCATTTCTTTAGTTACATCTCAAGACTCACCTTTCTTTAGAGATTTTCCTAGCTCATTGCTTCAGTAATATTTTTAAAAGCAACTATTTATTAAATACTTGCAGCACACTCAGCATATTGTTGTGGGAAAGGCAAAGATGTATGAGGCACAATCTTTACTCTTAAACAGCTGCAATCTAGTTGAGAAGACAGGACACAAACACAGGGAATAAAATCAAGTCCAAGATTGGGTGGAGCAAGATCCCTCTAGTGCTCAGGAGAGTCAGAGGAAGAAAGAATTCATTGTGGGGTCAATAGGCTGAACCAGGAAGACTAGTCCTAAACATGGCCCCAGTTTCAGTTTAGATTCTCATAGTCATTGTGGGTGAGCAGTGTAAGAGTAGCAGCTCAGGGCAGGGGAGAAGACTGGCCTACCTGGGCAGAGCACTGGCCTGGGAAGCTGTGGGGACACATTTTGGTGGGTAGGAGCACAAGACAGCACATTGAGAACCTACTCTGATAGACGCTGGGAAGGCTTTGGAGGTAAGAAACATTCTGATGGCAGCATGGGGGCTTTTTTTCCCCTCACCTGACACTGTGGTGTATAGTGTTAGAACAGAAAAAGGAGGACAGTTAAATGGCTATTGCCATAGTCCAGGCATGATGTAATGGGGATAGGGATATGGAAGATTTTAGAAAAATGAATGCATTGAAGACATTTTGTATGGGCAAAGTTGACAATATTTATAGAATAGTTGGATATGGAGTAGAGGAAAAGGAAAATAATCAGATGACTCTAAAATTTCAAGTTCTAGGCACAGGGAGCATTATGGAGTCCTTAAATAGAAACAGAAAATGCTTAGTCTGGGTACTATGTCTGTTTAGTAGCTCAGTTGTGTCCTACTCTTTGCAACCCCATGGACTGTAGCCTGCCAGGCTCTTCTGTCCATGGAATTCTCCAGGCAAGAATACTGGAGTGGGTTGCCATTTCTTCTCCAGGGGATTCTCTTGACCCAGAGATTAAATCTGGGTCTCCTGAATTGTAGGTGGATTCTTTACCATCTGAACCCCAGAGAAGCTCAGACTGGGTACTACTTTATGGCAAAAAGGAATGTGTATGCAGCTTTAGAAATGGTTTCTGTTTGTTTTTTGGCCTGCTCTTCTCTTGAGGTTATGTTTTGTTTATATTAGAGTGCTGCTGCTGCTGCTGCTAAGTCGCTTCAATTGTGTCTGACTCTGTGCGACCCCATAGACGGCAGCCCACCAGGCTCCCCCATCCCTGGGATTCTCAAGGCAAGAACACTGGAGTGGGTTGCCATTTCCTCCTCCAATGCATGAAAGTGAAAAGTGAAAGTGAAGTTGCTCAGTCGTATCCAACTCTTAGCAACCCCATGGACTGCAGCCTACCAGGCTCCTCTGTCCATGGGATTTTCCAGGCAAGAGTACTGGAGTGGGGTGCCATTGCCTTCTCCGATTAGAGTGCTAGGTGGCAGATTTAAAAGTGAGAAGAGAATAAATGGTAGGTTAACAGTTTAGTCATGAAGGGTATTATATTTTCTTTTAAGATTAAAGAATTATTTATGTTCCAGGCTCACTAGATGCAACCAAGACAAACATCATGAGTTTTTTTTTGTTCCCAGGTAGACTAGTTTGGTCTGCTTTTTGGCAGCAGACTTTGCCCCCAATTGTGAACTCACCAATTTACAAACTTACGCTGTTGAAATGGGGGAGGTTGGAAGTTTCAGAGAATGAATAAATACAAATTAACTTCTGCTTTCAAAACATGTATGTGAGCATCCGTGCACACATATGTGCACATTCACACATACATACACAAACACACACACAAATCCAGATCTATGTCTTACCTCTACTGGGTTAGTGTGTTTTTTTAGAGCCTTAACTGTATATTTATTTATTGACTTATTTACTCTTCAAATATAGATTTCAAAGATGGAATAGGAAAAAACTGAAAAAAATAAAATAATGGGAGTTGTGGGGCCCCAAGTGGAGAAACCTCTATGGGCATAAGAGTAACATGCTAAGCTTGGGCTTAAAGAAAACACACGCATTGCGGTTAGAAGCTAAGGTGGCGCCTGCAGGAAGGAGTGAAGGCGTGGTCTATATTGTTTGTCAAAATTTTTGATTGGCCCTCTTGATTTCCGTGCTCGTGGACAACGCGTGATCACCATAGACCCCTGTCATGATGTAAGCGCATGGTAATCTGACCTTTAACTTGATTGGTAAAACTATGGAAAGTCCCTCGCAAAAATCCCCCTGCTTGCCTTTATAAACCGAGAGCTTATGACAATAAAGCGGAACTGCTCAGACAGAACCCCTGTTGCGTCTGATTGTCTCTGGCTCGCCGGGGGGCTGGGTTGGCGGACAGCAGGCTCACCTCTCCTCGGGACCCCTCCGCCTTCCTGAGGAAAGTTCCATGGCCTCTGTCTTTTTGTGGCGTGCCCCCCACAGGGAGTGTGGTGGGTTGTAGAGCATGGGATAGAGATAAATAGGTCTTCTTTTACTTACTGCTTTTACATTACTCTGGGGAATTTTACCTCAAACATTATAACAAATGATTCCATGTAGAAAAGGAAATTTGAACTCCTTGGCAAGAAAATCAACAAGTAAGGTTAATCCTTCTAATAAGTCTGTTGGAATCTATTTTTGAGGCTTTCCTAGGTTATCAGATGAGTACAAAAGGGACATGAAGTATCTGTCTTACCTTTGCCAATTGTAAAAGGCAGAAAACAATGATTTCTTTCTTCATATTGGTGGGTGAGATGATCTCTCAGTTGGTCTGTGTGAAAAAGCATTGTTAAACAGTAATGGTAGCCAAGTTTCCCTGGGAGGGAATAATGACTTCCCAGCCCATAAACACGGAATTGCCACACACTTATCTGTCAGCAACCTTGGCTTCATACCACTAAATTCCTCTCTGTAGGGGTTTGGATTCCAAAGGAATGGCAAGAGAATGGGTGGATTAAGGCACTTAAAGCCAAGAGAAATCAAACAGTGAATTGATTCTTGAAAGCACAACAAAGATACCAAGTTGGTTAAGACAAAATTAGTCATAAAGTACAAATGGTAAGAGAGGGGTTGGAAACTGGCTCAAACTGGCATAGAGTCAAGCAAGAGCAAGATTAAAGAACAAAACAAGGGGATTGCAGGTTTACAAGCTAGGCTTGGCTTGTTGTTATAGACTGCCAACTGAATGCTGCATAAGTAGTTTGGTTTGATTTAAAGGTTGGGGTGGACAGCACAAGATCTGGAAACTTAATTGTAATGATATAACTTTACATTGATTTGATTCCGGTCTCCTATGTTGAACGTAAGCAAATAGTTCTGTTCAGTTCAGTTGCTCAGTTGTATCCAACTCTTTGCGACCCCATGAATCACAGCACGCCAGGTCTCCCTGTCCATCACCAACTCCTGGAGTTCACTCAGACTCACGTCCATCAAGTCGGTGATGCCGTCCAGCCATCTCATCCTCTGTCGTCCCCTTCTCCTCCTGCCCCCAATCCCTCCCAGCATCAGAGTCTTTTCCAATGAGTCAACTCTTCGCATGAGGTGGCCAAAGTACTGGAGTTTCTGCTTTAGCATCATTCCTTCCAGTAACACCCAGGGATGATCTCCTTCAGAATGGACTGGTTGGATCTCCTTGCAGTCCAAGGGACTCTCAGGAGTCTTCTCCAACACCACAGTTCAAAAGAATCAATTCTTCATTGCTCAGCTTTCTTCACAGTCCAACTCTCACATCCATACATGACCACTGGAAAAACCATAGCCTTGACTAGATGGACCTTTGTTGGCAAAGTAATGTCTCTGCTTTTGAATATGCTATCTAAGTTGGTCATAACTTTCCTTCCAAAGAGTAAGCGTGTTTTAATTTCATGGCTGCAATCACCATCTGCAGTGATTTTGGAGCCCCCAAAATTAAGTCTGCCACAGTTTCCACTGTTTCCCCATCTATTTCCCATGAAGCAAATAGTAGATGTAGTAGAAAACAAAGTGTATTTTGGTTTCTGTGAAACATTCTTAGGCAGATCTGGGAGAAGATAGTTGCTATAGCTGTTGAAAACTGTTCCATTGTAAGTCAGTAGAACTTCTTCCTGTTGTTGAACATGGAGAGGTGTTTGTAATAACTTAATTGGTCAGGATGTTCTTACAGCCTAGACTAGGGTGGCATTAGTCTTCTACATCATTCATTCATAATCGTACTTTGCTTGTGGGTGTGGTGATAAAAATAGAAATGAAAGTATCTGACCAATCCATGTATTACAAATGGCAAGAGCTATAAGGAAAGAGTGGGAAAAACACTAGTTGGGGAATGGGGCTGGTTAGAACTTTAAGTCATGGATTGGCCAAAAAATAACTAAGTGACCTTGGTCACATTACTTCTCTGGGTTTAAATTACTCATGGTAAAAGGTAAGGAGGTTAAAAGATTGGTAACTCAACTAGATTGACTGTTACTCCCACGAGGGAGTTTATTGTACTTGGCTACCTACCTTTAGGTGTGTTTAAAAATGTAATAAGTAAAAAAAAAAAAAAAATTGGAATGCACATAAAAAACAGAGATGTCATCCTGCCTTTTTCCCATCCAGCTGAAATGAGGAGGTTGAACAGATGATGAAGTCTCTTATTCTAAAGTTCTGTGATTCATTTTGTATAACTGCAAGATGGAGCCAGGATTGTTTCAAAGTGTTTTGAGTAGAAGTCTTATGCTATCAAAAGTTTCTTCCCTGGAATGATTGTTCCAAATTGATATTACATTCTTGATCAGGTTTCCTTGGTCAGTATACATGGAAATGTGTGTGTATTTCATGGACTCTACTGAGAGGCCTGGCATGTTTTACAGTGATTTATCGTCTTTTCATATCAACATCAATGTCAGGTTTCCAGATGTAGTTTGAAGGTAATATATTTATGTGAAAACTTTCAACATGGGCTAGAAACAATGGCCTTTTAAATAACTACACCATTTCCCATAAAAGACATCCTCTATGGAAAGGTGCTTCATGCTCAGTCTTCGTGAAAATTCAAATTTCTTTGCCAGTTTTTCTTTCCACATCCAGCTTAAGACATGAAACAATCAAGTAATGATTTGATCAACTTGCAAAGTTGAGTGGATGGTTTTGCTTACAGAAGAATTTCTAACAAAGGCCTGCACTTAATATGGTAATGTTTGTGGCATCAGCGAGAAATTCTATCCTTTGAGATTTATATGTAAGTAAGAGGTCATGGACGCTGAATAAAAGACACACGGTAACCTGCATAGTTCTAGAAGTGACAGAAAAAGCTTAGTTTTAGAGAAAACACCTACCAACAGCTTGATGATAGACTAAACTGTCAAGGAGTGATATTAGGATTATTTTGGAAATTCTTGCTTTCTATGATAACCACAAAAGCCTCTTTGTCAATCTGAATGCAGTTCTTTTCAGTATGGGACATTATTTAAGAGCAGGGCTTCATGACAGGTGGTGTTTTGTGGCAGAGCTCATTTCCAGCACTATTAGATGAAATATCAGTAGTAAGAAACAGAAATTTATATTCACACTAATAAGCTAGTCTAGAATTTGAAATTAAAAGTCTCTCGACATTTTGGGAATTGTCCTCCAGCAAAGAGCTGCCAAGGAGAGCCTTTCCTTTTAGGCAGTGATGACTTGGCAGTCCCTAACTTTTGTGAAAGCAGAACATGGTAGAAATAGAGTGGTAGCAGGACACCTGAAAACTGCTTTTATTTTTAGGGATGAATACAGATTGCATAGGTATGGTTTTACATATCTCTTGCTTTCCCCTGTGTTTTGAAATATATGGCTGCTTCTAAAACTTGAACTTTGTTCTTCTCATCATTGGTCAGAGAACATGATGTAGAAAAAAGGTCAAAGGATTTATCCTCAGAAGGTGCAAGTTCAAGTCTTGATTTCTTTGTGTGTTGTGCTTAGTCGCTCGGTCGAGTCTGACTCTGCAGCCCCATGGACTGTAGACCCCACCAGGCTCCTCTGTCCATGGGATTCTCCAGGCAGGAATACCGGAGTGGGTTGCCATTTCTTCCTCCAGGGGATCTTCTCAACGCAGGGAGCGAATCCATGTCTCCCACATTGCAGGTGGATTCTTTACCATCTGAGCCACCAGGGACTTCTTTATAGGCTACATGATGTTGGGGAAGATAATTTACCTCTGTAGGCCTCAGTGTCCTTATCTGTTAATTGAGAACCATAATAAGACCAACCTCACAGGTATTAAATGAGATAATTTTTATGAAAAGTTATACCACAAACTGAAAAACCTGTATAATAATACGGATTTTATGATTAGCAAATTTGGGATTGTAGCAGGGTCTCTATAAAGCAATAGAATATTTAAGGGGCAAAAATAATTTCCAAATGAAGAATTCCTTAACTGGGAACATTCTTCACAGATTGAGAAATATTTGTGTGTTTACTACAGTGTCTTGTATTTGTTGTTCTACTTGGGCATGGTCACACTTTGCAAGGATCCCAAGAAGAACAGTCCAGAGCTGATGCATTAGGAAGGTTAACAATCTGGAGTTGATACTTTAGGGCTTCATTCCCATGGCTCATTTCCCCTCAGTCTTACTTACCATCATTATTTGTACATGGTATAACCAGTGTGATCTTCTGGGTACATTCAATTGATTACAGGTTCAGTTTCAAACTCCTTTCCTCCGTCCCTCCCTTTCTTTTTTCTTTTTAGAGAAGATTAAGTGAATTGAGTTTCCCTAGTAGCTAGCTGGTAAAGAAATCTGCCTGCAATGTGGGAGACCTAGGTTTGATTCCTGGGTTGGGAAGATCCCCTGGAGAGGGGAATGGCTACCCACTTCAGTATTCTGGTCAGGAGAATTCCATGCAGTTATAGTCCATGGGGTCGCAAAGAGCAACTTTCACTTTTACTTTTTCAAGTGAATTGAAGGCTTGATCCAGATGAGCTGACACCATTTCCACACTTTAAAAAAAAAAAATATGGGTAGATGACTTTATAAGAATCAGATGTTTAAAAGGGGTTTTTGTTGTACACCCACACAGAGTTTAAATTCTTCTATTTTGGAAAGTCCTCCAGTTATTTCTGTTGTCACTGTTAATCTGCTTCACAGGTTTCTTGGTCTCCCTTTATTCCATTTACTCTGTATCGTCCTGTCTTTTTTATTTTCCATTTTTACATTCATCCCATAGTTTCTGTTGAAATGGGTTTAGCTCTTTCTTTGTTTCCTAGGCTCCTATAAGCCCATATCTTCAGGATGACATCAAACCTTCCAGGAAGCTCTGCAAGGTAGTTTACTAAACAGAAACAGTCTACTCTTTAAAAGGATTTCTGATGCCATTTTAAAAAAATATTATTTCATCCCTCTTATCATCTCCCCAAGGCTCCGATTATGTAACATGGTACCTGACATGCGGAGGCAATATGGAAAGTGGTACCCTGGTGTACTGAGAAGGATTTTAAAGCTAGACTCCATAAAGTCAGTGGAATGAGGCATTTTGTGTGAGTCTTGGAATGACTTATCCCAAATGCAGTTCAGTAGATCCGTATTATCTTTCTGATATTATCTGGTGATGATGTCCTAAAGGAGGTGGGGGCAAGTCCCTGTCTAATCATTTCCTTCTTTTATATGTTTGGAATTCTTATAGAATAAGTTGGGGAATTTGTTACCAGTTTCTGTAACTGGACTATTGCACTAGTGTGCACAGTAATTACTAGTATTGTGAGACTGTTTTTCTCAAGGAAACACCTCTTGCAAGGGGTATCTTCCTTGTGGAGCAGCCCTCCTGTATAATCTCACTTTCAGTTTTAGGCATGTGAGCTGTAAGCGCTTTGTAATCCCTTACAAAGAGAATGACAGTTGATCTTAACATCCTTGATGTAGAGGTTTGTGAAAAAATGTTGTAAAAGTTACATTTATTGAGAGCATTTATCAATACTGGAGTGAGTTCCACTTTACTTATGGACATTTTTAAGTATGGTTTCAAATTCAGCTTTAGGTTGGGCAGTCTGCTTGGCTACATTCAAGACCCCTCAACACCAGAGGAAGGGCTGTGAAGATTTTTGACATTATGTTCAGTTCAGTTCAGTCTCTCAGTCGTGTCCGACTCTTTGCAACCCCATGGACTGTAGCATGTCAGGCCTCCCTGTCCATCACCAACTCCCAGAGTTCACTCAAACTCATGTCCATTTAGTCAGTGATTCCATCCAACCATCTCATCCTCTGTCATCCCCTTCTCCTCCTGCCTTCAATCTTTCCCAGCATCAGGGTCTTTTCTAATGAGTCTGTTCTTCGTATCAGGTAGCCAAATATTGGAGTTTCAGCTTCAGCATCAGTTCTTCCAATGAATATTCAGGACTGATTCTGTATAGGATGGACTGGTTGGATCTCCTTGCTGTCCAAGGGACTCTCAAGAGGCTTCTCCAATACCACAGTTCAAAAGCATCAATTCTTTAGTGCTCAACTTTCTTTATAGTCCAACTCTCATACATACATGACTACTAGAAAAACCATAGCTTTGACTAGATAGACCTTTGTTGGCAAAGTAATGTCTCTGTTTTTTAATATGCTGTCTAGGTTGGTCATAACTTTTCTTCCAAAGAGCAAGTGTCTTTTAATTTCATGGCTGCAGTCACCATCTGCAGTGATTTTGGAGCCCAAAAAACTAAAATCTCTCATTGTTTCCACTGTTTCCCCATCTATTTGCCATGAAGTGATGGGGCTAGATGTCACGATCTTAGTTTTCTGAATGTTGAATTTTAAGCCAACTTTTTCACTGTCCTCTTTCAGTTTCATCAAGAGGCTTTTTAGTTCTTTGCTTTCTGCCACAAGGGTGGTGTCATCTGCATATCTGAGGAGATAAGCATATCGTTCTTATGCATATCTGCATAATGATGTATCTCCCAGCAATCTTGATTCCAGCTTGTGCTTCATCCAACCCAGCTTTTCTCATGATATACTCTACATATAAGTTAAATAAGCACGGTGACAATATACAGCCTTGATGTACTCCTTTCCCTATTTGGAACCAGTCTGTTGTTCCATGTCCAGTTCTAACTGTTGCTTCTTGACCTGCATATAGATTTCTCAAGAGGCTGGTCAGGTGGTCTGGTATTCTCATCTCTTTAAGAATTTTCCACCCTTTGTTGTGATCCACACAAAGGCTTTGGCATAGTCAATAAAGCAGAAATAGATATTTTTCTGGAACTCTCTTGATTTTTCAATGATCCAATGGATGTTGGCAATTTGATCTCTGGTTTCTCTGCCTTTTCTAAATCCAGCTTGAATATCTGGAAGTTCATGGTTCACGAACTGTTGAAGCCTGGCTTGGAGAATTTTGAGCATTACTTTAGTAGCGTGTGAGATGAGTGCCATTGTGTGATAATTTGAGCATTCTTTGGCATTGCCTTTCTTTGGGATTGGAATGAAAACTGACCTTTTCCAGTCCTGTGGCCACTGCTGAGTTTTCCAAATTTGCTGGCATATTGAGTGCAGCACTTTCACAGCATCATCTTTTAGGATTTGAACTAGCTCAACTGGAATTCCATCACCTCCACTAGCTTTGTTCATAGTGATGCTTCCTAAGGCCCACTTGACTTTGAATTCCAGGATGTGTGGCTGTAGCTATTGGATCATAACATCGTGATTATCTGGGTAGTGAAGATCTTTTTTGTACAATTCTTCTGTGTATTCTTGCCACCTCTTCTTAATATCTTCTGCTTCTGTTAGGTCCATACCATTTTTGTCCTTTATTGAGCTCATCTTTGCATGAAATGTTCCCTTGGTATCTCTAATTTTCTTGAAGAGATCTCTAGTCTTTCCCATTCTTTTGTTTTCCTCTATTTCTTTGCACTGATCACTGAGGAAGGCTTTCTTATCTCTTCTTGCTATTCTTTGGAACTCTGCGTGGGTATTTCTTTCCTTTTCTCCTTTGCTTTTTGCCTCTCTTCTTTTCACAGCTATTTGTAAGGCCTCCTCAGACAAGCGTTTTTCTTTTTGCATTTCTTTTTCTTGGGGATGGTCTTGATCCCTGCTTCCTGTACAATGTCAGGAACCTCCATCCATAGTTCATCAGGCACTCTATCAGATCTAATCCCTTTAATCTATTTCTCGCTTCCACTGTATAATCAGAGGTTATGTTGGTGACTGTAAGGAGCCTACCTCTGTCAGGGTGGTCTTTCCTTCCTCTTTTAAGCTCCCTTGCAGATGGAAACCGAGCACTGGAGGACCCTGCCCAGTGTGACTGTGGGCTGGTGTTTCTTAAATGATCTTCATGCATGCTGCTCATGTGCTCAGTCGCTTCAGTCATTTCTGACTCTTTGCAACTCCATGGACTTTAGCCCGCCAGGCTCCTCCATCCACGGAATTCTCCAGGCAAGAATACTGGAGTGGTTTGCCATTTTCTTCTCCAGGGGATATTCCTGACCCAGGGATCGAACCTGGGTCTCCCTCATTGTAGACAGACTCGTTATCATCTCAGCCACCAGGGAATTGTTGTGTTCTGCTCACCCTGCTGGCTTTTGCGGGCAGCACTTACGTTAGGTCCTTCCTTGTTACAGTCTATGAGGTGTAATGATTGTGAAGAACTTTCCTTGTGTCATCACAAATGTCAAATTGGTTTTGCCAAGTGGCCCCAACTAATGAACTCTGCATACAAGACCCTCTCTTAACAATGTTGTCTAGAAAGTCTTGTCACTTTGCAAAATTACTCTGAACCCATGTAACCCTAAATTCATGGTACAGAGGAAGAGAAACACAAAACTATAAAGCCTACTAATGATTTACCACATACATCACAGTAATAATAAGTCACAAACATCAGTGGAGTCAGTAGGTACCAGGGTGCTGACCATTTGTCTCACATTCCCTGATTTATTCTTTCAATAATAGTCAGAAAAGCATTTTTGTCATTGTTCAGTTGTGTCCAACTCTTTGCTATCCCCCAGAGAAAAGCATATAGAAGTCTTTTTGATTATCATTGTCCAAATGTAACTGCCAGAGTAGATAATTCCTCAGTGAGGACGTGACACAGAAGCACAGTAAATGACATAAAGAATTAGAAAGTTATACGGAGATCTAGACAGATACTGTCTTAGGAAAAGCTTTTTAAAAAATATTCTCCTCACCAAATAACTCATACACAGTTTATAGAAAAATAATAGGCTTCAAGGATATCATAAAGAAATAAGAAATTATTGCTGAGGAAATCAATGCTGATGGAAAACATATGCTTTCTTGTTTTTGCAGTTTGGGTAGGTTCTGTGCTCTGGGTGCTGCACGTACTGTTTGAACCAGAAGGAAATTGTTGTTCTGAAGTTTATAAGAGTCAGATTTAGTCATGCGCAGGGGTGGGGAGTTGAGTGCTCCTGGAGCCTCACGTCTCTGGAAGATGTGAAAGAACAAGAGATTTTGCCAAGATTGGCTTTGCTTTCAGACTTTCCTTTACCACATTCCAGAGAAGAGTGTGTGTGGTGTTGGAACTGACCCCCTGGCGGGATGTTTAGCATCACATGGTGATGTGTTGTGGGTTAACAGGACTGGCAGTTCATAGACTGCTTTTATTTATATCCCATTCTGGGTTTTTAGGTGGTATGGAGAGTTTTGGTTCTTTCAGAACAGGTTTTATTCAAAGTATAAAGTATGAAACTTTTCCTGCAATGAATGATAAGTTGAAATACTTTCTCTGATAGCCTGTGCTATTCCGTGACTGTAAGTGAAGCTCCTTTGGAAGCTGTCTTATTTCTGTTGTGCCATCAGAACACTGTTTACTTGCTCATCAAGTTTTTGTTGAGTAACCGAAAGAAAATTAATATTTTGGTAAGTACTTAGACAAACATATTAAAGGTTAATAAGTCTGAGGTCCTGAAAGATACTTTGGTTTTATCCAGAGAAGAGCTATGGCACTAAAGGAATCAGAGTTGATACTTACGCAAACATGCTTTTCTGGTAAATAAGCAGGTCTTGTTATTTTTGACATACCATGGCTGGACTGCATTATTATGCCTCTTGCTACTTTTAGAAACTTCTGGAACAGAAAAGGGGGAAGATGTGCATAAGGGTTTCCATGGGTATGAACTGAACTGTTGGAAAGTAGTTCAGCTGGAAAATGCGGCTGTGGAGTGTGTTCAGGAGAGCTCAGAGAGCCATGGTCTGGACGTCTGGGGAGGGGGCAGTCACATGCTGGGCATCAGGAACTTTTCCAAACTGGATACTGTGCAATTAGAGGACTTTATTCACCCAGAAAATTAAGGTCTACTGAGTGATGTTTCCAGCATAATTGCAAGAATTCTAAAACTTCCAGGACTAAATATTAACTAGACACTTTCTGGAGGAATTTCCACACGGTAGAAAAGCAGCCACAAGCGTGGGTAAGGGCTAGTCCTGGGTGTCTTCATTCACCAAGTGTTTATGGAAAGCCTGCTCTATGCCAGGCTCTGGGCAAGGTGCATGGGGAACAAATTTGGATGGGCCATAGTCTGACCTTGAGGCACTCACAGACTAGGTAGGTGATGAATGTGTTTATAACTAATGATGAGAAACTGTGAGAAGTCCTGCAGTAAGGGAATGGGGACCCAGAAGAGAGAAATTTAAGTGCTGGTTAACAGCAGTAAAGAATTGTTGCACTGGTCTTACAGGTTACTTAGTTCAACCCAATGTGAGAATCTCACCGCTTCATCCCTGCCAGATGATCTTTTAGCATGTGCTCAAGCTCCTCCTCTAAAGGCAGCTCATTGCATTTTCAGACATCTCTGTTTAATTCATCGATGCAGATGAATATGTGAACACTTGTCAGGCATTGTGCCAGTTATCTCATTTAATTTGTACCCAGGAGTAGATATTTCTGACATCCCTCTTTTCAGATGAACAACTGAGGCTCACAGAGGTTAAATAACTTGTCTAAGTCTATACACTCAACAGTGGCTGGAACAAGGTCTTAAATCCACCATCTGACTTCAAAGCTGTGTTCTTGATCTGCCTGATATTCTAATAGATTCCTATTCTTTCACCTGCTGAGGAAAAAAAAAAAAGTGTAAATTCTCTTTCTTGTGACAGTTCTTCAAGTATTTCCAGAGACTGTGTATGTGCCCCTGTGCCCCTCCCCCACCCCACATCCAACTCTTTTTTTCCCGGCACCCTAGATTCTTTCAAATATTCCCCCAAAGACAAACTTTTCAGAGCTTCCACCATCCTGGTCACCTCTGCGGGCTCTCCTGTGTGCTGATGACTTTCCTAAGATGGAGTTAACAGCATTACTGTAGCATTCCAAACACAGTCTGTCTCCTGTTGAGTAAGATGGGCATTACATCTCTGTATCCAAGAAGGATTCATTTTAGCAGCAGCTACATCACTTTTTGTGGCTCAGGCTTAGTTTGTTGTCCATAAAATTCATAGGTCTATTTTTCTCTCTCTCTTTTGGCCTTAATTACATTTCTTTATAATCATGCCTCATTTTCAGCTTATGTTTTTTTTAATGTGCTCAGGTTGTGTGATGGTTGAAAAGCAATACAGTCAGAAGTAGTTCATCTTCACATAGGTAGAAGTTAGACAGGTGTGCTCCAAAGAGGCAGTGGTCAAGCAGTTTGCAAGGAGTACTTTATTTCTTGGACTTCAAAATCACTGTGGATGGTGACTGCAGCCATGAAATTAAAAGATGCTTGCTCTTTGAAAGAAAAGCTGTGACCAGCCTAGATAGCATATTAAAAAGCAGAGACATTACTTGCCAACAAAGATCCATCTAATCAAAGCTGTGGTTTTTCCAGTAGTCATGTATGGATGAAAGAGTTGGTCCATAAAGAAAGCTGAGCACCAAAGAATTGATGCTTTTGAACTGTGGTGTTGGAGAAGATTTCTTAAGAGTCCCTTGGACAGCAAGGAAATCCAACCAGGCAATCCTAATGGAAATCAGTCCTGAAGATTCACTGGAAGGACTGATGCTGAAGCTGAAGCTCCAATAATTTGGCCATCTAATGTGAAGAATTGACTCATTATAAAGGACTCTGATGCTGGGAAAGATTGAAGACAGGAGGAGAAGGGGACGACAGAGGATGAGATGGTTGGATGGCATCACCAACTCGATGGACATGAGTTTGAGCAAGCTCTGAAAGTTGGTGATGGACAGGGAAGCCTGGCGTGTTGCAGTCCATGGGTGCTGAAGGATTAATGGTTTTGAATTATAGTGCTGGAGAAGAATCTTGAGAATCCCTTAGACAGCAAGGAGATCAAACCAGTCAATCCTAAAGGAAGTCAACCCTGAATATTCATTGGAAGGACTAGTGCTGAAGCTGAAGCTCCAATACTTTGGGCATCTGATGAGAAGAGCACAGGAATGGATAAAGAAGATGTGGTATATATATACAATGGAATATTAACCATAAAAAGGAATGAAATTGTGCCATTTGCAGAGACATGGATGTATCTGGAGACTGTCATGCAAACTGAAGTCAGAAAGAGAAAAACAAATATCATATTAATACATATATGTGAAATCTAGAAAAGTAGTATAAATGATCTTATCTGCAAAAAGGCAATAGAGACACATGTAGAGAGCAAACGTATAGATACCAAGGTGGAAAGGAGTAGGTGGGATAAATTGAGAGATTTAGATTGGCATGTATACACTGTTTATAACATTTATGAAACAGATAATTAGTGAACCTACTGTGTAGCACAAGGAACTCTACTCAATGCTCTGTTGTGACCTAAATGGGTAGGAAATAGAAAAAAGAGGAGATACATGTGAACATATAGCTGATTCACTTTACTGTATAGTAGAAACTAACACAACATTGTAAAGCAACAATACTCCAATTTAAAAAATGGAAGCAATACAGTTTATTTTTCCAGTAGAAAATCACAATGGAAAATTACTATATTTCATATCAAATGTTATGTTCCATTCACAAGTTATTTAATCAAGCATAGGAAAACCATCTTTATGAACCAGACTTTGATGCTTAGGTTTACTATTTTGAAAAATGACCTCAATAAATTTTTTGAAGGTATTTTTAGAGAGGAGATCTCAATCTGAATTCTGAAAGAATAGCCCTTGCTCATGTGTATCTTTGCATTTCTTTGTTGCAATAATCTGTTCTAGATCGGTGATTCTCAAATTGTAGTTCCTAGACCAGCAGCACTGGTACTGCCTACAAAAATGTCAGAGATGCTGAGTATCAGATATCCCACCCCCAACTTGCAGGCCTGCTGAAAAGGAAACTAGGAGAATGGATCATGGACTGTATGTTTCAACAATTCCGCCAGCTAATACTGGTGCTCCTTAAGTTGAGAACCACTGATCTAGATTGTTTTAAGCTTTGTAGAATTATTCAGTATACCATATGGCCAAATAGAACAGAATGAGAGAAGTTTCTACTTTCATTGCAGTTATTATAAGTGGTCAGAGACCTTGGTGCGTAGAAGAGATGAGGGCCTGGCAATGAGAAACCTCACTGCTGGTTTTTTTCCCCCGCTTCCTCATAAAAGAGTGAATTATTTTCCCTTTCTTCAGAAAATCAAACTAGATTTCCTGGAATGCCTAGAACTTATACTGATGAAACAGTCCTTAACTCAATATTTCTGTCAAATCACTGCCCTCAAATAAAGAGATATACCCAGAGAAAAGACTCCCAAGATAAGGAGATTCTTAGTCATTAAAGGGCTACATGATATAGCCTAGTGACTTAAGTCTGTGTAGCTGGATAGAGCTTGGAGAACTTGTATTTCATTGCTCTAAAAGGAATAGTCTGTTCAAATAGGTAAAGTTTTTCTCGATCTTAAAAACCTTCAAAGACAAAGAAAATCACAATTCTAATCATTTTGTTATGAAATTTGAAGTTAATAGCCAAAAATATCAGAAAATGCATTTTTTACATGTCCTATGCAAGTAATGTTAGGAACACATGGCAACTCAAATGTTGTCTAAAACTGTTTTTCACAGGTTGATGTTCCTGACACATCAGTTGTCAAGTTCTGTTGCTCCAGATGCTCATAGCTGAGCATCGGCTTGGGGACAGATAACCGTCCGGAGACTATGAAAAAGGAGAAGTGACCCTGTCCAAATCAATACAGACCCGTCTCATCCCACCCCAAATCTCTTTAATGTGAGTGGTAGAAAAGAGAAACTCCTTGGAATTAGGTCATTAGCCTGTGCGTGCGTGTGTGTGTGTGTGTGTGTGTGTGTGTGTGCGCGCGCGCGCGCGTAAAGCTAGTGGGAATCACTCATAAAGCCTGCACGTATTTGTGACAGGGAGTAAAATGAGTAAAGTGAACTGATTTTATTATTTTACCCACTGTCTCCAAACTGTTCAACAAACCGCTTCAGAAGGTTTGAACTTTTTCAAGATATGTAAATTTTATTGTATTTTTATAATATTTATTTGTTTGCACAGGGTCTTAGTTGCGGCATACTGGCTCTGTTTTTGGTTGCAGCAGGCAGGATCTTTATGTGCGAATTCTTAGTTGTGGCATGTGGCATCTAGTTCCTCGCTTGCGTGCATTCTCAGTCAGATCTGACTCTGCAACCTCATGGACCATAGCCCTCCTGGCTCCTCTGCCCATGGAATTTTCCAGGCAAGATACTGGAATGGGTTGCCATTTCCTTCTCCAGGGGATCTTCCTGACCCAGGGATCGAACCTGTGTCTCTTGCCTCTCTTCCATTGGCCTGCAGACTCCTTACCACTGTGCCAGTCTAGAGGCCCTGACCAGGGGTCAAACCCAGGCCCCCTGCATTGGGAGCGTGGAGTCTTAGCCACTGGACCACCAAGGAAGTCCCTTCATATGCACTTTTAACTAAAGAATTAGTACTTTTGATTGTGTATATATAAGCTGTAGTCATATGGTAAAATAACAGTACATTTTATAATAATTGATTAAGATTTATTGTGGTTTTTTTTTTTTTTTTCCCTATCACGGAGCTCCTAAGAATGTTTTTCCCCTTTCCTATTGTTAGTTGCTATGAGTCTTTCAATAATGTAAAATGTAGGATCTGTCTGCTATCTGGGATAGTGTCTAGCCAAGCTGACTGTCCTTACTTTGTTAGAAGATTCTGCCTTTTACTGAATGGAGGCAGTTCTTATATACCATCTCTGTGATAATGGGAGTCTGTAATTGTGAGAGTTTTATAATGAGTCTATGGCTCTCTGTGGAGGTAGAGAGAAGAAACTATTATTTCCATTTCATAGCCAAGGGAGTATACATGGACAAAAGCACTGCCAGAGAGTAGACAAGATTCAAATTGAAAAGATTTTGATTTCCATACTAAAAGTGGACCAAGGTTTCCAAATCAGTGCCTCCTAAAGACATCACTTTTCTTTAGCTAAATGGAGAGAAAGACAAAATGTGTTCTCTAGACCAGTGCTGTCTAGTAGAAATATAATGTGGGCTAATGTGTACTTTTAGATGTTCTAGCAACCACATTGGAAAGGTAAAAAGAAACAAGGCCATTACTTTTATAATAATGTATTTTACTTAATTGAAGTTGTACAGGATACTATGATTTCACCATGTAATCATTATAAAGAATGAATAGAGTATTTTACATCTGTTTTGGGAGTACTAAGTTTTCAAAATCAATTCAAACTGACCACATTTTAGATGGTCAACAGCCACTTGTGGCTGGTGGCCACCATATTAAACAGCACAGCTCTGAGTCTTTTTCTACCATTTGCTGGCTGCTCCAACTCCTTTTCCCTCCCAAAATACAAAATGTATTTGCAGATGTAGAGTTCCCTGTCCCTAGAAGTGTTTGAACCGAGGGGGGGTGACCATCACTTGGTGGGAATATTGTGAATAAAGAACATCAGATAGATTTTTGCACAAGAAAAGCCTTTGCAACTCCTTTGCAACTCCAAAGTTATACTGAGAAATGAGTCATGGAATTGAGTCTGGAAAGAACCTCCTTCCATATTCGCCATGCCATTTTCTGCCATTATCTCCTAATTTGTCTTTTACCTCTTCTCTACTTTTAATATGAATAAAATGATCATTTGTAGAGTACTAGGTAGTTTATAACCATTCTCATAAGCACTGCTGCTGCTGCTGCTAAGTCACTTCAGTCGTGTGCAACTGCATAGACGTCAGCCCACCAGGCTCCCCCGTCCCTGGGATTCTCCAGGCAAGAACACTGGAGTGGGTTGCCATTTCCTTCTCCAATGCATGTAAGTGAAAAGTGAAAGTGAAGCACTAATGGTTAATTAATATATTTCTTCACCGATTCAGTAACAGCATCTTGAATCCCTACAATATATTAGTCTCTGTGCTGGAGTGGAGTGCATTAACCACAGTGGGTTGGGAGCGCCTGACCCCTGTGCTCACAGGGTCTTCAAGCTGTCCTTACTATTCTTCTTCTTACTATTCCTTATCCCTGGTTTCTGCAATCCCTCTGCTCCTCGTTTGGCTTGAGTCACCAGGAGTCACAATGTACTGATATGAATATAGTGGTCTGACTTTGTTTTCTGTTGTGAGTGTGAATCCATCCCCAAAGGACAGTTTTCAGTGATGAGAAAACTGAAGTTGGGTCCTCTGTTTCTCTGATGTGATTTAGGCATTAGAAAGAAGGGTTTTGTTTTCTTTTTTTTTTTTTTTCTTCAGCATTAAAGAGAAGTAGAATCTGCTGTCATTTAGCTATCTGTCACCTGGAATTGTAATTTGCATCAAAAACTGCTTTACTGGCAGCCAACTGCCAGGCAGATACTTAATCTCCTTTGATTCTCTGCTGTACTTTTTTGTGCCCTCTCCAAAAATTCTGAAAGAATTAAAGCTTCTTCTGAGCCATGGTTCATCAATTAAGATGCTCCTACTTTAGAGAAAGAAAAAAATACGGAAACTTCTGGTGTCAGAAAAACTAGTGCTTGTCCCAGTAGAAAAAAACAAGGATTTAAGACCAAGGAAAATGCTATATTCTATAAAGAGTATTTTAGGAATTTGGTGAAAATTCTGCCTAGTAAGAAAATTCTCCATCTCACTCACTGAGTTCTTTAACTGTCCTAAAGTATTTTATAAATTCAGTTTCTAAATTCTACTATACTAACTTTCCTGGAGTGTCTTCTAACAATCATGTTACCACCAGAGAGCAGCAGAGATTTGTAGGTAATTAATGACTACCCTAAATACCAAAAAACACGGAAGCTTGGCCACTCAACCTAATCTCATCAATTAAATGACTAGGAGCAAAAAGAAGCAGCTGATTAATAATCAGAACTTTCACTCATTGGCCTGTCTTCCCACTCTTCACTTTTTCTTTCTTTGAGGTGTGTTTGTAAGTATGTGATTTTAATAATTTATGACATTGATTGGGGAGAGTTTTTTTACTTTTCTAGAGGCTTTTGGGATACAGATCAAAATGCAACTCTTGTTCTGCAGTCACACATACATAGACTGAACAATGAATCTGAAGGCAGTGAATCCAAAGTTTAAGGAAGTACAGTGCTGTTCCTCTAGACCAGGGGTCATCAAACTACTGCTCACAGGCTAAATCCAGACCACTGCCTGTTGTTGTAAATAAAGTTTTATTGGGACACAGACACAACATTTATTTATATTTTGTCTGTAGTGGCTTTCATGCTAAAGTGGCAGAGTTGAGTGACCGTAGTAGAACATATGGTCTACAAAGCTTAAATAACTTACTATCCAGCCCTTTACAGAAAAAGTTTGCTGACCTTACTCTTCACCATATTTTTATCTTAAATTAAATTATGGCAAGTATGGGGAAGCTGAAAGAGTCCTGGATCAGGACATTCAACAGCTATTTTTCTATTCCTAATTCTGCTACTTGGGTGAGTCCCTCACCATTTCTAGCCCTAGAGTCCCCATCTGTAAGTAGGGGTGGGAGTGGGGAAAGATTGAACTTGGTAGCATCTAAGATCATTTCCAGATCCAAAATTCTATGATTTCTTGTTGTCTTTGTTCTGACATGAACATAGTATAGAGTGAACAAGTTGTTTTATGAGGGCATCAGTTTTCTTGGTGTATGTTTTTCAGGCTCCACTTTTAATCCCATAGGATTTGTCAGATGACTGGGCTACCCTGCACTCCACATTAGGGAAGTCTGGTGTCACACCTAAATATTCTTAGAAATTATGTTAATTTCACTTAAGAGAACAAGGGAAAAGGTAAGGTCAGTGCTTAGATTCCTAATTCTAGCTAAGCAGGACTGTATTTTTCTATTTTTGACATTTCCATTTTTACTACATTCCTTAATTTGCCTTTTTTGACAAGCTCTTCCTTTTTAGAGAAGAGTTATTAGATGTACTAAATATTAGCTCAACAATGTCCACAATTTTGCTTTTTAATGTCTTGTTGGAATGTATAGCAATCTGAATTAGTACTGACTTCCAAAATTTAAACATGAAGAGAAGTATGTGAAGTAAAAACTTAATATTGTGGACAATTTGACTCCACATTTTAGTTTATTATTCTATTTTTGATTGATTTATTGATTCATTAAGTCAACAATTATCCATTTAGTGATCTAATTAGTGTGGGAAATACAACAATGGTAAAGCAGATAATTAAGTAAAAGATGCTCATGCTCACTGTGAACAAATTGGAAAGCAAAGCAACATGTAAAACAGAACCTAATTTAGTTTAGGTATTGGTACCTATGCATGCTTTTTTCAAAGTGTAAGTATTTATGTGGGTTTCCCTGGTGGCTCAGATGGTGGAGAATCTGCCAGCCGCAGGAGACCCGGACTTGATCCCTGGGTTGGAAAGATCCCCTTGTAGCTAACATGCTTTAATATCAAGCCAATATTTGTGTTTCCTAATTTATTTACCTTTAAACTTTAGAATGTTTATTAGCAAGATGCCTTTTTAGGCATCTGAAAACCACTGATTAGGCTTTTTTGCACCACATTTCTGATGTCTAGGATGTTCAACAGTGTGATTGTTTATAAATCTGTTATTGCCCGTATTACCTGAAGGGCCTGTAAGTCTGTGTTAAGATGCTAGTCAGATTCTCTGTCAAAGAGGGAAGTTACTTTAAAAGGTAGACATTATCATCTAATCATGTGGTTCTTCACATGTGGAAACGAAGCTGTTGACACTCTTGGCCACTCAGATCCTTGTTGGAACAACTGGCTGGATGAGTCACCTTACAGGAACACTTCCTTCTTATTTATTCCCAGGAGTTAAACTAGCTGAGTTCAGATCTCTGCTCTGCTACTTCCTAACTGGGGTAATTTTGACTGAATCACTTAACTCTCTCTCCTTTGTCCTCATCTATAAAGTAGAAGTAAACCATCCTGCCTGTCTTGCAGGGTTGCAGAGAAGACAAAAAGACAAAGTGAGGGTTTAAATAAAAGCATGCTATTAAATCCTAATATCCAATGCAAATACAAGCTCAAGCTGGGGTTACAATGAAGCCCAGGAGTCAGCATGTTACTGTAGCTCCTAAGGATGGATAATTGACCTTCAAACCCTCAGACCAATTTAGTTAGTTGGACTAACTAACTTTACCAGTTGAAGTTTACATATTCACTAAATGGACTATTGAGTTCTTTCATTGGTCAAGTCAACAAATACATGTTTGGTATTAACTATGTGTATACCACTGGGCTTGAGTTGTGGAAGATATAAAAACACTCTCTGCCTATAAGAGCTTACTGTTTAGAAAGCAAGACTATCAATCAAATGTACAGAAGACAGAAGTCACTTTGAGCCTTCAACAAAGGGGTTTATTTGTTTTTTACTTTGAAAGAACCATAAACTTTCATGATCTTGTCAAATTTGAAGATTCTAGGCCATTTATTATTTTTTAATTATTTTAATTGGAAGCTAGTTACTTTACAATATTATAGTGGCTTTTGCCATACATTGACATGAATCAGCCATGGGTGTACATGTGTCCCCCATACGGAATCCCCCTACCACCGCCCTCCCCATCCCATCACTCAGGGTTCTCCCAGTGCACCGGCTTTGAGTGCCCTGATTCATGCATCGAACTTGGACTGGTGATCTGTTTCACATAAGGTAATATACATGTTTCAATGCTATTTTCTCAAATCATCCCACCCTCACCTTCTCTCACAGAGTCCAAGTCTGTTCTACCATCTTTCTAAATTCCATACATATGTGTTCATATACTGTAATGGTGTTTTTTCTTTCTGACTTACTTCACTCTGTACAATAGGCTCCAATTTCATCTACCTCATTAGAACTGATTCAAATGCATTCTTAATAGCTGAGTAATACTCCATTGTATATATGTACCACAGCTTTCTTATCCATTCGTCTGCTGATGGACATCTAGGTTGCTTCCATATCCTGGCTATTGTAAACAGTGCTGCGATGAACACTGGGGTACACGTGTCTCTTTCAATTCTGGTTTCCTCGGTGTGTATGCCCAGCAGTGGGATTGCTAGGTCATAGGGCGGTTCTATTTCCAGTTTTTTAAGGAATTTCCACACTGTTCTCCATAGTGGCTGTACTAGTTTGCATCCCCACTAACAGTGTAAGAGAATTCTCTTTTCTCTGCACCCTCTTCAGCATTTATTGTTTGTAGACTTTTATGATAGCAGCCATTCTGACCAGCGTGAGATGGTACCTCATTTGATTTGCATTTCTCTGATAATGAGTGATGTTGAGCATCTTTTCATGTATTTGTTAGCCATCTGTATGTCTTCTTTGGAGAAATGTCTGTTTAGTTCTTTGTAGGCCATTTATTTTGTAGGTTATCTTTGACTTTGATGTTTCCTCTTGATTTGATTCAGGTTACACAGGAGTGATGCTGTGTTCTCAATGCATCCTGTCAGGTAGCACACATTTTTCGTTTGTCGTGTTCATGGATTCATCCTGGATCATGTTTCCTTTGATCACGTTCTTGTAAGTCTATCAGACTTCTCTACCATAAGGCTAATCTTTCCCCCTTCATAGCTACTAAGTATAGGAAGAGATAGTTTACTTTCAGACTATGTAAATATCCCATTTGTCATCAAAATTTAGTAATTAATCAATCCATTCATATCAGTACAAAATCTTGGTTTTGTAATTTGTTCAAAACTTATAATGTTACTATCATTATTTTGATGTTCAAATTGTCTCTATGTTGGGAGCCCCTCATGCTTCCTCATCTAATTCTTTCCCTGACATAGCCCTGAAACCAGCCATGTCTCTAAATACCTCTGACTCCTTATAGTGGAGAATGACATATGGAGACACAGACCTGGCTCTAAATGTGCTTATTGCTTTAGGGGTATTGCTACTTTCAGACTCTAACAGAGGGGATTTAATTCAGGGAATTGATTAAACTAGTGATGGAAAATCTAGAGCTAAATAAGGATCAGTGAGGCAACCCAGAGGATCCACCAACACCCTGAAGGGTGTTTGCTGGAGAGTCAAGAAGAGGGTATAGTGTGCTTAGGAGGTCAGGTCATCTGGAAGAAGTGTGAGAAACACTGGACTGTCCAGAGAAATCCTGAGTCTGGAGGAGGTGCAGCTGCTACAAGCCATGTGAGGAGGAGAGGTTCTCCCTTCCTCCTGTACTTGAATCTGTTCTCAGTATCTTGCATTGGCCTGCCCTAGCCAGAATCCACCTGTCCCAGGATCCTGGGAAACAAACCCTACACAGCCAGCCCCCTGAGATGGAACACAGGAGAATGAAAAGGATAAGGATGGAACGGAGGGTAAAAGGGCCAGGACAGGAACAAAAATGTATACATCCTTGCATCTTGGCAATAGCCACTTGGACAAAACAGATTGCAAGTGTTTTCATGACTTGAGATGGGTACCATCATCTCTAATGTGGCCACTTAAGTTTAACATGCTTCCAAGAAACCTCACCCTGCCTATTAGAACCCAGACATTGATTGGGTCACATGCTACTGCTTGAGGACAGGTAACTGCACTTTAACGTGTGCTCTGATTCACTCTCCCCTTCCTGTGTCCAGGCAGTCTCTATTTTATGAAAAGGGAGTATTTATGCTTTAAACTGAGTCACAGAGTCCAGTTCAACTTTTTACTAGAGATGTTTTGATCTTGAATGTTTTTGGTTGAACTGTGTCCCCTCCTAAAATGTGTTGAAGTCCTAACACCTGAATATGTGACTTTATTTAGAAATAGGATCTTTGCAGATGATCAAATTAAAATGGTATCAGTAGGATAGGTCCTAATCTATTACAACTGGTGTCCTCACTCATATCCTTATTGGACAGCTAGGAGATCAAACTAGTCAGTCCTAAAGGGAACCAGCCCTGAATATTCACTGGAAGGACTGATGCTGAAGTTCCAATACTTTGGTCACCTGATGCAAAGAGCTGACTCATCGGAAAAGACCCTGATGCTGGGAAAGATTGAGGGTAGGAGAAGAAGGGGGCAACAGAGGATGAAATGGTTGAGTGGCATCATCAATTCAATGGACATGGGTTTGAGCAAACTCTGAGAGATGGTGAAGGACAGGGGAGGCCTGACATGAGCAAACTCTGAGAGATGGTGAAGGACAGGGGAAGCCTGACATGCTGCAGTCCTTGAGGTCCCTAAGAGTCAGACATGATTGAATGACTGAACAACAATAACAACACAGAGACATAAAAGAAGGATCCTGTGTGAAGATCATGGCAGTGATCAGAATGATGCATCTGTAAGCCAAGAAATGCCAACCACCAGAGCATGCTCCAGAGTCCAGAGGAGAGACCAGGAACAGAGTCCCTCTCACAGTCCTCAGGCAGAAGCAACCCTGTCAGCACCTTGGTCTTAGACGTCTAGGCTTCAGAACTGTGAGACATAACTTTCTGTTGCTTAAGTCACTCAGTTTCTCTTACTCAGCTGTGACAGCCCTACAAACTAATATACTCTGTTAGAAGTGGATGTCAGGTATTCAGTTTGATCAGGAGCTACTTGGTCTCCAGCAGTGGAAAGTGGTGTGATGAAGGGGCTGGAAGGAGTGACGATGTGACCTGAAGACCTGCTCTTTTGTTTTCACTTCTGCCTGGGAACCACTTGGTCAGTATGGAGTTTGTCACTCCCCATTCCTCCTCTGTATCCCCTGGTGGCAGGCCTGCCTTTGCCCATTGCTGATGATGGCACCGGTGGTAGGTCCAAATCAACAGCCAGTTTTCTTTGTGATGGTGTTCAGGCCTGGCCTCTGCAGTCAGCTGGTCAAAGGCTGAGAGCAGGGATTCCACAGGTCGTTTTCCTCTCCTCCTGTGTGAGCAAGCTTGGCCTGCTGCTGTAGGCCTCAGGTTTAGGTAGGTCTGGCTTTGGCTCAGTACTTGGAAGGAGGAGCAAAACCATATGTAAACAATATGTTGCTACCCTCTGTTCATGGGACAATGTTCCTGCACTCTTGAATATAGAAAAAGAAAATAAAAATGTTGTCCTGGTTAGTTAATTGGTTTATTTGATTATTTTGTCTATAGAATGTCACTTGCTAAAGCCAAGTAAAAGTCAGCCTTTAGCTTTCAGTTTTTATTGTCCACATTTCTCACATAGGAGTAATTATATACATTTCAGAAGGTTTCTCATCAAACACTGGAGATGACACATAACTGTAAGTATGCAGTGTTGTGTTGTGTGGCAGACACAGAGAGTTGACCCAGAAATCTCCAGGGAATCTTTATGGAGTTTGGACTCAAATATATTACTGACATATGCTTTGTGTTATTTCATGCTTGTAATTATATGTAATTTGCAATACAATGTTTTGTTGCTGTTAACTCCACAAATTTGGGCTTATGGGGATTTGAGATCATGTGAAACTTTTATCTTCAAGTACTTAGATGTGAAACATGTCACTGATGTTAGGAAAGGTGACAGGACAAAGGCTCGAGGGTCTTGAACTATGGAATAGGAAGTGAGGCCTAGAGCTTTAAAAGATTTTTTTTACTTTCATGACCATTTACATGAGCCAATTGGTAGGCTCCTTGTAATTAATAATGACTATTTCTTTTTATCTTCTCTGTGAAATTAGGAAGTGATTTTCAAATGCTTTCCATCTGTATATTTGTTATTCAAGTGAAAATATTTCTCTTTTTCTTTTTGCCTAGAGTATCCTAGCCTTCTTTCTTTCTTGAACCCTCCACACCCTTGTTCTTAGAGACACATGCAGGATGGACCGAGGAGAATACCGTAACAGCATCTGCTTTCTGAGTTCACAGGTTTTATCATCAGGTATGTGTGTGCGTGGATGCACACTCAGTCAGGTTTGACTCTTTGCAACCCCATGGACTGTAGCCCACCAGGCTCCTCTGTCCATGGAATTTTCCAGGCAAGAATACTGGAGTAGGTTGCCATTTCCTTCTCCAGAGGAACTTCTTGACCCAGGGATGGAACTGTGTCCCTTGCGTCTCCTGCATTGGCAGAAATGTCCTTTACCAGCTGAGGCACTGGGGAAGCCCCATCATCAGGTGTAGGCGGGGCAAAATCAGATGTCCTGGTACTGTTTCTCTCACACTGTATCTGAACTCCAGGAGGAATACTGAGTCTCAGAATAAATACGCCATCTCCTACTGGAGAATCAACTGTACTAAGATGTTTGGGAAATAGAATTTTTATATTAAAACACTCAGGTATATTGTAGAGTAGAATATGTAATCAACATGACTTAAAAACCCTAGTACTCAATGGTGCCTGACTGCTTTTTTCAAGATATAAGCAATAAAATGTGATATATTTAGAGTAGAAATTCTGGATTCATGTGAACCACTCAAAGCCTTGCTAAACCTGGAGCAAGATACTTAACCTCTTTGCATCTCCGTTTTCTTCTCTGTAAAATGGGGCTAATAGTCATATGTAACTTACAGAGTAGGTAGAACATTAAAGGTGCTTAGCTTAATGTCTGTCACATAACAAACACAGAAATTATAGCTGTGCCAGAGCCTTGGAGCTAAAACTTGATACCTCTCAGTCACTAGGGGTGGATATGCAGCACTGCTCTGGAGAAATTAAGCCCACTTCTGCCATCTCCTTTTTGGGTCTGGGCATTCAGAACACCTTGAGAAATTAGCCCTCAGCACAACTAGGAAGGGACAATTGTTGCCCTTGAATTCAGAGCCAGTGGTGCTTGATGGATGATACACAGTCTCTGGACCACTGGGAGTTAAACATTATCACAAAGACAGAAACTTGGACCAGATGGCTGGGTTGGTCAGTGAGTGGGGCAAGGATGAAGAGTCAAGAGTCTTTACTTTGATGGTCTACAAATGGTACTGCTTCCCTCCAAAATAGCATAAAGGGCTGAAGTCAAAGGAGCAGATAAGGATAAGAAATATGAGGCATGGATCCTTCTATTCTCCTCTCCTGTGGCTTTACAGACCTTACTAATGGGTTACAGTTTTTTTTAATGGAGCTCAGGGATGACTTTAGAATCCTTCTCAATATGATGCTCCAGGGGGATACCAGTAAGTGATTACCACTTGAGAAGTTTCTTTCCTAGCTCTTGAAAAGTTCTAGGAGTTTTGGACACTATTAGTAACAAAAGTTAGCAAGAGTAGTGGCTTCAAAGACTCATGTGCTTGAATGAGAGGCCTTTCACAACTCACCATATTTTAATCTATTTTCTCCCAAACAACTCTCTTAATTCAGGATGAAAATCAGTCAGATAAAACTAATGCGTCTGGAAGCTGGAATGATAGATACCAGTGTCCTAACTTTCCCACTGTATTTGCATTTTAAGAAGAGGTAAATAAAAATGACAGGATGTTATGCTGGAATTCTATCCCATGTGGTTTTTGATTCTGTCTAGTTGGTATTTTCTGTTCTCAGGTGGGGAGGGGTATGTACAGGCTACACCAATGCACACTCACTCTCACCAGTGCCAAGAGAGGCTCGGGGAGGAAAGTTCAGGTCATGGGTAAGAAGGGTAAGACCATGTCCCCATGGTCCGTGGGTGGAGCATGAACATGAAATCTTTTTACTTTTTGCCCGTTATTTCCAACAGCTTCATTGAATTGAATCTTCCTTGCTGTGTAGTAAAGAATTTAACTTTGCTTAGAGAAAGGTCTGACCTTTGCCCTTGACTCGTGGGAGGTAATCTCTAAGCCTTTGAAGTATTCTACCTGATACAAGTGTCTTTGTTTATCTGGAGACCTTGGGATACACCAGATAGTCTAACCATGTGGTCTGTGGTGGGGACTTCGGGTCATGTGGTGTCAAATCACTCTCAGAGGGGCTGGAGGTGGAGTTGAGCCATGTGATCCTGAGTAAAGACTCTGGATACCAACATTTGGGTGAACTTGCCTGTTGGTAATACTCTGTGTGTATTGTCACATATTATTAATGGGAAAATTAATGCTGTCCATGAATGCACTGAAAGAGACAACTGGAAGCTCTGTGTGTGGAGCTTTCTGGGACTCTGCCCCATGCCTCTCTTCCCTGGGCTTTTTTAATCTGCATTGTTTTACTGTGATGAAATGCAGCCATATGTACAACAGCTTTCAGTGAGTTTGATGAATCCTTCTCGTGAATTATTGAATCTGAAGTAGTATTGGTGACAACTAAAAAAGATGTACAACTTGACAGTTGTGAGTTAAATTTTATTTGGGGCAAAATGAGGACTGCATCCCGGGAGGCAGCACCTCAGAGAGCTCTGAGAGACTGCTCCATAGAGGTAGTAGGGGAAGTTCAGTGTATAAGGTTTTGGTGAATGGGGAGTTCAGTGCAATCAAGCACTTACTTTACAAGAGATTTTCTGTTAGTCACGAGGATCTGATTTTACCATGAATGGATTTAGTGCTTTTCTAGATATGAGGAGATGAAGGTTTGGGAGGCAGGCAAGGTGGTCTGATATTCCCATCTCTTTTAAGAATTTTTCAGTTTGTTGTGACCCACACAGTTAAAGATTTTGACGTAGTCAATAAAGCAGCAGTAGATGTTTTCTGGAACTCTCTTGCTTTTTCAGTGATCCAACAGATATTGACAATTTGATCTGTTGTTCCTCTGCCTTTTCTAAATCCAGCTTGAACATTTGGAAGGTTTATTGAAGCCTCGCTTGGAGAATTTTGAGATTGACTTTGCTAGCATGTGAGATGAGTGCAAATGTGAGTAGTTTGAGCATTCTTTGGCATTGCCTTTCTTTGGGATTGTAATGAAAACTGATCTTTGCCAGTCCTGTGGCCACTATTGAGTTTTCCAAATTTGCTGGGATATTGAGTGCAGCACTTTAACAGCATCATCTTTTGGGATTTGAAATAGCTCTGCTAGAATTCAATCAGCTCCATCTTTGTTCATAGTGATGCTTCCAAAGACCCACTTGACTTCGCACTCCAGGATATCTGGCTCCAGGTGAGTGATCACACCATTGTGGTTATGTGGGTCATAAAGATCTTTTTTGTATCATTCTTCTGTGTATTCTTGCCACCTCTTAATATCTTCTACTTCTGTTGGGTCCATATCATTTCTGTCCTTTATTGTGCCCATTTTTGCATGAAATTTTCCCTTGGTATCTCTAATTTTCTTGAAGAGATCTCTAGTTTTCCCCTTTGTTTTGTTTTCCTCTGTTTCTTTGCCTTGATCACTGAGGAAGGCTTTCTTCTCTTTCCTTGCTGTTCTTTGGAACTCTGTATTCTTATCTGCCTCCTGAGAAATCTGTATGCAGATCAAGAGACAATAGTTAGAACCAGACATGGAACAATGGACTGGTTCCAAATTGGGAAAGGAGTACGTCAAGGCTGTAAATTGTCAGCCTGCTTATTTAACTTATATGCAGAGTACATCATGAGAAACACTGGACTGGATAGAGCACAGGCTGGAATCAAGATTGCTGGGAGAAATATCAATAACCTCAGATATGCAGGTGATACCACCCTTGTGGCAGAAAGTGAAGAAGAACTAAAGAGCCTCTTGATGAAAGTGAAAGAGGAGAGTGAAAAAGCTGGCTTAAAACTCAACATTCAAAAAACAAAGATTATGGTATCTGGTCCCAATACTTCATGTTAAATAGAAGGGGAAACAATGAAAACAATGACTTTATTTTCTTGGGCTCCAAAATCACTGCAGATGGTGACTGTAGCCATGAAATTAAAAGACTCTTGCTCCTTGGAAGAAAAGTTATGACCAACCTAGACAGCATATTAAAAAGCAGAGATATTACTTTGCCAACAAAGATCTGTCTAGTCAAAGCTATGGTTTTTCCAGTAGTCATGTATGCATGCGACTATTAAAAAAGAAAGCTGAGGGCCAAAGAATTGATGCTTTTGAACTGTGGTGTTGGGGAAGACTCTTGAGAGTCCCTTGGACTGCAAGGAGATCCAACCAGTCCATCCTAAAGGAGATCAGTCCTGTGTGTTCACTGGAAGGACTGATGCTGAAGCTGAAACTCCAATACTTTGTCTACTTTATGCGAAGAACTGACTCATTAGAAAAGACCCTGATGCTGGGAAATATTGAAGGCGGGAGGAGAAGGGGACGACAGAGGATGAGATGGTTGGATGGCATCAGTGACTCATGGACATGAGTTTGAGTAAGCTCTGGGAGTTGGTGATGGACAGGGACGCCTGGTATGCTGCAGTCCATGGGGTTGCAAAGAGTCAGACACGACTGAGTGAACTGAACTGAGGGCCTGGGATCATATAATCTGTACCTAAAATATCCAACTGTCTAACAATCTGTCCCACTAGATTCCCTGGAGGACAGAGTGCCTCTGCCCTGAACTCCCTCAGGGGGTATTGAAGGTCATTAGCTTCAGCAGCATGGGGTTCAATCTCCACAGAAGAAGATGGTAAATACCCTTGTTGCTATTGTTGTTTCAGTTCAGTTCAGTCGCTCAGTCGTGTCCGACTCTGCAACCCCATGAATCGCAGCATGCCAGGCCTCCCTGTCCATCACCAACTCCCGGAGTTCACTCAAACTTATGTCCATCGAGTCAGTGATGCCATCCAGCCATCTCATCCTCTGTCATCCCCTTCTCCTCCTACCCCCAATCCCTCCCAGCATCAGGGTCTTTTCCAATGAGTTAACTCTTTGCATGAGAGTTTCAGCCTCAGCATCAGTCCTTCCAATCAACACCCAGGACTGGTCTCCTTTAAGATGGACTGGTTGGATCTCCTTGCAGTTCAAGGGATTCTCAAGAGTCTTCCCCAACATCACAGTTCAAAAGCATCAATTCTTCGGCCCTCAGCTTTCTTCACAGTCCAACTCTCACATCCATACATGACCACTGGAAAAACCATAGCCTTGACCAGATGGACCTTTGTTGGCAAAGTAATATCTGTGCTTTTGAATATGCTATCTAGGTTGGTCATAACTTTCCTTCCAAGGAGTAAGCATCTTTTAATTTCATGGGATTGGCAAATGCTCTTGGCAAGAGCCAATTTGTAGTTGACATCGGGGATCCATGAACTTGTAATTAGTTCCTGAAGTGACAGTGGTCTTGAGGATGCCTGAACTCTGCTGGTGGTGTCAGAAGCGAGGGTGCTCTTGGGGGCTGTCTCCTAACTGCTCCCCCACTGATTAACAGATTCCTTCATGACGTGTTGGATAGGTGCATTAACCTCCAGACCCTTTGGTTTATGAGAATCTGTCAAATGCAAAGCTCTAATTTTAAAGTTTCCATCTCTTCTGTTACTCATGGGGTTGTGTTTAGCTGATTCTCTATCTGTCAGGTGGGCTGACACTGATGAAAGAGAAGGAAAGGGACAGATACCACACGGTGTAAGTTGCCTTTGCCTTTCCAGCTAACCCTGGACCAGGGCTGATGCCTTCTATGTGCCAGGTGTCACAGGTGCTGGCACCTACGTGGGGAACATGACTGCATTCTCCCAGAATTTGGTGGGGGTAGGGGAATGCTTACTGCAAAGTGTCTACCGCTTCAACCGCCTTCAGCTGCCCTTGTGCTTGGCTACCCTCTCCCTGGGGACAGGGCATTGAGAAGACCGTGCAAGGTGCATTTCTCAGGGTCCCTTGAAATCATTAATAGAGTGGCACCACTCTACCCCACTCTTCACTTCCGTTTCCTACTCTGGTAGGCTTAGGGTAGGTTAGTGGTTGTCAAGTGGTGTCAAGACCACTTTATTCTCTTAAAATCATTGAGGACTCTGAGTGTCTTTTGTTTATGTGAATTAGAGCTCTCAATATTTACCATGCTAGAAAATGCAACTGAGAAATTGAAAAATATTTACTAATTCATTGGAAAATAACAATGATAAACCCATTACATATCAACATAATCAATTATTTTTAATGAAAAAAGCAACTATATTTTCCCAAACAAATATCAGTAAGAAGAGTGGCATTGTTTTTCATCTTTGCAAATATTTAATGCCTGGATTAATAGATGATCCCTGGATTCTCTTATCTCATTCTGCATTCAGTCCTTAATGTAGCGATCTTTTAAAAATTGAGATATACAACAAAAAAAATATCTGGCACGACACAGATACACAGGTGGAAAGGGAGGAATATTTTGATAGCATCTTCAGGTAATTGTGAGTAACCGTCTTTAATACTATATCAAAAATTGAAAGTTATAGTTTCTTAGAGGTCGGTCGCAATGGAGAATTTAAAACTGTATCAACAAACTTTTCATATTCTGTCACATTAAAATCCATTGATGCCTCTTACACATTGAATATTTGCTTACCCATGCATAATTTCATAATATCATACAGTAAATCTTTGAAAAATGTTGGTTCATTTGGTTCAGGTCTTCCAAATGTGGACGTATTTCATTTTCATTATCCAAAATATCACACTACCAACCTCATTAGAAACGCCCTTAAGTATTGGGAAGTTGTCAAGTTCATTGCGGTAGACACAGGTTTTCTTAAATTTTAGTCTTCACTTAAGAACTTGATTTTTGGTAGTCAGTACCATAGGCTGTTTTCCTAGAAGTGATAGGCTTGTTTTGTTGATTTTGAGAAAGTATCTGCCAAATATCCAAATCTGAATAATCACAGTTTGGCTATTATACATTCTTTTCAAGTGAAAATAATGTTTGTGGAAAGCAGATTAATGCCCCCCCCCCCCCCCCCCGCCCAAAGATGTCTGTGATTAATCCCTGGAATCTGTGAATATGTTACTTTTGCTGGCCAAAGAGACATTGAAGACATGATTCAGATAAGGATTTGAAGATAGAGACACTGTCCTGGATGGTGAGACTGGGCCCAGTGTAACACAAGAGTCTTTATAAGTGAAAGAGGGAGGCAGGGGATTGGGAGATGTTATCCTGTCGGTTTTGAGCTTAGAGAAAGAAGCCATGAGCTGTAGAATGCAGATAGACCCCAAACTAAAGGCGGGGGGAGAGGGATTTTTTTCCCCTAGAGCTTCCAGAAGGAATTTACTGCTGACACTTTGAGCCCAGTGAGATCTGCATCAGACTACTGACCTACAGAAATGTAAGCTTGTAACTTTGTGTTGTTCTCAGATACCAAGTTTGCAACATTTTGTTATAGTAGCAATAGAAAACTAATAAAGTACTCCATGAAAAAAGCAGCTACCTCAGCTCCTAACTCGGAGAAGGAAATAACCCACTCCAGTATTCTTGCCTAGAGAATCCCAGGGACAGAGGAGCCTGGCAGGCTACAGTCCATGGGGAATCAAACAGTTGGACATGACTGAGTGACTAAACAAACAACAGCTCCCAACTTCACATAACACTTTTCCTGAGCACAACAGGGTCCTTCAGTATGCAGCTGAAGTGCTTTATATGTATCTCGTTTTCCCACAGGATATTAAAAACACTTGTAGCAAGTGATAGGATATAATAAAATGAATAACTTTTACTACTTAATCAAGGACATCTTTGTGGTATCACTTCCCCCCTTACTGTGAGTGTTGGAGGTAAAGGATACAGTGATTAAATGTGGTGCCACTGCCTTGATTCATGCTAAAGAACCAGTGGTTTTATTCTCCATTGCTTTTGTATACTATCTGTGCAAAAATCAAAACAGTGAGAAGCCAAGTGATACCTTAGGATTCTTATGAAATGAATTTTGACCTTGTGAACCACCCAAAAATGTTTAGGAGACAGCCAGGGGCCCACAGTGTGAAAACTGCTGAGATAAATCCTCATATTATAAGACATTCACTTTTAGCAATACTGTTGCTGCTGCTGCTAAGCTGCTTCAGTTGTGTCCGACTCTGTGCAACCCCATAGATGGAAGCCCACCAGATTCCCCCGTC
Organism: Oryx dammah; assembly: GCF_014754425.2. Classification (NCBI taxonomy): domain Eukaryota; kingdom Metazoa; phylum Chordata; class Mammalia; order Artiodactyla; family Bovidae; genus Oryx; species Oryx dammah. The sequence continues at coordinate 110,827,290 of NW_024070186.1, forward strand.
CCTGGGATTCTCCAGGCAAGAATACTGGAGTGGGTTGCCATTTCCTTCTCCAATGCATGAAAGTGAAAGGGTGGTAGAAGCCAAAATACTCTACACAGACTTCTAGAAAATCCCACTCCTTCCCAATAGTCTCTTTATATCTAGTAGCAGGATTGGCTGTGGGGAGGGTATTTGTTCCCCAAAGGTCACTTGTTTCCTCAAGTTTGAAGTCACTCAGTAGTCAGTGCAAATGGCTCCAGATTTTGCACTGGGGCTTAAGTTACAAGTGACAGTTTGATTTTCAAGAGAATTCCCAGTTCTGCTTTGCTGTTGTTATTGTTCAGTTGCTAAATCATGCCTCAGTCTTTGCAACCCCATGGACTGCAGCACACCAGGCTTCTTTGTCCTTCACCATCTCCTGGAGCTTGCTCAAAGTCATGTCCATTGAGTTGGTGATGCCATCCAACCATCTCATCCGCTGTCGTCCCCTTCTCCTCCTGCCTTCAATCTTTTACAACATCAGGGTCTTTTCCGATGAGTCGGCTCTTCACATCAGGTGGCCAAAATATTAAAGCTTCAGCATCATTCCTTCCAATGAATATTCAGGATTGATTTCCTTTAGGACTGACTGGTTTGATTTCCTTGCAGTCCAAGTTCTGCTTTTAATATGATTTAAATACTGTCCCAAACACATGTTGTGCTTTAGAAACGGAATACAAATCAGGAAGTAATTTGGAAAAAGCTTTGTTACTCAGTATTAACTCTATTCAGAAGGCCAGATGTGCTCCTGCAGAAAAAGCCAAGGGGTACAAATGAAAAGTACTCTCAGCGTCCTGAGCTCCTGTGAGAGTAATTGTGGGCCTTTGTTTTAGTTCCTGTAGTTGGCCTTCTGAACACAGTGGATGCCAAGTAAATGTCACTAACTGACTGATGGAAGAACGAGGAGAGAAATTGGAGCTATCTGATGGTGGCAAATTTTTAAGCAGGAAAAGCTGATCTAGGCCACTTGACCCTTCAAGGAGGCAGTAGGTTGTGTACCTGTAATGTAAGTTTGTGTCTAGCTCTTGTACTTCTTTGCTGTGTAATTTTTGGACAGTTAACTATTTTTTAAAAATAATTTTATTTAGTTTTGGTTTCACTGGACCTTTGTTGCTGTGCAGAGGCTTTCTCTAATTGCAGAGAGTGGAGGCTGCTCTCTAGTTGTGGTGCTCAGGCTTCTCATTGTTGTGGCTTCTCTTGTTGCAGAGCTCAGGCTCTGAAGTGTGGGCTCAGTAGCTGTGGCACCCAGGCTTAGTTGCGCCAAGGCATGTGGAATGTTCCCGGACCAGAAATCGAACCTGTGTCCCCTGCATTGGCTGACAGTTTCTTTTCCACTGAGCTATCAGGGAGGTCCCAATAGTTAACTAATTTGAGTGTCATTTCAATCTCCTGTGACATGAAGATACTAAAATGACCTGATACTTATTAAGGGAGCCTAGTAAGCTAGTGGTGTATGTTGATGTATATTTTGCAGTGTGCCATTCAAATTGTAATTCTAGTGTAATTTTCACTTCGATGGTTTTCAGGGTGAGTGCAAGGGCAGCCTGATGGTGAGAAGCAGAGCAGAGGAGGGAGAGTCAGGCCCAAGGGCAAGGAAGCCTTCCTTATCCTCTGTCAGTCCCCAGATTCTAAGCTGAGACTCTGCTGGTTTTATGTTTTGTGACTCTGGGGCTGGTTTCAATATCTTTTCATAGTGCATTCTGGACACCACCTCCAACAGAATCACCTGGGTTGAGTTAAATGTGTAGGTTGTACCCTCCTATGGGCAGATCTCGGGTCCTCCCTCCAGGCCCACAGCAACAATCTCTGATGCTGGAGTTGACACATCCCAGGAGATTCTGACACACATTCAGTCTGAGAGTTGCTGTCTTTAGCTCTTTGTGAGTCAAGGTCCTCATCTATCATTACCATCTATAGATAATGTCAGGCCTCCTGCATAGCGCCAGAAGAGTCCATTTTACTTATTTTTTCATGATTTCAGAACTGACATACTTTTATATCTTGGTTAAGGATATCAGCTTATTTACTTTAAAGATTAAATGTATAGGTCCATGGTAGACAGTAAGCAATGAATGGAAATAATGCTTAATTTTTGTAATGATTTTTTAAAGAAATGGAAATAGTCTCTATTTTTACTCTGGCTAAAATGTTCATCTGCTGATGGATTAATTTGAGATGCAAAGCACAAAATGTAACTAACAGAATTGCAAACATGTAGAAAAGTCCATCTCATGGCTGGGTCTATTGGAAAGAGACTGCAGACGTCCACAGAGCAGCACACGTGTGCTGAGGCTGGAGAGGAGCACGTAGGGGTCTGCTGATGGCAGACCAGGGACTGTCTGAATGCAGTCGAAGGAAACTGGATCCCAGCACAGGCTTTGCTTTAGCCTGTGGAATCCTTCTTTTCTCATTATCGTCACCAGATGAGAGTTAGGTCTTCCTTGGCACACGAGGCCGGGCTGGACCTTGCACTCACAGAGTGATCAATTTTCCGGAGGTAAGTTCCTCTGCTGCCAGAAACAAGGGACAGTTTCCAAAGGACTGCTGCTCTTTCCTCTCCGAAGCCCAGTTTTCCTTGTGTGATGACTGTATGTCCTGGATTTTCTTGCCGAGATGCTATTTCACGCAATTTTATTCTTTTCAGTAAAATGATTAAACCTCTAACCAAAGCTGACACACCATTTATAACACTATAAATATATATTTAGAGATATATTACACAGATAAATTCACAAATCAGAAAAAAAGGACTCTGGTCATATCAGACTTTCTAGATTTGTTTCGGACATCATGGTCATCTAAAAAGTCATGTGAAGGCCAAAAATACTCAGCGGTGTGAAAAGGGTAGCACCACTTAACAATGAGCGTATCCAGTGAATACAGGCCAGTCCTGTCTACAAAGACAGCATCAATTTGTATAAGCATGTATGTCTGGTTTTGGTCAGTGTTCCTCTAAAAGTGGTTTTGTTAGCAGAGTACATATTTTACAGCTGTGGGGCCACTCATGGTTAAGTGTAATATGGGCAGGTAAATTTAAAAGAAACAGCAAGACATGCCCAGCTACCATTGGAATCCTTTCCACAGATCTTTCTTTGCTTCCCATCTATTGTTTTCTCCTGCCGGATTCAATTTTGTGGGCAAGACTTGACCAGCTCTTGTTGGTCTGAGTTCCTTTTGTGCTCTTATACCCTGGACATGCCAAGTGCTTTTTGTTTCTTCTTTAGATCTGAACTGGACAGTTGATAAAAGTCAAATCTTTGGTTCCAGGTTTCAGCTCTAATTCAATTTTAGTTCCTGTCCTTCTCAATGCTTTTAGAACCATTGAATAATTTTCTCTTTTGCTGAATTTTTGGTGACTGTGATCTCTGAATCCAGAATTGAAATGTGTGATCTGACAAAGGATATATTTTTCTGATTAATGCTTTTATTTTTTGAATATCTGATAAATAGGGACACATTATGTCAGAGTTAGTTATTGGTTTAATGAATCACATTTCTTGTTGCTGTGTGTTGGGTAAGAGGCCCATTCAAGTCTTGGCTTTTATGGGTCTCTGTTGAGGTGCCCCTTGGCCATCCACATGGCCCCGGGTCCTCTGCTGATGCTGTGCCACACCTGGTGCATAAATATCTGTGAGGCTGTCCATGGTCTTTTCTGCTGCAGTTTTTCCCTCGCTGACCTTATCCCAACCCAAGCATCTCTACCAGGAATTAGAAAGTAAGCTCCCTTTCTCTTTTTCTTCTATCCCAAGGAAAGAATCCTTTTTGAGGATGAAACTCTGCCTCCAAATTTTTGCCCAAATTGTGGCTACACACATAATCTTCTCACTCTGGAATATAAAACTCAGAGAGGCTCACTCTCTACTGCTGTTTGCTGTGCTGCCAAAAACCTCCCTTGAGGCAGCCAGCTGGCTGGATACTGGGACAACAATGAACCATACCATATCAGTATTTCAGAAATACTGCACTGAAGTGCTGTACATGTGAGCTCTCTGTTCATATCCAAATTTCCCTTGTGTCATTTTTCACAAGTGTCTTCCCTCCCTCTGATACATACTGTGGAAACTGAGAACAGATCTGTAGTCCTGACTGAGGATTTCCTGAGGAATCCCTTGGCATATAGAGCTTATTTTCTGCTGACTGATGTAAACCCTTCCAGATACCATTTTCTTCACTTTGGTCCCTTGCAGAACTTAAATTTTTGGAAGAAAAATTTAAAAGAAGAGTGTAAACTTGTATAGGTTGAATCATTTCCCTCCCAAATGTATTACGTGTGTGCACATGTAGTCACTTCAGTCGTGTCCGACTCTTTGTGACCCTATGGACTGTGTAGCCTGCCAGGCTCCTCTGTCCATGGGATTCTCCAGGCAAGAGTACCAAGGAGGGTTGGCATGCCTGCTTCCAGGAGATCTTCCCAACCCAGAAATCAAACCCTCGTCTCCCATATTGCAAGCAGATTGTAGGTAGATTCTTTATCCACTGAGCCACCTGGGAAGCCCTCCCAAATATATACTGAAGTTCTAACTCTCAGTACCTCAGAATGTGACCTGATTTGAAAGCAGGGCTGTTGTAAATGTAATTAATTGAGGTCAGATGGGAAGAGTGGGCCCCTAACTCAGTATGACTGGTGTCCTTATAAGAATTTACATCCATGTGATACATAGTGAGGACACCTTATGAAGACAGAGGCTTGGCATGATGCATCTGTAAGTCATGCAATGCCAGAGATTTCCAGCCAACCACCAGATGCTAGGAAGAGGCAAGGAAGCAGTCTACCCTACAGGTTTCAGAGGGAGCCTGCCCTGCTGATGTCTTGCTTTCAACTAGTGGCTTCCAGGACAGTGAGAGAATAAATTTCTTTTGTGTCAAGCTGCCCAGTTGGTGGTGCTTTCTTGTGACAGCCCTAGGAAACAAATATGTAGACCATTGATCTAGAATTTGGATTTTTTTTCTTTTTTTGGAGTTTAAAAAAATCAAAGTGCAACATACTGCAGTAAAATACATAAAGCAAAAGTACACAAAATTTAAATGTATTGTTCAATTTTTTAAAAGTGCATTTCTTTTTTTTCCTTTTTTAAAATTTAAATTGGAGCATAATTACAGTATTTTTGAGGTTTTTTTTATAGTTGCCTTTTTGAAAAAAATTTTTATTGGAGTATAGTTGCTTTATAATGTTGTTTCTGTTGTACAGCAAAATGAATCAGCTATTTGTATACACATATACCCTCTTTTTTGGTTTTCCTTCCCATTTAGGTCACCACAGAGCATTGAGTAGAGTTCCCTATGCTATACAGTACTCTCATTAGTCATCTATTTTATACATAGTATCAGCAGTGTGTATATGTCAGACCCAGTCTCCCAATTCCTTGTGTGTGTTTTTTTCAATAGTTTCTTCCATATGCCTGTGCAACGGTCAGCCAGACCAATAGATAAAATATCTCCAAGAAGGCTCCATTGGGCTGCTTCCCAGTCAGTTCCAAGAGATGACCACTATTTTGATTCCCCTCCCTATTAATTCTGCTTATTCTTGAACTTTACATAAACTGACTTATAAATACATGCTCTTTTGTGTCTAGCTTATTCTGCTTAGCACAATGCCTATGTGATTTGTTCATGCTGGTGTGTCTACCAGCTGTTCACTGACTTCAGATTTAACAATAATATAGTTCTCTATACTACTTTGGACAGAAATATACTTCTTAGTTTTACAAGGTTTAGCTGCTTTCATGAATTGATTTAATTTTTTAATACAGTGTAATGAACTGGAAATGACTGGAGCTGTCAGCATAAGAAAATTGCAATAACTCTGATTTTTTTTAAATTAAATAGACATGTGTTTAACATCTGCCACTTGGTAGAATGAAACTAGAAACTGTTAATGAATTGTGCAAGAATATGCATGTGAGCTTCATACATCATCAAAATGTCCCATGTGGAAATCTTGCTTAATTCTAGAAAAATTCAGGAGAAAAGCAAAAACATTTGGTTCAAAAAACATAGTAAATTTCCTTTGACCCAGCCGTTACACTTCTAGGAATTTATCTCAAGGAAATTACTAGATGTGTGATAAGCTAGCTATAAGGATGTGATATTTACCTGCCTCTTGAAAAATCTGTATGCATGTCAAGAAGCAACAGTTAGAACTGGACGTGGAACAACAGACTGGTTCCAAATAAGAAAAGGAGTACATCAAGGCTGTATATTGTCACCCTGCTTATTTAACTTATGTGCAGAGTACATCATGAGAAACGCTGGGCTGGAAGAAGCACAAGCTGGCATCAAGATTGCTGGGAGAAATATCAGTGAACTCAGATATGCAGATGACACCACCTTTACGGCAGAAAGCGAAGAAGAACTAAAGAGCCTCTTGATGAAAGTGAGGAGAGTGAAAAATTTGGCTTAAAACTCAGCATTCAGAAAAATAAGATCATGGCATCCGGTCCCATCACTTCATGGCAAATAGATGGGGAAACAGTGGAAACAGTGGCTGACTTTATATTTTGGACTCCAAAATCACTGCAGATTGCGACTACAGCCATGAAATTCAAAGACACTTCTCCTTGGAAGAAAAGCTATGACCAACCTAAAAGCTGGGCTGGATGAAGCACAAGCTGGAATCAAGATTGCCAGGAGAAATATCAATAACCTCAGGTATGCAGATGACACCACCCTTATGCCAGAAAGTGAAGAGGAATTAAAAGCCTCTTGATGAAAGTGAAAGAGGAGAGTGAAAAAGTTGGCTTAAAACTCAACATTCAGAAAACTAAAATCATGGCATCCAGTCCCATCACTTCATGGCAAATAAATGGGGAAGCAGTGAAAACAATATCAGAGTTTATTTTTCTCAGCTCCAAAATCACTGCAGATGGTGATTGCAGCCATGAAGTTAAAAGATGCTTACTCCTTGGAAGAAAAGTTATGATCAACCTAGACAGCATGTTAAAAAGCAGAGACATTACTTTGTCAACAAAGGTCTGTCTAGTCAAGGCTCTCATTTTTCCAGTGGTCATGTATGGATGTGAAAGTTGGACTATAAAGAAGGCTGAGTGCCGAAGAATTGATGCTTTTGAACATGGTGTTGGAGAAGACTTTTGAGAGTCCTTTGGACTGCAAGGAGATCCAAATAGTCCATCCTAAAGGAGATCAGTCCTTGGTGTTCATTGGAAGGACTGATGTTGAAGCTGAAACTCCAATACTTTGGCCACCTGATGCAAAGAGCTGACTCACTGGAGAAGACCCTGATGCTGGGAAAGATTGAGGTCAGGAGGAGAAGGGGACGACAGAGGGTGAGATGGTTGGAAGGCATTACTGACTCAATGGACATGGGTTTGGGTGGACTCTGGGAGTTGGTGATGGACAGGGAGGACTGGTGTGCTGCGGTTCATGGGGTCACAAAGAGTCGGACACAACTGAGCAACTGATCTGAACTGAATGGGGAGAGAAGAGAGTGTGAGCAAGAGCAAGGAAACTGATGGTGGAGAATAAATGAAAGTTGGTTAAATAAATTAAGGCATATCTGCAAGACAAAACCAGTTTATTGCTCTGTTCTCATCGTTCCTCAAATTTAGTGCATTTTCACTTAAGGTCAACATGAGTTCTTTTATAGTACTTGGTTAACATATACACTGGAGAAGGAAATGGCAACCCACTCCAGTATTCTTGCCTAGACAATTCCATGGACAGAGGAGCATGGTTGTCTGCTGTCCATAGGGTCGCACAGAGTCAGACACGACTGAAGCAACTTAGCATGCATGCATGCATTGGAGAAGGAAATGACAACTCAACTACAGTATTCTTGCCTGGAGAATCCCAGGGACAGAGGAGCCTGGTGGGCTACCATCTATGGGGTCACACAGAGTTGGACACAACTGAAGCAACTTAGCAGCAGCAGCAGCAACATATACACACTATTATATGTATAAAATAGATCAACAACAAGGATCTCCTTGTTATGCTCCTATGCTATAATACAGCACAGGGAACTATACTCAATGACTTGTAATAACCTATGATGGAAGAGAATCTGAAAAAGAATGTGTGCTGTGTTTAGTCACTCAGTGGTGTCTGACTCTTTGCAAACCCCATGGACTGCAGCCCCCTAGGCTCTTCCATCCATGGGGATTTTCCAGGCAAGAATACTGGAATGGGTTGCCATTTCCTTCTCCAGGGGATCTTTCCAACCCTGGGATCGAACGCAGGTCTCCCACATTGCAGGTGGTTCTTTACTGTCTGAGCCACCAGTCAAAAAGAATAGATACACATATATGTATAACTGAATCACTGCTGTATGTGTATGTGTCAGCTGCAAAGTCATGTCTGACTCTGCAACCCCACAGACTATAGCCTTCTAGGCTCCTCTGTCCATGGGATTTTTTTTCAGGCAAGAGTGCTGGACGGGTTGCCACTGTCCTCCTCCAGGGGATCTTCCTGACCCAAGGATCGAACCTGAGTCACCTGTGTCTCCTGCATTGCAAGAGGATTCTTTACCTGCTAAACTGTCAGGAAAGCCCCCACTTTTCTGTAAACCTGAAGCTAATACAACATTTTAAGTCAACTATACTTCAATTTTAAAAATTGCCTACATGTTTTAAAAGAATATTTAATGATGCAAGCATGTTGCCTAAATATATATTTATTGGTAACGTTGTTGTTCAGTTGCTCAGTCGTGTCTGACTCTTTGCGACCCCATGGACTGTAGCACACCAAGCTTCACCATCTCCTGGAGCTTGCTCAAACTCATGTTCATTGAGTCGGTGATGCCATCCAACCATCTCATCCTCTGTCATCCCCTTCTCCTCCTGCCTTCAATCTTTCTCAGCATCAGGGTCTTTTCTAAGGAGTCTGCTCTTTGCATCAGGTGGCCAAAATATTGGAGCTTTAGCTTCAGCATGAGCCCTTCCAATGAATATTCAGGACTGATATCCTTTAGGATTGGCTGGTTTGATCTCCTTGCTGTTCCAGGGATTCTCAAGAGTCGTCTACAACACCACAGTTCAAAAGCATCAATTCTTCAGTGGTAAACCTTTTTTACGGTCCAACTCTCACATCCATACATGACTACTGGAAAAACCATAGCTTTGACTATATGGACCTTTGTTGGCAAAGTAATATCTCTCCTTTTTAATATGCTGTCTAGGTTTGTCATAGCTTTTCTTCCAAGGAGCAAGCATCTTTTAATTTCATGGCTGCAATCACCATCTGCAGTGATTCTGGAGCCCCCAAAAATAAAGTCTGTCACTGTTTCCATTGTTTTCCCATCTATTTGCCATGAAGTGATGAGACCAGATGCCATGATCTTTGTTTTTTGAATGTTGAGTTTTAAGCCAGCTTTTTCACTCTCTTCTTTCACCTTCATCAAGAGGCTCTTTAATTCCTCTTCACTTCTGCCATAAGGGTGGTGTCATCTGCATGTTTGAGGTTACTGATATTTCTCCCAGCAATCTTGATTCCAGCTTGTGCTTCATCCAGCCCAGCGTTTTGCATGATGTCCTCTGCATAGAAGTTAAATAAGCAGGGTGGTGCAGCACTTTAGCACCATCATCTTTTAGGTAAAGTTGTTACTAAACTATAAACACAGGATGATCTCATTTTTATAATAACTTTATGTAAATATAAAACAAAGACTAGGAGGCTGAGTACTAACATGTAAATTAATAGTGGTTACTTCCAAGTGGTAGGATTATGGGTGATTTAAATTTTCTTCTCTGTTCTTTTGGTTTCCCAAACTTTTTTTTCATAGACAGCAGTATTTTTTTTCTTACACTTTTATTGAGATGTAATTGACACACAGCACTGTATAAGTTTAAAATGTACAGCATAATGATTTGGCATAGATGCATCAAGAAATGATTATTGCAGTAAGTTTAGTGAACATCCATCATCTCATATAGATATAAAAGTGAAGAAATAGAAACAATTGTTTTCCTTGTAATGGAATTCTTAGGATTCACTCCCTTAACTTTCATGTATAATATAACATATAGGAGTGTTAATTACACTTATCAATGTTGTACATTACATCCCTATTACTTATTTATTCTTTTCAAGGTTTTAATTAGAAGATACTTGACATTATTATGATGGGTTTTGCCATACATTGACATGAATCAGCCATAGGTATACATATGTCCCTTCCCTCTTGAATCTCCCCATCCCTCCCTATTCAACCCCTCTAGGTTGTCACAGAGCACTGACTTTAGGTTCCTTGCATCTTACATCATATTCCCACTGGCTATCTGTTTTACATATGGTGATGTATATGTTTCAATGTTATTCTCTCAAATTATCCCACTCGTGACACGACTGAAGCTACTTAGCAGCAGCAGCTCCTTCCCTCACTGTTCCAAAAGTCTGCTCTTTATGTCTGTCTCTCCTTTGCTGCCCTGCTAATAGGATCATCATCCACATATATGCATTAATATACACTATTTATCTTTCTCTTTCTGACTTACTTCCCTGTGTGTAATAGGTTCTATGTTCATTCAGTTTATTAGAACTAACTCAAATGTATTCAATATTGTTTTTGAAATAATAAAACTATTTCTTTTTTTTTTAATTTTTATTATTTTTTTTAATTTATTTTTTATTTTACTTTACAATTCTGTATTGGTTTTGCCATACATTGACATGAATCCACCACGGGTGTAGATGCATTCCCAAACATGAACCCCCCCTCCCACCCCCCTACCCACAACATCTCTCTGGATCATCCCCGTGTACCAGCCCCAAGCGTGCCGTATCCTGCATCGGACATAGACTGGCAATTCGATTCTTACATGATATTATACTTGTTTCAATGCCATTCTCCCAAATCATCTCACTCTCTCCCTCTTCTTCTGAGTCCAAAAGTCCGCTATACACATCTGTGTCTTTTTTGCTGTCCTGCATACAGGGTCATCATTGCCATCTTTCTAAATTCCATATATATGTGTTAGTATACTGTACTGGTGTTTTTCTTTCTGGCTTACTTCACTCTGTATAATCGGCTCCAGTTTCATCCATCTCATCAGAACTGATTCAAATGTATTCTTTTTAACGGCTGAGTAATACTCCATTGTGTATATGTACCACAGCTTTCTTATCCATTCATCTGCTGATGGACATCTGGGTTGCTTCCATGTCCTGGCTATTATAAACAGTGCTGCAATGAACATTGGGGTACACGTGTTTCTTTCAGTTCTGGTTTCCTTGGTGTATATGCCCAGAAATGGAATTGCTGGGTCGTATGCAGTTCTATTTCCAGTTTTTTTAAGAAATCTCCACACTGTTCTCCATAGTGGCTGTACTAGTTTGCATTCCCACCAACAGTGTAAGAGGGTTCCCCTTTTCTCCACACCCTCTCCAGCATTTATTTCTTGTAGACTTTTGGATGGCAGCCATTCTGACTGGTGTGAAGTGGTACCTCATTGTGGTTTTGATTTGCATTTCTCTAATAATGAGTGATGTTGAGCATCTTTCATGTGTTTGTTAGCCATCCGTATGTCTTCTTTGGAGACATGTCTAGTTAGTTCTTTGGCCCATTTTTTGATTGGGTCGTTTATTTTTCTGGAATTGAGCTGCAGGAGTTGCTTGTATATTTTTGAGATTAATTCTTTGTCAGTTGCTTCATTTGCTTTTATTTTCTCCCATTCTGAAGGCTGTCTTTTCACCTTGCTTATAGTTTCCTTTGTTGTGCAGAAGCTGTTAAGTTTAATCAGGTCCCATTTGTTTATTTTTGCTTTTATTTCCAATATTCTGGGAGGTGGGTCATAGAGGATCCTGCTGTGATTTATGTCGGAGTGTTTTGCCTATGTTCTCCTCTAGGAGTTTTATAGTTTCTGGTCTTACATTTAGATCTTTAATCCATTTTGAGTTTATTTTTGTGTATGGTGTTAGAAAGTGTTCTAGTTTCATTCTTTTACAAGTGGTTGACCAGTTTTCCCAGAGCCACTTGTTAAAGAGATTGTCTTTTCTCCATTGTATATTTTTGCCTCCTTTGTCAAAGATAAGGTGTCCATAGGTGGGTGGATTTATCTCTGGGCTTTCTATTTTGTTCCATTGATCTATATTTCTGTCTTTGTGCCAGTACCATACTGTCTTGATGACTGTGGCTTTGTAGTAGAGCCTGAAATCAGGCAAGTTGATTCCTCCAGTTCCATTCTTCTTTCTCAAGATTGCTTTGGCTATTTGAGGTTTTTTGTATTTCCATACAAATTGTGAAATCATTTGTTCTAGCTCTGTGCAAAATACTGTTGGTAGCTTGATAGGGATTGCATTGAATCTATAGATTGCTTTGGGTAGTATACTCATTTTCACTATATTGATTCTTCTGATCCATGAACATGGTATATTTCTCCATCTATTAGTGTCCTCTTTGGTTTCTTCCACCAGTGTTCTATAGTTTTCTATATATAGGTCTTTAGTTTCTTTAGGTAGATATATTCCTAAGTATTTTATTCTTTTTGTTGCAGTGGTGAATGGAATTGTTTCCTTAATTTCTCTTTCTACTTTCTCATTATTAATATATAGGAATGCAAGGGATTTCTGTGTGTTGATTTTATATCCTGCAACTTTACTATATTCATTGATTAGCTCTAGTAATTTTCTGATGGAGTCTTTAGGGTTTTCTATGTAGAGGATCGTGTCATCTGCAAACAGTGAGAGTTTTACTTCTTCTTTTCCAATTTGGATTCCTTTTATTTCTTTTTCTGTTCTGATTGCCTTGGCCAAAACTTCCAAAACTATGTTGAATAGTGGTGGTGAGAGTGGGTACCCTTGTCTTGTTCCTGACTTTCGGGGAAATGCTTTCAATTTTTCACCATTGAGGATAATGTTTGCTGTGGGTTTGTCATATATAGCTTTTATTATGTTGAGGTATGTTCCTTCTTTTCCTGCTTTCTGGAGGGTTTTTATCATAAATGGATGTTGAATTTTGTCAAAGGCTTTCTCTTCATCTATTGAGATAATCATATGGTTTTTATTTTTTAATCCATCCAAGGTAATTTTTAACATGACTCACTTCTATTGTATATTTCTTCAGACAAGCAAAGCTTAAATTTCCTTTTTTTATTATGTTTTTTTAATGTTTCTCCCAAATTTCTATGCTTTAATTATAAAAAATGTAATGTATATTCAAGTCTAAAGTATCATATGAACCTCTTGAGTGAAAACTACTTTTTATTTTAACTTGATGTAAAGAACTGGGTGGGAAGATCAACCTACATGGTTCACTCGCTGCTCTGACTGCTTCAGGTGAGAGAGGCTGTCTCCATATTGGAACTAGAAACAAGTATACTTAGGTTTGCTTCCTTTGTGGCTCAGCTGATAAAGAATCTGCCTGCAGTGCGGAAGACCTAGATTCTATCTCTGGGTTGGGAAGATCCCTGGAGAAGGGAAAGGCTACCCACTCCAGTATTCTGGCCTGGAGAATTTCATGGACTGTATTGTCCATGGGGTCTCAAAGAATCAGACACGACTGAGTGACTTTCTCTTTCATTTTCATACTTAGGTTTAGGGGTTCCCTGGTAGCTCAGCTGATTGTGTGCCTGATGAACAGTGAAGCCAAACAAGCCAAAATATAGAAAAATCCAAGTCTGAAGCAGAGAATGGTTTATTGCAGAGCTATGCAAGGAGATGGGTGGCCCATGCCCTAAAATGTCCTGCGCTCCCCAAAGGGTTTTGGCAAAGCCTTTTTAAAAAGTCTGGTTAGGGAGTGGGGTCACAAGATATGTATTCAGCTGGTACACAATTCTTTGACTGGGTAATAGTGAGGGAACAGGATGGTGTCACAGGGGTTAACTTTATCAGTCCTTAAGCTCCTGGAACCCTGGAGTATGTGCTCATGGTTATCAAGTAGTTGACACCTTCCATTTGGTGGAGGGTTTCCATATCTGTGAAACAACTCAGGAAATGTGCATCAAATACTGTCATCTATTCAATAAGTCTTCCCTGGTAGCTCAGCTGGTAAAGAATCGGCCTGCAGTGCAGGAGCCCTGAGTTCAGTTCCTGGGTTGGGAAGCTCCCGTGGTGAAGGGATAGGCTGCCCACTCCAGGATTCTTGGACTTCCCTGGTGGCTCAAATGGTAAAGAATCCTCCTGCAATGCAAGAGACCTAGTTCGATCCCTGGGTTGGGAAGATCCCCTGGAGGAGGGCATGGCAACCCACTCCAGTATTCTTGCCTGGAAGAACAAGAATCCCATGAACAGAGGAGCCTGGTGGGCTACAGTCCATGGGGTCACAAAGAGCTGGACATGACTGAGCGACTCAGAACAGTCATGTGACGGAGAATGGATTGAAGGGGGCGAGGAGTTGGAAGACAGATTTCTAAGTGTTTCAGCTTTAAGTAGTTTAAAGCTGGGCACTAGACCATAATTTCAGATTGGGGTTGAATATTGAATATAAAGAACTGACACTACCATGTCCTGGGGAAGTTCTGGGGTCTGGGACAGAAGCCTGGGGGTAAGGCATATATGGACAGAGCACCATGCAGGTACCTCTCAATTTGAAATCTGGGACTGTACCTGGGCACTTTGTCATCTCTAATGCTTCATGTTTTGTATCCTTTAAAAATATTTTGTACATCTCTCTTGTCTCTTAGAGATAAAAGCAGATGTCTGGTTTGGTAAGACTATCAACATCTGGTGTTCACTATAGTCTTATGAAATTTATTGGTTTTGTTCTCATCTGTCTTCAAGCTTAGTATATTTCCACTTAAGGTCAACAATTTATTCAAGCTGCAACAGAATAAAAATATTCTTTCTTCAGCCTTTCTCTCATGTCTGTCTGATTGCTCAAGACCTCTCTATCTCTGTCTGTCACACACACACACACACACACACACGCACATACCCCTAAAGCCAGTCCAATGGAGACCTTAAAAACTCAGATTTGCTATGTCTATCTATGAAAAATTATGACTTCACTTCTTCCCATTTAATTTCTTCATCAAACACTACTGTTATTCAGAGCAAAACTAAGAAAGCAGAAAACCGTATTTTGCTATTTTATTCCTGATCTCTCTTGTTTCCTGCTGCTTTAAACTTTTCTTCTCCCAGTTGATATGCTGATTCTCATCCATTTCTTTCTAGAGGTAGTGCCTGTGTATTGGGACTGTACCATGAGACATGGGCATAAGGATGTACTATAATGAGCAGCCAGAAGATAAATACACATGCATTTAAATGTGCTTTCATCCATCAGAATTCTTATGAAGCATGATGCGGTCACTGCCTTGGCTGGGTGTGACCAAGAGTCCAGGGATGGCTGATCCTGCTGTTTGATGACTGTATTTGTCTCTTTTCTGTTGGCATCAGGTTTGTTGGCTGGCTGACAACTGCTAGTGAGTTGGGGACTCGGTCTTAGGGGTCCTTCCTCTGCAGGCCTCTCTTAGAAAGTGCTTCTGGCAAAGAATCCTCTACACACTATTGTAAGGCCTTCTTCATGGGTTTTAGTTGTTTAGAATTCAGACAAGAAAATTTGCTTGACCTACTGTAGTCCTTTTTTCTGTGAGATGCATGTTTTTTATGTTTTTACCATTGATGTCTGCTTTTGCAATCTTATCTCTTCTTTTTCCAGTTGATTTTCCAGCAAGTGTGACCAAGTTTGTGGTCACTTTCATGACTACTGTTGCCAGATTTAGCAAATAAAAATATAGTACAGCCAGGTAAATTTGTATTCCAGATAAACGGCAAGTAATTTTTAGTATAAGTATATGTCATACAATATTTGAGACATATTCATACTAAAAATAATTGTTTTTAAATACTATATATTACATATATACACAAATATATATAATCTGAAATTCAGATTTTTTTTTTGGAGGTGGGCCATTTTAAAAATCTTTTGAATTTGTTGCAGTATTGCTTCTGTTTTATGTTGTTGTTGTTGTTGTTGTTGTTGTTGTTGTTTTTGGCTGCAAGGCATGTGGGGTCTTAGTTCCCCAGCCAGGGATTGAACCAGTACCCGCTGCAATGGAAGGTGAAGTCTCAACTACTGGATTGCTGAGAAGTCCCTGAAATTCAGATTTAACTGGGGATTCTCTAGTTTCTCGGGCTTCCCTGGTGGCTCAGAGGGTAGAATCTGCCTGCAATGCAGGAGACCTGAGTTCGATCCCTGGGTCGGGAAGATCCCCTGGAGAAGGAAATGACAACCCACTCCAGTACTCTTGCCTGGAAAATTCC
This sequence comes from Oryx dammah, assembly GCF_014754425.2. NCBI lineage: Eukaryota > Metazoa > Chordata > Mammalia > Artiodactyla > Bovidae > Oryx > Oryx dammah. Next base: position 110,843,466 of record NW_024070186.1, read on the forward strand.
ATGGACGAAGGAACCTGGTAGGAGTACAGTCCATGGGATTGCAAAGAGTCACACACGACTGAGCAACTTTACTTCCGTAGTTTCTCTGGCAACTCTGCTTCCATCTGTCTATAGAGCCTGTTCCTACTTAATTAACACCTTCTCAAAGAAAAACTCAGGAGAGCAAGCCCAATCAGTTGTTTTGTCCCCTTTCTGATGACAAGTTATTGGTGTAGAAAGGTCAAACTTGTGGAAGTCAGTCTTACGGATTGTCTTTGGAATTTGAAATATTCTACCTAACCTCTGAGACTTTGTGCATGGTGCTCTTTATGTCTGGAGTTGCTCCTTCCTCATCCCACCTCCCAACACACACTCTCTCTCTGTCTCTGGGCTCTGAATCTTTCTCTGCTTTGCCTGCCAAGCTCCTACTCCTTCTTTTATTAAATAGTTTCTATTTTGAGTCCATTTCTTTCCTTTGAGAACTGTTCCTTGCCTATGCACATATGAAAAATTGCCCATCCTCTCAGAGCTCACAGCATCCCCAACTTCCCCACCAGACAACTTGCTCATGGCACTCAGTCTTCAAGGAAAGGACTGTACTTGTCCATGTCATTGTTATTCACAACAGTGTCTAACTGTTGAATGAATGAATGAATAATTTGGAGGACTAGGGGTGGAGAGGGATAAAGAGGTAAACTGAAGTGTCGCAATAAAAAATTTCATTGGAGAAAATGAAGACACAAAAGCTTGATTCTGGAAGAATGGTGCAAAGCCAGAGGGAAGGGATGATTTTAAATAGAGCAAATGCCTTTTGTCCATATTGTTTTCCAGCTTAGACTCCATGGAGTCACACTTAAGTCCCAAGGTAAGGTTACCCTAAGAAGGAGCCAAAAGAGAAACAGCCCTTCTGCTAGAACCTCCACAGGTGTGGACTGCATCAGACAGCATCAGCTGTGTAATAGCAGCCACTCCAGGGATAAAGGTGGTGATGGTGTAGCTCTCAATTCTGGTGCTGTCCAAGACAAGCACTCTAGCTTTACTGAGTTTGAGCATGACAGAGGGAAAGGGCAGACATCCATATCAAATACAAGCATTAGCTCCTGTAGCCCCTGAAAACTCCCAGAATTCTTTGAGCATTATCTTGAGAGGATGAGAGTTTTGGCAGAGTAAATGGAGAACAAAATCAACAATTCCTGTTTATAACATATGGTGACCCTATTTTTACCCTCAGTTGGTGTGGCCTGGAAGACATTGACTGTGTCCATATTTGCTAGATTCTTTGTTTAGAATACTCATAAATAAAGATGATGGCTAATTCTTCCACAAGCACTCTGCAGGGTCATTTATAGTTTCTCCCTGCAATTAAATTGCAGGCTCTGAAAAGAGTGGGGAATTTAATGAAACAGAGGAAAATCTGATAAATTTGCCTCGTCCTCCCTTGGAGCAGGGTTATGACCATGTGTCACTTAAGGGTGTTATTTACTAATATTTTTAGGAGAAGCAATTTGCTTCCTGTAATAGAAGATTCTTCAGATAATTATCTATGCTTGCTTCTAATTAAAATAGGCTATAGTTGCACAAAACAGGAAAATCATGACCCCTTTTCCAGCCTCGAATTTAGAGAAAAATGAGTGACTAGAAGACATGATTACATGATCAATACATTCCAATGTCCCTGGAAATGCTATCTTTTTGCTGTAATAATGCAATGACAACAGTTACATCTTCCTACTGAGACAGTAGCTGGAAGGAGAAACAATGCTGTTTACAACAAAATTTTTTATATTTGCTTTTGACTGTAAGTGAAAAGGTAATAGCTGTAATTGGTGGGCAGAGAGAGTTAAGATACTTATAGTGAGAGGAGTTAGCATCTCACTTTCATCCCAAATCTAGTTGCAAATATGAATTTACATAGACACTATGGGCCTTTGGAAAAAAGAGGCTGGAACTCTGACCTGCCCTCCCCAGTGCACCCCCCGCACCCCCCAGCCTCCAGGTTTACTTGACCTGGACTGTACATCATAGCCTCCTCAAGACTAATCCACTGATCCTAGAAAACCATTCCCAGTCAGTCAAACCAGCATCCCTAGAATGGGCAGGCATCACCTTTTAAATAAAACTTCTCAAGTGATTCTAATGTGCACCCAGCTTGAGAACCACTATTCTGAAAGGTACAGAATAATCTGTAGACCTGGAGTGTGGATGATTCCTGTAAAGGCCTGAAGGCCCAGCACAATGGTGGCTGGTGACTTTTGTGCCCATCAGCTATCTGGCCAACTCTGTGTGTGTGTGTGTGTGTGTGTGTGTGTGTGCTGTAGCCACAGACAGAGAAAGAGGGCCCTGCATATCATAATCATTGACACACAAAGAGGTCAATGCATTTTTCCCAGTGTCTTATAAAAGTTTTTTTTTTTTTAATGCTTGGTAAACTATTGAATGAATGTAAATTATGAACAAAGGAAAAATATGCCAAGCCACCTTCTCTAATGTATGCATGCACGTGAGGGTGGGGGAAAGGAGACGGAGGGAGGAAGGGAGAAATTGTGAGAGTCTCTTGAGACTCAGTTTTTCTGGGAATTTGTGCTGACCAAATATAAAATAGGAGAAAGGGTAAACTCTTGCTGTGGCAGTTCTACAGCTCCAGTGGCTGTGGGCGGCATGTGGTGGGCAGGCCGCTGGGAGAGGGTTAATGAGCTGTGGAGTTCTTTCTATTGGACTCATGGAGGCTGATGTGAAATCTTTGCTCAGCTAGTCTTGAGGTAAGTGAAAGAGTTGTATCACCAGAATCTAGTAGCCATTCCCCTTTGGATTCTGGGATAATTTATGGGAGGCAATGACTTCTTGGCTTGGAGAATCTCTAAGATTTTTTTGGTCACGTGGATTCTGCTATACGATGTGAGGCAGGCAATATCCTGGCTCAAGTCTGACTCAGAGAGGGAAATTTCCATGAAGATTTTTTGTCTTGGTAATGTAACTTCCCAGTTCTGCTCACTTAGTACCATTACAACTCATATTGTACTAACAAGAGAGGCCAGAGGGGGAAGTGTCCCATGTATCTTGTCCTAACAGCATCTCTAACAGTTGGTCCATAACTCCATTCTAGGTTCTTCCCTGCAGCATGTTAGCTTTGCACTTGAAGACCTCAGGTTACCTACATTTTACAAAGAGTTAAGTCAAGGATCCTTACCTGAGATTCCTGAAAATAGGTATGTAAGGAATGCAGCTAACAGAGTTCATCTAAAGTCATTGGTTGAGACCAAAGAAAGAAGAAAGGAAAGATAATTTGCAAATATCCATTCAAGGCCATTCCAATAAGAGAAAATATTTCCTTCATGCTTGGATCACAAAGGAAGATTGGAAAAATTTTCTTTTGCTATGAGTCTTCTTTTTAATTAACATTGAGCTCAGCAGCCTCAAACCTCTGCAACCTAAATGCATTAAAGGTCTTCAATATTACTATTACTATAATGCTGTAGAAATTATAGCTTTGCTATAGTAACTTCTCATAGGTCCCCTTTTTATTTCACAAAGCAATGACAAGGTGACTGTTATAGCTTTGAGGGTGAAAGTTTAGCCTTGAGCAGCACCAGAGAATGACCTGCTCCCATTCATTCTATTCTAATTGGGCTATATAAGTTCAACCTGTGAGGTATAGAATCTGGGTAGGAGTCTGCAGTAATGTCACTGAGATTTGTGTTTTTTAAAAATTATTTTTAAATTGAGATATAGCTGATTTACAATACTGTGCAAATCTCTGCTGTATAGTATTGGTGGTACTACAGCTGTGAGGCCCTTCCTCTTGGTTTATCTGATGCTATGCAGTAATTAAATATGGTTTTGTCAAGTGTTGCTAAATTTAAGGTTATAGCATAAGAATCTGCTTTCATGGAGCTTTCAATTAGTTTAGGGAAACAAGACATAGAACCTTAAGTAGGAGGGGAAGACTATATAATACATAGTACAGTGAACAGTTAAGAACATAAGTGGATAGGAATAGCTGGAGAAGACTGATTGGAATAAGTAGTCCTGAGAGAGGTCCCAGAGGCTAGGAAGGACAAGTGAAAAGGTGAAGGGTATGACATGTTGGGTGAGGGAATAGTTAAGGAAAGGTGTTGAGGTGGGAAAGAGGTTGATGTATTTCAGGGACAATGAGAGGACTATTAGCTAGAGTATTCTCTAGGGCTGCTGTAACAAAGTACTACAAATTTGGAGGTTTAAAACAACAGAAATGCCCTGTCTCACAGAGGCTAGATGTTTAAAATCAAGGTGTTACAGAGTTGATTCCCTCTCGAGACTTTGAGGGAGAAACCATTCCATCCATGCCTCTCTCCTAGCTCCTGGTGGTTGTCAGCAGTCTTTGGTTGCATGGCTTGTAGATGCATTACTCCAGTCTCTGCCTCTATCTTAAAATTCCTTCTCCTCTGTGTCTCTGTATCTTAAATTTTTTCTCTTTCTTATAAGGACACCAGTCATTGGATTTAGGGCTCACCCTAAATCCAAAGTAATCTTCTCCAAAGATCGTTAACTTAATTACATCTGTAAAAACTCTATTTCCAAATAAGGTCACATAACCCCTGGGTACCAGGGGTTAGGACTTAGACATATCTTTTGTGTGGACACAATCAACCCACTACAGAGAGTAAAAGGGATCAGGTTGGAGAGATGGAAGAGGTCTGATTGTGGAGATGGAAGGGGTCTGATTGTGGCAGGTCCTGAATTTTTTTTTTTTTAATGTTGTAATGGTGATTCCAGTGTAAATATCTTGGTTATCAGTCAAAATGGAAGTGTTTGGGGAAAAGATTGTGGATGGTCATTTGCATTTAGAACTAAGGACAAATCATTATGAAGGAAAGAAGAAGGTACATGTGATGATTAATTTTACGTGTCAACTTGACAATACCACAGGGTGTTCAGATTAAACATTATTTCTGGATGTGTCTTTGTGGGTGTTTCTGGATGAGATTAGCATTTAAATTGGTGACTCATTAAAGCAGTTTGCCCTTCCCAGTGAGGGTAGATGTCATCATTCAATCCACTGAGGATCTGAATATAACAAAAGGTAGAAGAAATAGGAATTCACCTCTTCTTTTTTTTTTCTGCCTGCTTGCTTGTGCTGGGACATTGATCTTCTTCTGCTCTTAGACTGGAATTTATACCACTGGCTTTCTTGGGTCTTTAGGTTGCAGATAGCAGGCTTGGACCTTTTCAGCCTCCGTAATTCATGGGGTCGCAAAGAGTCGGACACGACTGAGCAACTGAACTGAACTGAACTGAATCATGTGAGCTAATTCCTCATAACGAGTCTCCTGTTGGTTCGGTTTCTCTCTGGAGAACGTTGACTAATGCAATGCATAAGCCTGCTCTAAGGACTTAGGTCATTACCAGTGGTGAAACGTGATTTAAGTACATCATGGAGTGATTTTCTCAGATGGGCCTTTAGCTTAACCTTTTTGGACACTTAGGGGTCCAACCTAACAGGTGTGAGGTAGTATCTCGTTGTGGATCTGATTTTCATTTCCCTGATGATGAGTGATGCCGAACACCTTTCCATGTATCTGTTGTTTATCTGTATGTCTTCTTTGGAAAAATGTCCATTCATAGCCTCTGTCTATTTTTCAGTCAGATTGACTTTTTTTGCTTTTGAGTTGTAAGAGTTCTTCATATATTTTGGATAGTATTCCTTTATCAGACATTTGATTTTGAAATATTTTCTCTCATTTGGTAAGTTGCCTTTTCATTTTGTTAATGATTTCCTTTGTTGTGCAAAACCTCTCTGCTCTTTAATGATAGTATTAAACACCAAGATGTCACAGTTTATGGACAAATCTTTTTCATGATAATTCTGAAAGTATCCTTTTTATTGCTCCAATGTTACAATAATATAAAATTTAATTTTGAGGAAGTTTTATGTAGGTTTTGGTGGTACTTGCATGAAAACATTAATACTTAAAAATTTTTGTTATTTTTATTTTTTCCCAAGAAAAAGGCTGTAACATTAAGTGAATCTAAACATTAAGGGGTCCCTGTGAAGCCTCATGCTAAGCCTCAGCTCTAGTGAACTTAAAGTCACATCTCACACATCCTCTAGCTGCCTCTGAAAAGAATGAGGGCCCTTTAGTGAGTGAGTTTTGATGTTTTCATTGGGTCTCACCATCACACCCTGTCTCCTGACTCCATCAGATCAACCATAGTTTATGTTGTCAGTAGTCTGTGTGTCAAAGGCACTCAGTCTTGTGTGACTCTTTGGGACCCCATGGACTGTAGCCTGCCAGATTTCTATGTCCATGAAATTCTTCAGGCAAGAATACTGGAGTGGGTTGCCATTTCCTTCTCCAGGGGATCTTCCTGATCCAGGGATCAAACCTGGGTCTTCTGCATTGTAGGCAGATTCTTTACCATCTAAGCAATTTATGCAGCAATAAAAAATCCCTACGGTGGCATGTCACTCTTCCACTTTAGAACAAAAACTCCATCATCATCATTGGTGTGCAGAGTTGAGATGTATTTGTGTTTGTTTACAGTTCTGAAAAGAATGAGGAGGCTGGTAGATGACATTGCAAATTGGTAATCTGTTTCTCAGTTACTAAGTGTATACTTTGTGTCCAACATTGTACTAAAAGGAGAGAAACCTCAAATATGATAAGGTCTTCAAGGAGATCACAGCACAGTTGGGGATTTAAGATATACACACAAGAACTTTTACGCAGGAAGCACCAGGCACCAGGTAGGGCGTGGAATGGTGTCTCCTGGCTTAGGATATTATGTAGCTGCATGCCTAGGTCTTGGCCAACCTTCTCCACCCCCGACTCTTGACTGCAGATCCTCCATGATCCTGAATCTCAGGTAACTGATGAGAAATCTTTTGTCCTTTTTGCTTCCAAAGCACCATACTCCACTACTGGATGTTCTGAAAACTGGAGAGGTCATTACTCCATCCACTCAGAATGGCTATTAGTAAGAAGACAACAAATAACAAGTATTGATGCGAATGTGAATAAAAGGGAATCCTTATGCACTGTTGGCAGGAATGCAAATTGGTGCAGCCAATATGGAAAATGATATGGAGATTGCTCAAAAGTTAAAACATGGAACCACAATATGATCCAAGAATTCCACTTCTAGTATTTATCTGAAGGAAATGAAAACACTAACTTGAAAAGATATAAGTGTACCCTCATGTTCATTGTAGAATTATTTATAATAGCCAAGATATGGAAACAACTTGTATCAATCAATGGATGAATGGGTAAATAAAATGTGATTTATATATTGTTCAGCCATAAATCTGCCTGCAATGCAGGAGACCCAGGTTCAATTCCTGGGTCAGGAAGATCTGCTGGAGAAGGGATAGGCTATCCACTCCAGTATTCTTGGGCTTTCCTTGTAGCTCAGCTGGTAAAGAATCTGCCTGCAATGTGGGAGATCTGGGTTCAATCCCTGGTTTGGGAAGATCCCCTGGAGAAGGGAAAGGCTACCCACTCCAGTATTCTGACCTGGAGAATTCCATGGACAGAATAGTATATGTATAGTCCATGGCATCACAAAGAGTCGGACACCACTGAGCAACTTTCACTTTCACTGTTTCACTTTCAGCCATAAATATGAATGAAATATTGCCATTTATGATAACACTAATGGAACTTGAGGACATTATGGTAAGTGAAATAAGTCAGAGAAAAACAGCATATAATTTCACTTATATGTGGAATCTAAAAAATAATTCAAAACTGAACTCATAGATACAGAGAATTTACTGGTGGGTAGCAGAGGCAGGAGGTAGAAGGTGTGCAAAATGAATGAAAGTGGTCAAAAGTTACAAAATTCCAGAAGAAGTCCCATCAAAGTAATGTCCAACATGGTGACTATAGTTAATAATACTATATTGTATATTTGAACATTGCTACGAGGGTAGATCTTACATTCTCATCACAAGAAAAAAATTTTTTGTAATTGTGTGTGGTAATAGACATTAATTAGATATTGTGATGATCATTTAGAAATAGATACAAATATTGAATTATTACATTGTATATCTGAAACTAACATAATGTTGTATGTCTGTTACAACAAACAAGAAGGAAATGAATAGCTAAAAGTACACTGGAGAAGTATTTTAGCAGAAATGACTACAAGAGTGGTTCATGGTTGTTTCTGCCCATTTCCTTTCTTGAGATAAGGAGAATTTATATACTGTGAACTTTGTAAGCTCTGCATAAACTGTTATAAAAGTTTCAGATGTGTTTTGAATTTAATATTTTTTTCACTACCAGAGAGTCAAAAGGGAGTGGAAAAATTAACCAGAAAGTTTTATTTCAAAAGCAATTTTATTAATTAAAATATCATTAGCAGTGGTTCAGTATATAAAGTTAATAATTTCTTTAATATAGCTATTTGTCATTTATAGATCCCCAGCTTTTAACCTGAGTAACCAACTCTGTTTTTCCTTTAGTTCCACATAGACAGGGTTAGAGGCAAGCATGGATTTTTTTCCTCTCTGACTTGTGTTTATACAATAACTCCTTTCAGTCTGCTTTATGTGCATTTACATATATGAAAAGAAGTAAAATATATTACAGAGGCTCTAATCTTATATATTAACTATGTGAAAATTCAATTTTCTACTCATCAAATATTTTCCCTTTTAATTATCAGTTAACCTCTCTTGTTCTTCTTGTACTGTACTCCTAAATTACCTTCCTACCTGCTATAAAACTCTATGAAAGTTTTCATAATGTGTTAAGAAAATATTACTCTGGATCCAGACATCCAAAAGCTTTTTTAAAAAGCAATTTATTGTCAAAATTTAAAAAAATTGTGCTTTAAAGGACACTACCAAGAAGATAATCCAAAAAGGAAAAAAATATTTGCAAATCATATATCTGATAAGGGTCTTATATCTAAAATATAAAGAGCTCTTATACTCAATAAAAAAGAGGCAAAGAATCCAATTAAAAATGGGCAGAGGGACTTCCCTGGTGGTCCAGTGGCTAAGACTCTGAGCTCCCAGTGCAGGGGGCCCAGGTTCGATCCCTGGTCAGGGAGCTAGATCCCACATGCTACAATTAAGACCCAGAGCAGCCAAATAAATAATAAAATTATATTTAAAAAAAAAAAAAAAAAATGGGCAGAGTTCAATAGACATTTCCCCAAAGAAGATATAAGCACAAGGAAAGGTGCTCAACATCATTAGACACTAGAAATGCAAATCAAAAATCACAAGATACCACTAGGATGGAGGGTTTCCCCAGTGGCTCAGCAAGTAAAGAATCCACCTGCAGTGCAGGAGACATAGGAGATTCAGGTTTGATCCATGGGGTTCCCCCTGGAGGAGGAAATGGCTTCCTACTTCAGTGTTCTTTCCTGGGAAATTCCATGGACAGAGGAGCCTGGTGGGCTATAGTCCATGGGGTCACAAAGTGAGTACCACTAGGATGGATGGTTGTAATAAAAAAAGACAGACAATAGTATTGGTGCTTATGAGATTGTAAAATGGTGCAGCCATTGGGAAATCAGACTGGCAGTTCCTTGAATGGTTAAACATGGAGTCCCTATATGAACTAGCAATTCCACTCCTGGGTATATACCCAAGAGAACTGAAAAATGTGGCCACATAAAATTTGTCTACAAAAGTTCATAATAGCATTATTCGCAGTAGTCAAAAAGTGGAAATAACCCACATGTCTATCAACTAATGAGTGGATTGAAGAAATGTGGTATTATGTATACAATGGAATATTATTGGGTCATGCTATGGAATGAATATTTCTGTCTCCGCTGATCCACCACTGAAGCCATTACCCACAATGTGATAATACGAAGAGGTGGAGAATTTGAGAGGTAATTAGGTTTAAATGAACTCATGAGAGTAGAGCCCCCATAATAGGATTGGTATCCTTATAAGAACAGGAAAAGACACTAGATGGTCTTCTCTCTGCATTATGAAGATCCAATGAAAAGTCTTCTTTTTTTTTTTTTTTTTTGAGTGTTAGTTCTAAAAGGTCTTGTAGGTCTTCATAGAACCATTCAACTTCAGTTTCTTCAGCATTACTGGTTGGGGCATAGACTTGGATTACCATGATATTGAATGGTTTGCCTTGGAGATGAACAGAGATCATTCTGTTGCTTTTGAGATTGCATCCAAGTACTGCATTTCCGACTCTTTTGTTGACCATGATGGCTACTCCATTTCTTCTGAGGGATTCCTGCCTGCAGTAGTAGATAAAATGGTCATCTGAGTTAAATTCACCCACTCCAGTCCATTTTAGTTCACTGATTCCTAGAATGTTGATATTCACTCTTGCCATCTCTTGTTTGACCACTCCAATTTGCCTTGATTCATGGACCTGACATTCCAGGTTCCTATGCAATATTGCTCTTTACAGCATCGGACCTTTCTTCTATCACCAGTTACATCCACAGCTGGGTATTGGTTTTGCTTTGGCTCCATCCCTTCATTCTTTCTAGAGTTATTTTTCCTCTGACCTCCAGTAGCATATTGGGCACCTACTGACCTGGGGAGTTCCTCTTTCAGTATCCTATCATTTTGCCTTTTCATACCAGACCACCTGACCTGCCTCTTGAGAAATCTGTATGCAGGTCAGGAAGCAACAGTTAGAACTGGACATGGAACAACAGACTGGTTCCAAATAGGAAAAAGAGTACATCAAGGCTGTATATTGTCACCCTGCTTATTTAACTTCTGTGCAGAGTACATCATGGGAAATGCTGGATTGGAAGAAACACAAGCTGGAATCAAGATTGTTGGGAGAAATATCAATAACCTCAGATATGCAGATGACACCACCCTTACGGCAGAAAATGAAGAGGAACTAAAAAGCCCCTTGATGAAAGTGACAGAAGAGAGTGAAACTGTTGGCTTAAAGCTCAACATTCAGAAAACGAAGATCATGGCATCCAGTCCCATCACTTCATGGGAAATAGATGGGGAAACAGAGGAAACAGTGTCAGACTTTATTTTGGGGGGCTCCCAAATCACTGCAGATGGTGACTGCAGCCATGAAATTAAAAGATACTTACTCCTTGGAAGAAAAGTTATGACCAACCTAGACAGCATATTCAAAAGCAGAGATATTACTTTGCCGACTAAGGTCCATCTAGTCAAGGCTATGGTTTTTCCTGTGGTCATGTATGGATGTGAGAGTTGGACTGTGAAGAAGGCTGAGCACTGAAGAATTGATGCTTTTGAACTGTGGTGTTGGAGAAGACTCTTGAGAGTCCCTTGGACTGCAAGGAGATCCAACCAGTCCATTCTGAAGGAGATCAGCCCTGGGATTTCTTTGGAAGGAATGATGCTGAAGCTGAAACTCCAGTACTTTGGCCACCTCATGCGAAGAGTTGACTCATTGGAAAAGACTTTGATGCTGGGAGGGATTGGGGGCAGGAGGAGAAGGGGACGACAGAGGATGAGATGGCTGGATGGCATCACTGACTCGATGAACGTGAATCTGAGTGAACTCCAAGAGTTGGTGATGGACAGGGAGGCCTGGCGTGCTGCGATTCATGGGGTCGCAAAGAGTAGGACACGACTGAGCGACTGAACTGAACTGAGTAAAAAGTCTGCAAGTCAGCGAGAAGGCCCTCACTAAAGACCAGATCTTCAAATCTGCCAACACCCTATTCTTGGACTTCACAGGCTTCATAAATATGAGAAACAAATGCTCTTTAAGTCACCTTGTCTATGACATTTTGTTATAGCTACGTGAAACAACTAAGGTCAAGAAAAGGGATGAAGTGCTGATATACACTGTTGTTCTTCAGTCGTTAAGTTGTGTCCAATTCTTTGAGTCCCCATGGACTGCAGCATGCCAGGCTCCTCTGTCCTCCTTTCTCTCCTGGAGTTTGCTCAAATTCATGTCCATTAAGTTGGTGATGCTATCTAACCATCTCATCCTCTGACACACCCTTCTCCATTTGCCTTCAATCTTTTCCAATATCAGAGTCTTTTCCAATGAGGTGGCTCTTCTCATCAGGTGAGCAAAGTATTGGAACTTCAGCTCCAGCATCAGTCCTTCCAATGAATATTTAGGATTGATTTCCTTTAGAATTGACTGGTTTGAGCTTCTTGCTGTCCAAGTGACTCTCAAGTCTTCTCTAGCACCACAACTTGAAAGCATCAGTTCTTTGCACTCAGCCTTCTTTATGGTCTAACTCATAATCTGCACATGACTACTGAAAAAATGATAGCTTTGACTATATGGACCTTTGTCGGCAAAGTGATGTCTCTGCTTTTTAATATGCTGTCTAGGACTGTCATAGCTATCCTTCCAAGGAGCAGTGTTAGTTGCTCAGTTGTGTCTGACTCTTTGCTACTCTATGGAATGTAGCCTGTCAGGCTCCTCTGTCCCTGGAATTCTTCAGGCAAGAACACTGGAGTGGCTTGCTGTTCCCTTCTCCAGAAGATCTTCCTGATCCAGGTATAGAACCTGGGTCTCTTGCATGGCAAGCAGACGCTTTACTGTCTGAGCCATCAGGAAAACCCAAGTGTCTTAATTTCATGGCTGCAGGTACCATGTGCAGCGATTTTGGAGTCTAAAAAAATAAAGTCTGTCACGGTTTCCATTTTTTCCCATCTATTTACCATGAAATCATGGGACAGGATGCCATGACCTTAGTTTTTTGAATGCTGAATTTCAAGCCAGCTTTTTCACTCTCCTCTTTCACCCTAATCAAGAGGCTCTTTAGTACCTCCTCGCTTTCTGCCATTCGGATGTTGTCATCTTCTTATGTGAGGTTATTGATATTTCTCCTGGCAATCTTGATTCCAGCTTGTGATTCATTTAGCTCAGCATTTCACATGATGCACCCTGAATATAAGTTAAATAACCAGGGTAACAATACAGCCTTGTACTCCTTTCCCAATTTCTAACCAGTCAGTTGTTCCATGTCCAGTTCTACGTGTTGATTCTTGGCTCACATATAAGTTTCTCAGGAGACTAGTAAGATTGTCTGGTATTCCCATCTCTTTAAGAATTTTTCAGTTTGTTGTGATTCACACAGTCAAAGGATTTAGCATAGTAAATGAAGCAGAACGTTTTTCTGCAACTCCTTTGCTTACTGCATGATCCAGTCAGTGTTGGCAATTTGATCTCTGGTTTCTCTGAGTTTTCTAAACCCAGTTTGTACATCTGGAAGTTCTTGGTTCATATACTGCTGAAGCCTGGCTTGAAGGATTTTGAGCATAACCTTGCTAGCAGACACATGCTACAGATGGAAAAACTTTGAAAACATTTTGAAGCCAGACACAAAGCCCAACAGAAAACAAAAAACAAACAAAAGACAAAAAAAGGAAAAGAGAGGAAGAGAAAAGAAAAAAAAGAGCAAAGAGGGAACAAATCCATTCGAATCACCTCAAATCAGCTAATAGAGATTTAATTGGCTTTGCCAGTCTGCTTCATTTCTGCCATAGGAGAGAGCTTAGAATATTTGTCTGAGCAGAGTACTGTTTGTACCTGCAGCAAACACTATGTGTCTGCCTCTCATAGGTTGGGTCAGTGGCATCTGCTTAAGACATGAACCAGAAAAAAATTTCAGTAAACATAGGCTGAAACTGGTGTGGTAATACCTGAATGTTAGAGCATTGCTTTAAAAAAAGATCCAACAGGCTGTCTTTATTAATTTTTTTCTTTTTAGCAAGAAGGAGTCCAAGGAATTAGACTTAATTAAATACACAGTTGGCTTTTGGACAATGTGGGGGTAGGGGTGTGGACCTCTACTCAGTCAAATACATAAGTTATAGTGAGCCCTCCGCGGTTCTTTTGTATATGTGGTTCCTCCATATATGTGATTGCACATCTACAAATTCAATCAACTACAAAATATGTAGAACTGTAGTATTTGCTGTTGAAAAAAATCCATATATAAGTGGACCTGCACAGTTCAAACCCTTGTTATTCAAGAGTCAACTGTACTAGCTTCTCAGCTATAAAAACACTAGCAGCAAAAACCAATTTTATTTAAGGGTGGTTGGTAGCATTTCCTAATTATTGGAATTCCTTGTCCTGTGAATAAATAATGGCAAGTGTCATGAGGCCACTTGAATTAAAAAAAATATATTTCTTTTATTGTGGTAACATATAGCAAGAAATTTACATTTTAGCCATTTTAAGTGTTCTAATCAGTGGCATTAAATTCATTCACATTGTTATGTATGAGGCTCCTTTTTGAAATGTATCATTTACTTGGTCATTTTTTTCCTTCAGAATATAAAAGTGACACTCAAAATCTCTGCACATCCAGTTGAGTGAGGTCAGTATTCTTACTCACTTAAGAGAACTCAGACATCAATAAGATAATGCTGAATTACCTCATCTACTACTTCTTAGGTAGGTAAAGTCCAGATTAGCAAATTCTGGTTGAAAAAAAGATTTCAGGTTCCAAGTATCTGTCATAACCAACATCAATGGAAAATTCTTTCTTTGAGATTACCTTGATTCCAGTATACTTTGGCCTCTCTGTGTCATACTTGTTAAATTCTTTTACTAAATCTGGGCAAATATAACTATACTCCTTTACTTCCATAGCTGTTTCCAGGGATTGCCCTAGAGGAATTCCTACTTCTTGGCCTCTTAGCAATTGCTGAATGGAATACAGTACAGCTTACCTTGTCACTGGAATGTGCTTCCTTCAGCTGCCAGTCACATGTCCTGTAGCCATAGAAAGGACAGGAGTGACTCCGTCTTAATACCGGCCACTGTCAGTTTTCCTACTTGTTTTGATGCTCAGGATGTTAGTGCAAGCATAGACTGCATGGCTCTATATGAGCCAGGAAGGACTCAAACAGTGTTTCAGTAGTATATTTTATTTTCAGGAGCATGAAGTGGAGATTTAATCAGAAGAAAGTAATGACCTTCAAGTTGTACTTTAAGTACTGAGACAATATTTTGTCCATAAACCTTTCTATTAGGTAACACTCTTAAACTATACCACGGTGGACAGGCCACTTTATGAACCATGTGGTTTTTTCTTTTACTTCATTTTTTTCATCTCTAATTTTGTTTATTTAGGCTCTTTTTTTTTTCTTAGTAAGTCTGGCTGAAAGCTTATCAACGTTGTTTATCATTTTCATAAAACCAATTCTTAGTTTCATTGATCTTTTTTATTGTGTGTTTTTGGGGAGCTTTATTTTATTTATTTCTGCTCTGGACTATATTGTTTCCTTCCTTCTGTTAAGTTTGGGCCTTTTCTAAATCTGTCAGATGGAAAGTTAGGTTGTTTATTTTAGATTTTTCTTATTTCTTGTGGCAGGCCTATATTGCTATTAACTTTCTTCTTAGAACTGCTTTTGCTATATCCTATAGATTTTGAAAAGTTTAACTTCTGTTTTCATTCATCTCAAGGTATTTTTTGATTTCCTCTTTCATTTCTTTGTTGATTCATTTTATTAGTAACATCTTGTTTAATCTCTACATGTTTGTGTTTTTTTTCTTCCATTTTTCTTCCTGTAATTGATTTCTAGTTTCATACTGTTGTGGTTGGAAGTGATATTTAATATAATTTCAATTTTTTAAACTTACTGAAACTTGTTTTGTGTTCACCATGTTATCTATCCTGGACACTTGAAAAAAGTGTGTATTCTGGGTTTTTGTTTGTTTGATGGCATGTTCTACATGCATGCTCAGTTACTTTAGTCATGTCTGACTGTGACCCTATGGATTTTAGCCCTCCAGGCTCCTCTGTCCATGGGATTCTCCAGGCAAGAATACTGGAGTGGGTTGCCATGCTTTCCTCCTGAGGATCTTCCCAACCCAAGGATCAAACCCACATCTCTTATGTCTCCTGCACTGGCAGGCAGGTTCTTGACCACTAGCAACGCTTGGGAAGCTTCAGGTATCTATTAAGTCTACGTGGTGTAATGTGGAATTTAAGGCCACTACTTCCTTATTAATGTTCTGTTTAGATGGCCTGTCCATTGATCTAAGTGGTATATTCAAGTATCCTACTATTATTATATTACTATCAATTTCTTCCTTTATGTCTGGTAACATTTGCTTTACATATTTAGATGCTCTGATTATTAAAGGGATTAGACCTGGTAGACAGAGTACCTAAAGAACTATGGACGGAAATTTGTAATATTGTATGGGAGACAGTGACCAAAACTATCCTAAAGAAAAAGAAATGCAAGAAGGCAAAGTGATTGTCTGAGGAGGTTTTACAAACAGCTGAAAAAATAAAGAGAAGCAAAATATGTGGGAAGAAGGGAAAGATACACCCAACTGAATGCAGAGTTCCAGAGAAAAGCAAGGAGAGATGAGAAGGCCTTCTTAAATGAACAATGCAAAGAAATAGAGGAAAACAACAAAATGAGAAAGACTAGAGATCTCTTTAAGAAAATTGGAGATATCAAGGGAAATTTTCATGTAAGGATGGGCACCATAAAAGACAGAAAGAGTAAGGACCTAACAGAAGCAGAAGAGATTAGGAAGAGGTGGCAAGAATACACAGAAGAACTATACAAAAAGGGTCTTAATGACCTGGATAACCATGATGGTGTGGTCACTCACCTAGAGCCAGACATCCTGGAGTGTGAAATCAAGTGGGCCTTAGGAAGCATCACTGTGAACAAAGCTAGTGGAAGTGATGAAATTCCAGCTGAGCTATTTCAAATCCTAAAAGATGATGCTGTTAAAGTGCTGCCCTCAATATGCCAGCAAATTTGGAAAACTCAGCAATGGCCACAGGACTGACAAAGGTCAGTTTTCATTCCAATCTCAAAGAAGGACAATGCCATAGAATGTTCAAACTGCTGTACAGTTGCACTCATTTCACATGCTAGCCAAGGTTATGTTCAGAATCCTTCAAGTTAGGCTTCAGCAGTACATGAACTGAGAACTTCTAGATACGCAAACTGGGTTTAGGAAAGGCAGAGGAACCAGAGATCAAATACCAACATTTTTTGGATCATGGAGAAAACAAAGGAGTTCCAGAAAAACATCTACTTCATTGACTACGCTAAAGCCTTTGACTGTGTGGATCACAGCAAACTATGGAAAATTCTGAAAGAGATGGGAATACCAGACCACCTGACCTGCCTCTTGAGAAACCTATATGCAGGTCAGGAAGCAACAGTTAGAACTGGAACAAGAGACTGGTTCCAAATAGGAAAAGGAGTACATCAAGGCTGTCTATTGTCACCCTGCTTATTTACCTTATGTTCAGAGTATGTCATGTGAAATACTGGGCTCGGTGAATCACAAGCTGGAATCAAGATTGCCAGAAGAAATATCAATAACCTCAGATATGCAGATGATACCACTCTAATGGTGGAAAGTGAAGAAGGACTAAGGATCTTCTTGATGAGGGTAAAAGAGGAGAGTGAAAAAGCTGGCTTAAAAACTCAACATTAAAAACACTAAGATCATGGCATCTGATCCTATCTCTCCATGGCAAACAGAATGGGAAAGAGTGGAAGAAGTGATAGATTTTATTTTCCTTGGCTCCAAAATTACTAAGGACAGTGACTGTAGCCATGAAATTAAAAGACCCTTGCTCCTTGGCAGGAAAGCTATGACAAACCTAGACAGTGATATCACTTTGCTGAGACATCAATTTGCTGACAAAGGTCCATATAGTCAAAGCTATGGTTTTTCCAGTAGTCGTGTACAGATGTGAGAGTTGAACCATAAAGAAGACTGAGGGTCTGAGAATTATACTTTTGAATGTGGTGCTGGAGAAGGCTCTTGATTTGGACTGAAGATTTCCTTGGACTACAAGGATATAAAACCAGTCAATCCTAAAGAAAATCAACCTTGAATATTCATCAGAAGGATTGATGCTGAAGCTCCAACACTTTTACCACCTGATGTCAAAAGCCAACTCATTGGAAAGAACCTTAATGCTGGGAAAAATTGAAGGCAGAAGGAGAAGGGGTTGCCAGAGGATGAGTTGATTAGATAGCATCACTGACTCAATGGACATGAATGTGAGCAAACTCTGGAAGATAGTTGAGGACAGAGGACATGAGGTACATGTGCTACAGTCCATGGGGTAGCAAAGAGTTGGACACGACTTAGTGACTAAACAGCAACAAGAGCGTATTAAATCTATATATATTTATAAATGCTATATTCTTTTCTTGTATTGACCCCTTAATCATTATATAATTCTCATGTTTGTCTTTTGTACAGAATTATTTTTTCTGATATAAATACTGCTAAACCAGCTGTCTTTTCATTTCCATTTGCATGGATTATATTTTTTCCTATCCCTTTACTTTTAGTCTTCTGTTCTTCCTTAATGAGTTGATGTCTTAATTCCTTGTTCGTCCCAGTTAAAGCTAGTTCTCATAGCCTTCATTCATACTAAGTGAAAATAATGTCAATACTTTATGGTATTGGAAGACCAAGGGTATTTACAGTTTCTAAATTGAAGGTATAATGGCTTTGTATTGTAAGTGAACAGTATTGTAAAGTAAAATAAGTAAAAATAAAAATGTTTTTTTACCAATACAGAATTGTAAAGTAAAAAAAAAAAATAAAAATAAAAAAATAAAAAAATAAAATAAAATAAAAAAAAAATAGTTTTTGTTTTGAAATTTTTATTGACATTCAAAGTTTTGAGAAATATGCAGTGATTTGATATACGTTAGAAATTTAGAGAGATAATAGAACTCTTGGGAGGAAAGAGAAGCAGCCTATTGATTTACACAGGATGGCATGTAACATTCTTCTTTCCTCTTTTTGTTTTTGGTGGCAAAAAGTGATTCCTTTTTCGTTTTGGGTCTGAAGGATTTGTTGTGTGTTGGTAAGTCTTCCCCTTGCTCATGAAGGAATTATGCTGATAGTAACCATAGCCTCAGAGTATTAGTGTTTGATTTGATTCTGGGGAGAATTAACCAGGTCCCTTTCCACAATCAAACATCAAGCAATAGCATTTGAAGTAGTTGCCCGTCTGTGAGCAAAACTGGCCATAAATTCCATCTATTCCATATACCACCCACCCAGATAACTCTGGCGGGGCACTTACATACACAAGGAACCACCACTAAGAGACAGGCACTCAGAATTAGGGAGGTCAGGGTCATCAGCTGCTGGCAGGCTCTGACAAAACATCAGTTGTTGTTTCCCAACTATGAGGGCTTGCTTTGTGTCCAGAGCCCACATCAAACACATTGCTGCAATGGAGCAGATTGTCTGCCATAGTGTTTCACTGAAATGTTTTGTTGCACTTCTCTGATGTGCATATAAATAGAGTGAAAATCCTGCTTTTCTTTTTTCACAGATTGAAATGTAAAGATTATAAAGGACAGGTGTGATCATAACAGCAGCTCTTAAAAAATATAAAAAATAACTATAGCTTAAACCAAATAATTTTCTTCCCTTGAGTAAACTGCCTAGCATTGTAAGTTTCTGAAAAGCCTGTATCACAAGAATAACAGAAATACCTGAACCCAGATGAATCTTGCCACCAAGCATGTTGAGACATATACATCGTCATATGACAGGGATACGTATAAAACTGATGTTGGAATTTGGTCTTAAGTTAGTTGTTTGTTTTCTTATTTATTCTCCTGTGATTTACTGATAAGACAGAGTATTTGAATTCTTTCTTCTTCCCAGTTAAAGTTAATTCTTTCTTCTGTTATTTTAAATTGGAAATTGTGACACTTCCTGTTTTCCTTTCAAATGGGAAAATTGGTGAAAATATTTTGTAAACTGTGATGTGTTGTTATTTTTTAAAGTTCCATGATTTATAAGGTTTTTAAAAATTGTATTTGGCATTATTTACAGAAAGGATTTTTTCAGTGCTTATTGACTATGTTTCTGGTAGTATTTCATCCAGAAGATGTCCCTGTCCAGGGCATATGTCTATAAGAAGCAAATTATTCCTTCCACTTGCATTGCTGCAGGCTTTGAAGAAGGGGCTCTATAGCTACCAGCAGAAGTTAGAGCTCAATCTGTGATTCAAATAATGCCAAAGGCACTTCTGCTTAGATAATTATATGAAGCCAGATGGGATTAATTAGGGGCACTATATATTCAAAACCAAGGCACCAGTTTTGGCTCCATCCCTCTGGCTCCCTGGCGCCACTATTAATCTCAGAATCTTAGGTAGTGATAGTAGAGTCCAGACTCACCACCATCAGAGAGGTTTGAAGAGAGTCTGAAGAGCCTTGGTTTCTCCCTGCTACTGTTTTTCTACCCACATTTGCAAAGGAGTTGGTTCAGTGGAGGAACAGAGCAGGGGGAAGCCCTGTCCTGAAGGCTGGCAATGTGAAAGGGCCAATTTTTTCTGCATGGTGATCAGCTTGGGGTGGCAGCTGCTCCTACAACCAGTCATGAAGCTTTGAGAGTTTTTCCCAGGTTTTCCCCCCAGATCTGTGGGAGACCTAGTCCTCTGATTTAGTCTCAGGTCTTGAGAGGTGGGACCTGTATGGAATGGGCTGAAGCCAAACCAGGAATCTGGGGCAAGAAGAAATTTATGTTCTTGTTAAAGTCAAGGTTGACCTGGGATGTAAAGAAATGTCTGAATCCTGTAGTCCTAGCAGCGAGATGATGTAAAAGTTAATATTAGAGAATGGGAAAGATGGAATAAACTAAGCGGACCCCAGAAAGCCCTTCTGAAGTAATAATGCATACCTCCCTTCAGTGCCTTTTGGCCTGAAAGGTGACTGATGTGAAAGCAGTGTTCCTTTTCCCTTAGGTTTTCGTTGCCTGTAGCTCCTTACATCTGGATCATTGGATCTGGGACCTTGTTGAGCTATGTGAGGACTTAGAAATCCCGTCTTTTCTTTTTCATTCTCACTGGGTGATACTTGATACACCTGTCTGGGGAGTTCTCTTTATGTAAATGTCTGAAATTAAAAGACGCTTGCTTCTTAGAAGAAAAGTTACGACCAAACTAGACAGCATATTAAAAAGCAGAGACATTACTTTGCCAACAAATTCCTTTTGGTCAAAGCTATGGTTTTTCTAGTAGTCATGTATGGATGTGAGAGTTGGACTGTAAAGAAAGCTGAATGCTGAAGAATTGATGGTTTTGAACTGTGGTGTTGGAGAAGACTCTTGAGAGTCCCTTGCAAGGAGATCCAACCAGTCCATCCTAAAGGAAATCAGTCCTGAATATTCATTGGAAGGACTGATGCTGAAGCTGAAACTCCAATACTTTGGCCACCTGATGCGAAGAACTGACTCATTTGAAAACACCCTGATGCTGGGAAAGATTGAAGGTGGGAGGGGAAGGGGACGGCAGAGGATGAGATGGTTGGCTGGCATTGCTGACTCAATGGGTATGAGTTTGAGTAAGCTCTGGGAGTTGCTGATGGACAGGGAAGCCTGGCGTGCTGCAGTCCATGGGGTCACAAAGAGTTGGACATGACTGAACTGAACTGAAATGTCTAGAGATCAAGCTTTAGGAGTAGAAAACCCCCATGAAAATATCATACCAGGTTTGTACCTTAAATAATTGTTTCTGAAGACAAATGCACACGAACTAGTTCACATGTGCAATCATAATAAATTAATTAATGAGGAGGAAGAAGTTAATGTAGCTGGCCTGTAACTCAGGTTGCCCCAAACTACCAAGGGGTGCTCCACTTTGGACGAGGGGAAAGAAGGCAGGTTACCCAACCTAACTGCCTAGACAATGTAATTCTGGACCTCTGGGTAAATAGGTCAATGATCTCTGCTAACAGGAGTGCTCTTAGCAAGGTATCCTTGAAAACTGATATGAAAGCTAGGGTATAAAACAGAGATGTATCATGAATAAAATTTTCCCTTACTGTGTGAGATAACCCCATATATCCTCCATTGGCAAGCTCATCTATCATTCTGGGCCAGAGGGTGAGTGCTCATCACAAGAAAAAAGAGAAACCACTTCAGTGTCCCCAGATCCTCTCTGCCTTGTCTGAGCCCCTGGATTACCTGACTCTTTCACATGATTATGGAGACTTGATACTGGGTAAGATTTTTATATGTGTGAGTCTGATCCTTGGTAACAGCTGAAGTGCTAAAAAAATAGAGCAAAGAAAATGGTTCCAAGTACATGTGCCTGTCTTCCAAGATCCACTTTCTACACTTAGCTTTTGTTAAAATTTTTAATTTATGGGGAAGAATAAAAAAGGAAATAAAAGAGGAAAAATTTAAATCAGGTTGTTTAAGTATTCAGTGGATTACTTTTTCTATTTTTATTGTGATAAATATATATAACTTAAAACTTACTATGTTAGTTTTTTTCATTTAAAAAACTTATATAGTTTTAATTGAAGGATAAGTGCTTTACAATATTGGTTTCGTTTCTGCCACATGTCAACATGAATTAGCCATAGGTGTACATAAATCCCCTACCTTTTTTTAAATTTTAAATTTATTTTTAATTGAAGGATAATTGCTTTGCAGAATTGTGTTGGTTTCTGCCAAACATCAACATGAATCAGCTATAAGTATACATATGTTCCCTCACTTTTGAACCTCCCTTCATCTCCCTACCCATCCCATCCCTCTAGGTTGTTAACAGAGCCCCAGTTTGAGTTCCCTAAGTTATACAGCAAATTTCCTTTGGCTGTCTGTTTTACATATGGTAGTGTGTATGCTTCTAACCATGTTAATTTTTAAGTGTATAATCCTGTGGCATTAAATACATTCATTCACACTGTTGTGCAACCATCATCACCATCCATTTTCAGAACTTTTTCATCAGCTGACAGAAACTCTATTGCCATTAAGTAATTACTCCCCAACACTCCTCTCCTAGCATCTGGTAGCTCCTATTCTTCGTATTGTCTCCATGAATTTACCTACTCTAGGTACCTCACATATTTGGAGTCGTATTTGTCCTTTTGTATCCAATTTATTTCATTTAGCATAATATTCACAGGGTTCATCCATATTATAATATGTATCAGGATTTCATTCCTTTTCTAAAGGTCAATGATATTCCATTGTACAATACCTCACCTTTGTTTATCCATTAACCTGTTGATGGCCATTTGAGTTGTTTCCTTATTTTGGCTATTGTGAATAATGCTGCTATAAACATTAGTGTATGAGCATCTGTTTGAGTTCTTTTGGGTATATACCTGGAAGTGGAATTGCTGGATCCTATGGTAATTCTATATCTCACTTTTTGAGGAACTGCCATGCTGTTTTCCACAGTGGCTATGCCCACATGGCAAGCAGCTTTCTTCACATGATCTTTCTCTAGTGTGTCTTCTTACTCAACTTCGACTGTTCATGCAGATGAAGAGGGATTTGACATACCTGGCCATTGTTCTGTTTGTTATTCTGTTCTTTTTGGTATGGTTTACCTTCTAGAAAGTTAAAAGATATATTTGTTTAAGGAAAGTGATTTCTATTTCCTATTATAATGATTATTTGTATTTCAAATATAATATTCAGTAAGTATCACTGAGGAATTTATATCACTGACTGCTTAAGCCTTCATTGCCTTAAAAGTGCGTGCAACATTCTGAATGTCAGAATTGTTTTCTTCATTATTGTTGTTTGTAAAAGCAGTATCTGTTCCTTTTAGATTTTTAGGGCCTGTCTGCCTCTGTTACTGCTGAAGCCCAAACATTCAGCCTGCAGTTGGCACTACAGAGAGGGGAAGCCCGGCTGGGGCCTGTTCTGCCTCCCGGCTGTTGATAAACCTGTCAGCCAGGTTGCGGGGGCAGAATTCTGGCAAGACTAGTGTTCAGAATTTCTTAAGTTTAGCCAGCTGGCAATGGATGTCATCCAGGAGATGAATATGACACCCTAACTCCCTGCTCCATAAAAATGCATACATACGTCATAATACTTCATTTTGATTTTTCTATGATATACTGTGGGCTGCAAAAATCTCTAAGTAACATCAGTTAGGAGAAGCAGAGTACAATATGACATCTGCTTAACTATTTTCTTTTTTGGTAGAAAATCTGTTAAATTAGGCCTGTCTCTCTGGCACTTGACGTGAGTTGACAGTTTTATAAAATAAATTTGATGGAATCAGAAAAAAAAATTTAGAACGCTCACTTGAAAAAGTAGGACCTTGAGTTGAAGTAAAAGTTTCTGAAGACATTGGTGATTTTAAGAGACTCTAAATTGGTTTGTCAACTATTCAAAGTACCATTCAAACTGTGGTTCAAGTACCATCAGCATCACCATCACAGGGATCTTGTTCAAAAGGAAAAAAGTCTTAGGCCCCTTCCTGGACCTGCAGGAAGAAGAATCTGCATTTTAACAAGATCCCTAAACGATTTGTAAACACATTAAAATTTGAAAAGTGCTTGTCTAAGAGAGTACAGTTGACCCTGAAACAACACGGGGTATTAGAGTTGCTGACCTTCCGCACAGTTGAAAAGCCCCTTAGAGGCGATTCCACCGTATCCATGGTACCGTATTTGCTATTTAACCAATGGCAGATGGTGTAATATCACAGTCTTTCTATTGAAAAAAATTTAAGTATTAAGTAGACCTGCTCAGTTCAAGCCCTGTGGTTCAAAGTTCAAGAAACTATTTCTACTGAAATTTAGAGGAAGATTTCCTTTAAATCAAGTCACAGACTGTTTAAAATGCACAAGATATTCCTTCTCCTCTTCCTATGTAATTGAGTAAAAGAATATCCTAAGATGAATTTTAAAATACTCTGTCTTCATGTTTAAGTGACTGTTAATTAAATTTTAGCAATATCTTAATTGAAATACTATTTCCAAGGCCTTCACAATTTCTCTATAATATTCTCTATGTCAGTTGTAACCATAAAGTAAGTTTTCAGAGATATGATCCATTTTATGTAGCTTGGGGTGGATCATAAATGGATACACCTTTCTGGCTTGTAGCCTGATTTCAGCTCTTCACAGCCTCTGGAGAGAGACTGAGGAAGATAATGCAACACATTTATAGCTTATTGTAACATCTTCCTTCTTAACTAGTTTAACAAATATAAAGATTTAGTTTCTTTTATTTAAAAATTTTAGGCTATATTATTTTTTAGGTTTTAATTTTAGATTTCCTTTATTCATTCATTTATGCACAAAACCTAGTGAATCCTAAAGGAAATCAACCCTGAATATTCATTGGAAGGACTGATACTGAAGCAGAAGCTCCAGTACTTTGGCCACCTGATGCAAAGAGCCAACTCACTGGAAAAAACCTTGATGCTGGGAAAGATTGAAGTCAGGAGGAAGGGCAACAGAGGATGTGATGGTTGGATGGCATCACTGACTTGATGGACTTTGCTCAAATGAGTTTGAGCAAACTCCTGGAAACAGTGAAAGACAAGGAAGCCTGGCATGCTGCAGTCCATGTGTTGCAAAGAGCTGGATACGACTGAATGACTGAACAACATGGAACAAAATATTTATTAAGAGCTGGAAGACTTTCCCCCCTATTCGAGAAGTGTTTTAGATTTCAATACAAACACAATTTGAGTGATATAAAAGCTTAGCAAATTCATTGAGAATCAAAAAATATATTTTATTTCTTGTCCTATTACTACTCAATACTGGGTTTTCTATAGAATTGCTGTATGAAACAATCGTACATTAAAACACATATCAAACAAGGTAGTTTTTAATATATCTCTTTGAAATTTGGAATGGGAGTTTGCATTTCACAATATTTAGAATTTTCACCATTAGGTATATATACATGATCCATTGTGTTTAATATGAAATATGTTTCATTTTTATTCCACAGCTTCAATAAATAGCTCTGACATTAGAACAAAGATTTAAGTGCACATGTAAAGTTTGGCAATCCTGGGGCTTGACTTTTCCAACTATTTTTTCCCACTAGAACTGTCTAAGGATGTTGAGTTATTGAAATATCTTTGCTACTTCACCTTTGTAAGTGTCTCATAGTATGCTTTGCAGAGAGCAATTGCCATGTCTTTGAAAGAGATTATTATCTTATGAGGAAAGTATAGTTCTAATATGTACAGAGTTGCTTTGATGTTTAACTAGGATATTGAAGGTAAAATTGAATACTGTATTCTATCTTTTTTTGTAATGATCATCACATTTGTGCAAAATTAAGAAATCTCAGATTATTTCATGTGTTGACAGTACTGTATTATGGCCCTGAACATGCACACATACATATGTCCTTTTTAGAAACAAGGTCATTTGTGATGAACATTCTGGTCCCAAATTATTTCAGTGTTTGCTGATGCAATTCACACTAGAAAAATCATTTGGCCACCATTACAGTTATATGTGAGCTGCTTGTTAAGAAAATGTTCAGACATTAAGTTGTTACTGTTTTCAAGATATTTTCATTGTTTTGTGCATTGGACAGTCAGAGTCTGATGTGACTACAGTTCTTGTGTTTATAGAAGGGACTGTTCATAAATATTCCCAAGTAGAATACTGTGGTTTTATTAGCTCTCTTCCTAATATCTTTTTCCTGGAAAAAGTAAAGCAATCAGACAAGCATAAATAAATTGCTATTTCATGTTGTTAGACATTATAAGTTAGAAAACAAATTAAGGAGCTTGTAGTTCTTGCTATTTGTAAACTACTTTGATGTTTACCATGTTGAAAGAGCCTGGAATGTAGCTTCTTCTAACATCGCTGGGCTCAGTGCTGAGAGTGTGAGGAGGTCCCAAACATGAGAAGGCATGGGGAAAATCTGTGTCCTAGAACACACCTCGACACTTCTTGCGTCATCTCATTTTACATTTATGAGGATGAAATAAAATTCATAACCTCTTGGGTAATAATGAAATTACTGAGCACAGATTCCTTGTCTCTCCATAGTATTGTGGTTTGCTGGGGTGGAGGTCATAAAGGTGTGATAATGCATCAAACATGAGCTACCAGCATTCAAGTGTTGTTCATCTCCATCTTGAGGTTGTTCAGCTCTACCCCTTGGCACATAAATATTGTCACCAGGCCAAATTTTTGTATAAATGCCCCAAAGTTTACTTTATTGTTAATTTCTCAGCAAAGGCACAATGTCAGCATGAGACACCTAGAGAATCAACAGGAATTTTTTTGATTGTGTTTAAAAAATGGTTTCATAAGAGGATACACATTTCTGAATATGAATTCCAGAAGTGGAAAAACAACAGTTCTGGAAATCAAACACACAAAGACAGTCAATAAGATACATTAGTATATCTTGTCCCTTTAGGAACACTGCCTCTTTCCCCTCAAGTCCAATTTTTAAAGTTAATATAGTTTAAAAATTGAATTTTGGGAAGGACTAGTTGACATTTGATAATTAAATACATATATATGTGTGTGCGTGTGTGTACGTATATGTATAAATTGAAGCAGGAAAAACCCCCAAGAAGGACAATCACTTTGCTTTATTTCATGGACTAACAGCTGGGATGTTCATTTACTGTCTTTTTTTAGGCTAATAAAATTTATTCTAAAGCAGCCTTCCAAATACCACTATGAAAGCCAAGAATATATAATTTTTTTTCTGCTAGAAATCAAATGACTTCTTGCAATAATATTTTATGGAATCTGCTGATTATTTTACCATTTGGACATAGAGATATAGTCTCAAGAGCTGTAGAAATTCAACCACACCAAATTAAAATCACCACTTCTTATGCTGTGTGGCTGAAAACATCTAACTTTAAATACGTCTTCATTTTGTTGTTCACTAAAACCAATGCACAATTATTTAGAAAGTGATCAGATAACAATTATCTGGTGTTTTACCTGGTTCTGGGAGTTCATCATTTGCCCATATTAAAAACAATCAAACTGACTGTTTTTGAGCCCCAGTATTTCCCTCATACCTCTTCATTTTTTCCCTAAAAGGCTATTGGTGGAATGAGAGGAATATGCCAGGCCAACCATTTATATCATACTAATTAGCCTTCCAGAGTTTGATGGAGGATGAAAATACTAGATAAATTAAATGTGAAAGAGCTCTCCTTGGGGGTAACATGGAAACTGATACATTAACTTTTATGAATAAAGATATTTGGAATTTTTGTAAGATGAATCTGGTAAGTACAGATCTGGATTTTATTACTTTAATTTGAATTTTCATGATTACATGTGCAGATAGTCTCAATGAGAGTATCTGTCTGTCTTGATATTGTTGATTTTGGCATATGCCTTTTTATTAATTAAAACAATAACAATGATAATAGTGAAAACTACTATTTATTTAGTGTGCTTACTATCATAGTAGCCAGTAACTAGCAAATTTTATGTAAATAAATTGAGTAATATCTTTAAGACATTTACAATAAGGGGGATAACGGTGGTGGATATTATTATTATCCCCTTAGAAGAGGTAAGGAAACTAAGGCAAAGATAGGTTCAGTCATTTTCCCAAGGTTACACAGCGAGTAAGCGATATAGTCAGAATTTAAATCTAGAACCTGTTCCCTTCACCATGACGTACTATAGCCATCCCCTCCTGGGCAGAGCATGAGGCATGGCCCCTGGCTGGTGTGAGCATTGTCCACCGGCACACTGTAGAGATGCACAGTGGGCATTGGCAGGGGGATGCTAAAATGTAAAATAAGTTTCCTGCGTGATATTCTTGGAATGTAGGTGATAGGAAATCATCAACACAGTCACATGGTGGCCTCAGCTTCCCTTGTCCGTCACACAGACTGTCAGTTCATGACAGGTGAGTCAGAGGTAGGCTCTCTGTGACTCATGGCATGAAAAGAAAGTGAATGTGTTAGCTCCTCAGTCACGTCTGACTCTTTGTGACCCAATGGACTGTAGCCCTCCAGGCTCCTCTGTCCATGGGATTCTCCAGGCAAGAATAATGGAGTGGGTTGCCATTCTCTTCTCTAGGGCATCTTCCCAACCCAGGGATTGAACCCAGGTCTCCCGCACTGCAGGCAGAGTCCTTACCATGGGAGCTACTGCTCATGGCATGCGCATAGATAATTCTGGTCCACACTGCCCTGGACAGAGTACTAAAGATAAAGCACATGGGTACCATGACGCTGTTTCAGCCAGTCTTCCAACTTTTGCTTGGCAAAGTCTCAGGAGGTCAGACCGAAGATTTTGAAATCAAAATTGTGAAAAGAACGGAATTGGTTTTGTCATTAAACATTTTGGCTTAGAGAGTCACTTTTCTTTTGCCCACTTAGTAATTATTGGGTAGACTATGATATATATGAATTTAGAAAATTTCAAATTAAGAATGATGACCTTTCATAAGAACAGTATTACTCCCCCACCTCAAACCCTTTTTTTCTCCAGTTTGGCCTTCTTAGATTCAATTCAGCAAGTTATTGACCAAGATTCAGTAAAAGCAAAGCTCTGTGAAAAATGTCATGGGTACTTTGATAAGGATTGAATTAAATCTTTAAATTTCTTTGAGTTGTATGGCCATTTAAAAATATTAATTTTTTTAAACCCAAGAGCATGGGATATCTTTTCATTCTAGTTTCTGCTTAAGGTCAGTTAAATATGAATATTTATTTTATGTTTACCAAGTCACATGTTTACATTTCTTTCTTGTCCAAGAAATTTATTAGTTAAGGCAAAATGACTGTTTCTAGGCTTAAGTGATTTCATTGTTGAAGTATATGGACTTATTATTTAAATAAATCAGTAAAATTTCTTTTGCACAACATAAATACAGAATATTAAGGGTCTGAGATTTTTCACTTTTCAATTAATGTTGATGTCTTCAATTCTGGGCTTCCTTTGTGGCTCAGCTGGTGAAGAATCTGCCTGCAATATGGGAGACCAAGGTTCAATCCCTGGGTTGGGAAGATCCCCTGGAGAAAGGAAAGGCTACCCATTCCAGTATTCTGGCCTGGAGAATTCATCTTCAATTCAAGACCTATATTATAAGGGGTATATTCTGATTATAGAGCACATGTCATAAAATGGGACACTACTGGCAATGTCTGGATTTAGGTTTCTCTCATCTAGGAGAGTGAGTGGTCTAGAGTTCTATTTCTACATTCCTGAGAAGTGCCCCTTATAGATCAGGCAGAGGAGCTGGTGTCCAAAGGTGACCTCCCAGTGAGCTATATTTCCTGGGGTCTGTTTATCCTGTGTTAGTTTCTTGTTACTTATTCAATAGCAAATTGCCACAGATTTTGTGGCTTAAACAACATAAATTTATTATCTGACATTTCCATAGGTGATAAGCCCAACATGGGTCTCACTGGGCTGAAATCAAAGTGTCAGCAGGACTGTGCTCCTTTTTGGAGGCTTTAGGGTGTTTTCTTGCCTTCTCCAGCTTCTAGAGGTCACCTTGGCTCATGGCTCCCTTCCTCCATCTGCAGATAAGCGATGACAGGCCAAGTCCTTCTCCTACTGCCATTTCTCTGGTTCTCTGGAAGTGAGAGACTTTCTTGAGTTTGAAGCACTCACATTTTAGATTCGGTACGCCTGGATAACACAGGATAATCTCCTTATGTTAAGGCCCATATCCTTAATCACATCTGCAAAGTCCCTTTTGCCATGTAAGGTAACATATTTATAGGTTCCAGAGATTAGAATATGGACACCCCTGAGGGCCATTTTCCTGCATAGCCTAATGACCTTATGTAGACCTCTTCCCTGAATCTTGGCTGTCCTTGGGACTCTGTCTTAAATAGGAATGATGCTATGTGACTTTCAAGCCCTTAACACTTCTACCTGAGCCTCTTGCAATTCTAGTTCTTGGATACTCCCTGTTGAAACTCAGCCACTATGCTGTGAGAAGCTCAAATTGATGGAGATACCATGTGCATATGCTTTGGTTGACAGTCTGAGCTGAGCTCTCCCTGATACCCAGTAACGAATACCAGGTTTGTAAGTGAGTCTTCTTAAACATCTAACTCTGTCAGACCTTCATATGACTTCAGGCCCAGCTCATGTCTGGCTACAAGTGCATGAGAGATGCCAAGTGACTCTTCCAGCTGAACCCAGCAACTGACCAAATATTGAGAGAGAATAAATTTTTGTTTAAGGCCACTAGATTTTGTTTTCAAAACTGCATAGCCAGAAAGTCACGCTGGGATGAGGTTTCCATCCTTTGACAAGTCAACTTTGGCCAGGGGGTTAAGGTCATTCTGTCTGTCAGGTATCTTAACTTCCAAGAGTAGAAATTAAATCTGGTTAACTTAAGCGAGGAAACATTTCTCAGCCTGCTTGGAAATTTCTGCACTTTGGTTTGGTTCCTCACTTTGGAATGTTTTGACAGTTATATTCTGGTGCTTTTCAGTCTCTACTTCCAACTTAACAGCCCAGTTTACAAATAAGATTGGGTGTCTTCTAGAATTGTTAATGAGGATTGGAAAACCAGGCTTGGAGTTATTGACCTAAATAAAGAGGTAAACTGGGACAAGCTCAAAATTGTCAAAAAAGATGAGTTTATTCAGGAATAGCAGGGGGAAATACAATTTTGGACAGGTAAACCGTAATAAGCTATAGGTAACATACCTTGGCCTCAAAAATGAGATCCAAAGGGGATGACCTCTGAAGCAAAATGACCCTTGGTATCAGGTGAGGTGCCGACAGCAAGTCCCTTGTGTTCATCACTCCTGTGTGTTACCATCTGCTTTTGTTTGGTAAGTCTGTTCTCAGATTCTGAGCTCCCTTGCTTCCTCTCTCTTTTTTAAAAACCATTATTTATTTGGCTGTGTTGAGTCTTACAGTGTGTGGGCTCTTTGTTGCTTTGGCACTTGGGCTTCTCCAGTTGCATCTTGTGGACTCTGGAACTTGTGGGCTTAGTTGCCCCATGGCATGTGGATCTTAGTTCCCTAATCAGGGATCGAACCTGCATCGGAAAGTAGATTCATAACCACTGGACCACTAGGGAAGTTCCCTTGAACTCTTTTTGTTTGACTTGAGTTTTCTGACATTACTCAGGATCTGTCTGAAGGCTTTATCCTCTTTGGTGAGGACTTAGTTTCTTATTGAAGCACATTGGAATTTCAGTATAATTCCTAGGAAATTTTTGACAGCAGCAATTAAAAACAGTATCAGTGGGTATGAGTAGAGCAAATAAATGCTGTTAGAGCACTTTTACCTCCTTATGAGAGACAAAGACTCCTATGAGAGGATAAGGCCAGATTGACATTAAGTCACCTCAACTATAAGACAATTTTCTTACAAGGAGCACATGGTAATGGATCAGACAACCAGGGCAAAGGCCATCCCCAGGAAGGAAAATCAAGGGAATCTTGGGAAAGGCACACTCTAGAACAAAACACAATTCCCAGCTCTGAAAGCACACCCATCAGGCTATTTAGGAATTTTTCTTTTGCTCTCAAAAACACCTATGACATGTGGGATCCCACTCATTTAAATGCTCTAAGGGTGGCCGTCCTTCAGAGACTTCAGCCAGGTTTATGTTAAAGAATTGTAGCCTCTCTTCACATGCATTTTGGATTAAATGGGTCAACCTTAGTAAAGATAATTAGAAATTAAAGAGCTGTTATGAGGAATTCTCGATCTCCCTAGACTTGTTTTTCTCCCAGACTGAATTAGAAGACTGTGGCAATAGAACTAAACAAACTGAATGAGATAGGTGTTTTAATTGGTACCTGCTGCTGCTGCTAAGTTGCTTCAGTCGTGTCCGACTCTGTGTGACCCCATAGACAGCAGCCCACCAGGCTCCCCCGTCCCTGGGGTTCTCCAGGCAAGAACACTGGAGTGGGTTGCCATTTCCTTCTCCAATGCATGAAAGTGAAAAGTGAAAGTGAAGTCATTCAGTCGTGTCCGACTCTTCGTGACCCCATGGACTGCAGCCCACCAGGCTCCTCCGTCTATGGGATTTTCCAGGCAAGAGTACTGGAGTGAGGTGCCATCGCCTTCTCCTAATTGGTACCTAGAGGCTTCTAAATGTATTCAGGATTTTGAAATTGCCTCTTTGCAAAATACTATTTCTGAGTTAACTGAAGCAAATAAACAACTGAAAGGAGATAAAAAATCATTAGAGGTCTCTTCTTCCACAGCACCAGTGAGGTTTCCCTTCCCAACAGCTCCACCTCCTTTGTGTTCATCTTTGCCCTCTTTTGACCCCTTTCTTTTAATCTGAACTTTCCTTCTCTAATGCTGAAGCTTTCCAACTCCCATTAAAAATTAAGTCTTCTGAGGATCCTGCTAAATCATTAATTTCTCAGCATTCCATGGACCAAAGCTGAACGTCCAGCTATAATAAAAGATTTTCCTAAGGTAACTGAGGATCCTTGTAGATTTGCAGAATTATTTAGTATTGTATTTCAGACTTAACAACCTGGCTTCTCCAGGTTGCTTGTGGGAAAAGGTTAAACCCAGTATTGGATGAAAACTGCTAACTGGGAAAGCCTCAAACAATCCTTGGAATTCCAAGTAAGTCAGCCGGTGGCCCTTTTATATGACCAAGCTCATGGTTTACCTGAAAGGCAGCATCTTGCCATCCCAAGCACTTTCCCTACACCAGTGGAGTGGAACACAATTCAGACGTGTACTCCCAGGCCTGCCAAATCTGTTTATGATTACTATTGCAGGCTCCAAATTACCTCTAAAGAAAGTTTTGGACTTGTTATAGATGTTGAACCCAGCAGGGTGGCCTTTAAATTAATTTTTTATAAATGGTTTAAACAGGTCTCTGTTAGGAGAACTTGCATAGAATGGAAGCAATGCCCACCTCTGATCTTGTCAATCTGTCTAATCCGTTAGCCTCCACCCTAGAAGATGATTCCAAAGGAAGGGCAACTAAAATTTTCAACTTCAACAAATGGAATCTCCCAAACAAACTCTTCCTACTGGGTTCTCATTATTGTGAAAGAAACTGGCCACTGGAAAAAGGACTGCTATAGATCAAAAAGGTCTAGATGATTACAACTTTTCAAGAGCCAAGAATCAGACTCTTCCCAATGGTGGGACTCAGAGGAAACACAAGGACTGTTTCCCATTGCATCATTAAATAGGCTATAGGAAACTACTCTCTAGATTGGGGGACAAATCCCTTACAACATGTAGCTGCCCTGTCTGTGTTACAACCCTGCTACAATGAAACAGTCTCTTTCTCCGAGTAGTACATTTATTCAAATAGAGGTGGTCTCAGATAAACTAAAACAAGTCCCTGTTTCTAAGCCTATATCCTTTTGCTTGGGATCTTTGAGAGAGAACCATTCATATCTCAGTGAATTATCTCCTGTCCCCTTACTAAGATGAGATTTCCTAGAAAAATATTGTACTACTATTTCTTTCTCATGAAAGGAGAAATAACTCTTGAGTTCAAATCCCTTGAATCTCATCCCCAAGTAAATCCAAACCCTTTTTCTTTTACAAACCAGGGAAGGTCAAACTTCAGACTTATCCCCATCATTAGATTTATTGTTCCCTACTTTGTGGGGGAAATCTTCCACAGATATATTCAGAATTCATAGAGTCTCCCCCGTCCCCCACAAGCCCATTTAGATCCAAATTCATTTCTTAAAACTTCTGCCCAGAATTGATACCCTATAAACAAAGAAGTTTTACAGAGTACAAGACTATTAAAGTGCAGGAACTTACTATGTTCCTTGCATCAGTCCTTGTAAAACCCCTATTTTACCTGTAAGAAAATCTAATGGTGGAGGATGGAGATTTGTCGAAGATCTCTGAGCAATAAATATCATTGTTATTCTTGCCCATTCCATTGTTCTTAATCCCCACATGGCGTTATTAGCATCCATACCTACTGAAAGCAGATTTTCCGACTTTGATATATGCAGTGCATTCTTCAGTATTCCAGCGGATAAGGTTAGTCAGTATCCTTTTGCCTTTACTGGGGAAGAAAAACATTATACCTGGACAGTGATGCCCCAGCATTTTACTGAAAAGCCTTACTTTTCACAAACTTTAGAAGCTGATCTGGATGATATAAAATTTTATTTTTCTGCTCATTCTCTCAAGACTCCTCACAAGAAGACAGGATTCACTTTTAAAACTCTTAGCAACTCAGGGACACAGGGTCTCAAAGGAAAAATAGCAATTTGTTAAAGCTCAGGTTGAACATTTAGGACATTTAATACAAGGAGGGTTATACCTATAGGCTTCATACCATCTTGAGCTTCCCAAAACCTAAAACTGAAGTGAGTTTCAGGGTTTTCTTGGGCTAGCTGATTACTGTCACAGTTGGTTCCAAACCTCTCCTTAATTGCTACTATATGTCTTATTAAATACCGTAAATCTGATCCCATTATTGGGAAAACCAAGATGACCTGGCCTTTAAAACCTTGAAGGAAAGCTTAACAAACCCACCTGCTCTTGGCTATCCAAACTATTCTTTCCTTTCTGTATATGATAAAGAGGGAGATGCCCTTGGAGTACTTACTCTAAAACACAGGGACTATCACTGACCTCTGGGTCACAAATCCTAGATCCTATTGCCCCAAGTTAATCTCTAGGCCACAGGGCTGTCCCTGCACTACCCTTCTAGTAAAGGTCATTGAAGATATAGTCAATGGATCCTCTTTGCCATCTTTCTACCTCATGCTGTCTAAGCTATCTTGGACTCGCATGACACTCAACATCTTTCAGTGAGGCATCTCACTTCTTATGAAATTCTCTTGCTAACTGTCCCCCCATCACTCTTGTTCATTGTAACATCTGAACCCTGCTACCCTTCCTCCTCCTTCCATGGACAAAACTCCTTATGACCCTTTGACTTTGATAGATCACCTAGTAACACCTAGTTACAAGAAACCCCCTTTAACAAATGTTAATTTTCCATGGAATACTGATGCCCCTTACTTGAAAGATGAAAACTGTAAACACTCAGCTACACACGCAATATCAATTCCTTTTCAAGTCATTGAGGCAAAGAACCTTAGGTTTGACAACTTTAGCCCAACAAACCAAATTATATTCTTTTACTTGAACATGTATTCTAGCTAAAGGTAAAACTGCAAATCACTATACTGATAGTTGACATGCCTTTGGAGAAGCCTATGATTTTGGAATATTATGGAAGCAAGATTTTCTTACTTCCAGGGGAGACAAAATTAAAAGTGGCCCTTATGTCCCAAACTTATTAAATGCTATACTTCTGCCAGCAGCTCTGGCTATTATTTAAAGTTCTTGGGTATTCTAAGTCTGACTCTCTGGAAAACAAAGGAAATTACTTCACTGATTTTTGTTGTTGTTCAGTTGCTCAGTGATGTCCAACTCTTTGCCATCCATGGACTGCAACATGCCAGGCTTCTCTGTCCTTCATTATCTCCCAGAGTTTGCTCAAACTCATGTCCATTGTATTGATGATGCCATCCAACCATCTCATCCTCTGTTGTCCTCTTCTCTTTCTGCCTTCTATCTTTCCCAGCATCAGAGTCTTTTTCCAATGAGTTGGCTATTCACATCAGGTGGCCAAAGTATTGGAGCTTCAGTTTTAGCATCAGTCCTTCCAATGAGTAGTCAGGGTTGATTTCCTTTAGGATTGACTGCTTTGATCTCCTTGTGCCCAAGGGACTCTCAAGAATCTTCTCCAGCACTATAGTTTGAAAGCATCAGTTCTTTAGCATTCAGCCTTCTTTATGGTTCAACTCTCACATCCATACATGACTACTGGATACACCATAGCTTTGACTATACAGAACTTTGTGGGCAAAATGATGTCTCTGTTTTTTAATATGCTCTATAGATTTGTCATGGTTTTTCTTCCAAGGAGCAAGCATCTTTTAATTTCGTGGATGCAGTCTCCATCCACAGTGATTTTAGAGCCCAAGAAAATAAAGTCTGTCACTGTTTCCATTTTTTCCCCATCTATTTGCTGTGAAGTGATGGGACCAGATGCCATGATCTTAATTTTTCAAATGTTGAGTTTTAAGCCAGCTTCTTCACTCTCCTCTTTCACCTTCATCAAGAGGCTCTTTAGTTCCTCTGCTTTCTGCCATTGGGGTGATGTCATCTGCATATCTGAAGTTATTGATATTTCTCCCAGCAGTCTTGATTCCAGCTTGTGCTTCATCCAGCCTGGCATTTCTCATGATGTACTCTGCATATAATTAAATAAGTAGGGTGACAATATACAGCCTTGATGTACTCCTTTTCCAATTTGGAACCAGTCCGCTGTTCCATGTCCTATTCTAACTCTTGCTTCTTGACCTGCATACAGATTTCTCAGGAGGCAGGTAAGGTGGTCTGGTATTCCCATCTCTTGAAGAATTTTCCACAGTTTGTTGTGATCCACACAGTCAAAGGCTTTAGCACAGTCCATGAAGCAGAAGTAGATGTTTTTCTGGAATACCCTTGCTTTTTCTATGATCCAACGAATGTTGGCAATTTGATCTCTGGTTCCTCTGCCTTTTCTAAACCCAGCTTGTACATCTGGAAGTTCTCAATTCATGTGCTACTGAAGCCTAGAATTTTGAGCATTATTTTGATGCTTTTTAAGGCCCACTAGACTTCACACTTCCGGAGAAGGCAATGGCAACCCACTCCAGTACTCTTGCCTGGAAAATCCCATGGACAGAGGAGCCTGGTAGGCTGCAGTCCCTGGGGTCGTTAAGCGTCGGACACGACTGAGCAACTTCACCTTCACTTTTCACTTTCATGCATTAGAGAAGGAAGTGGCAACTCACTCCAGTGTTCTTGCCTGGAGAATCCCAGGGACAGGGGAGCCTGGTGGGCTGCCATTTATGGGGTCGCACAGAGTCAGACATGACTGAAGCGACTTAGCAGCAGCAGCAGACTTCGCTCTCCAGGATGTCTGCCTCTGGTGAGTGATCACACCATCATGGTTATCCAGGTCATTAAGATCCTTTTTGTATAGTTCTTCCACGTATTCTTGCCACTACCTTTTCTTAATATCTTCTGCTTCTGTTAGGTCCATACTGCTTCTATCTTTTATTGTGCCTGTCTTTGCACGAAATGTTCCCTTGGTATCTCTAATTTTCTTGAAGAGATCTCTAGTCTTTCCCATTCTATTGTTTTACTCTACTTCTTTGCACTGATCATTGAAAAAGGCTTTCTTATCTCTCCTTGCTATTCTTTGGAACTCTGCATTCAGATGGGTATATCTTTCCTTTTCTCCTTTGCTTTTACCTCCTCTTCTTTTCTCAGCTATTTGTAACACCCCCTCAGAAAACCGTTTTGCCTTTTTGTATTTCTTTTTCTTGGGGATGCTATCATACATGAATTATCATTTGTCACCTGATAAATGGATAATTTTATGAATCAGTGTTGGTAAGGTAATCAACATTGCAAACCTGTAAAAAGTACTTATCTTTTTTGTTCCATCTGTCCTGAATTTAACTCAAGGAAATCTGTTTGTACTGCCCCTGCATATTTTAAATTACCATTTATTGGACCATTTGTGGTTTGGCAAATGGCTTTCATACAGTCACCCCATCTCATAAATATAACTATTTTAATAATGGTTTTCATGTGTTTACATTGAACTGAAGTTTTCCATGTAAACAACTGACTGCATTTTCTGTAACTAAAATCCTATTCAAAAAATTATTCCCATTTGGGGAACCACCCCCTCCCAAACTTCCTAGTGATTGAGGAACCCATTTTGCTGATCAAAACTTGGCAAGTCTATTCTGTCTGCAATTCTGCAGCACTTACATTGTGCTTATCATCCTCAGTCCTTAGGACTGATCGAATGTTATAATTTTGTAGCTCACTGTAAGCTTTTTGAGAACATATAGTATTAGATATTCAATAACAGTTGAGCCTGAAGAAGAAATGAATCATTTCGATGGAAAGGTTTATGGTAGTTTTCAAGGAGGAGATGATGTTTGGGCTGAATTGTAAAAGATGGGTAAAATTTCAATAATGGAAAAAGATAGGGAAAATAATAAGGGCATTCTAGTCAAGGGAACAACATAATGAAAGCATGGACCTGTAAATTTCCTAACATGTTTGGATAATGGTGGGTAGCTGAATATGGCACAGCGTAGGTACAAAAAGAGACACGGTGGGAGACTGGGGCTAAGGGAGGTTTCAGGAAGGTTGTGTGGCAATCTGAAGTTGAGGCTGAGGAGTTTTCACTTTGGTTCATGAATGCAGGGAAGCCCACAGAATGAGGCAGGAGGGCCCATTAAGGAGGGAACACAAGCATATAACACAGGTGGCTATTTTAAAGTTGGAGTGGAAAGCAAGAGCCCAAGCTGGGGCCAGTTAGGAATCTTTAGCATCATACCAAGCAAAAGATTAAGACTAACAGCTGGATTAGGGCATTGGGATATTCTGGGGAAAGGAGGAGATTGGCAGGTGGATGGGGGGGGGTACAAATATCACTGAAGCATAGTTGAAGGGCTTTAGCAACTAAATTGGTGTGGGTTGAGGAGAACACCTTTGACTCCAATAGTTCAAGCCTGGATGACTGTGAGGATGCTAGTGCCATTACTGAGAAAGGAACTCAGAGGAAAAGCATGTTTGGTCTGTCTGCAATTCTGCAAACTGAGCTTGAAGTCCAGAGGGCACAACTAAGCATCAATAGCCATCAGGCAGTTGGAAATTAGAGTCTGGCCCTCTGGAGTGTGATATTATGGGCTGAAGCCTGAAAGTCTCTCCTGGTCTAAATTCAGAATGATCAGATTATTTTTGAGTGGCAAAATTGCAAACATTACAAAGACTTTCTAAACAAGTAGTAAAATTTTAATGGGACATTATAACACTCAGTATTTTTCTCTGATTCTTTTTTATCATGCCATTTAAATCCTTTCCTTCTCGTCTTGCTGCTTCTCAAAGACCATTATCCAGAGAAGGAAAGCTTTTCTTTCTGAGGTTCTTTCCCAATTTGGTGAGGTCCAGAGGAACAATATGTTAGGTACAGTTTGAAAAGTTTTGCTCTGTTCTTAAGCTGGTTCTAAAGGTTCAGGACCACGTATCTCTGAGGTATATGCCTGTCTGTCTAGTGTGGTCTGGGAGGTGTTTACTACTGTATGATATGTTTGTCATGACTGGTGTCTCTAAACCAGGACAACCACATAGCATCACATAGTCAACTTCTGATAAAAGTAAAATTTGAATATAAAACCCTGACTTTTAAAACATTCCTGGGCACTGTCCTTTCACTGCAGTCCCTGCCTCGAGTTGATGTCTGTCCTAGTCCTGTCTATTTGGGGGTTTTGCTGTCCATTTTTGTCTTTACTGAATATTTTTTTTATCCACCAGTATATTTAGCTTTCCTGTTTTGCTTTTCAGTTGTGGTAAAGTAGATGTAAAATGTAATGTAAAATTTACCATCTTAACTATTTTTAGGAGTACCATTCAGCAGTGATCAGAGAAGGCAATGGTAACCCACTCCGGTACTCTTGCCTGGAAAATCGCATGGACAGAGGAGCCTGGCAGTCCATGGGGTCGCTAAGAGTTGGACAAGACTGAGTGACTTCACTTTCACTTTTCACTTTCATGCATTGGAGAAGGAAATGGCAACCCACTCCAGTGTTCTTGCCTGGAGAATCTCAGGGACGGGGGAGCCTGGTGGGCTGCTGTTTATGGGGTCACACAGAGTCAGACATGACTGAAGTGACTTATTCAGCAGTTAAGTACATTCACAGTGCTGTGCAACTAATCTCCAGAACTCTCATCTCGCAGAACTGAAATTCTACCTATTAAACAATAGCTCCCCATTCCCTTCATCCCCTCAACCCCCTGACAATCTCCTCTATGCCTCCTGTCTTTATGAATTTGACACCTCTAGGTACTTCATATAAGTGGACTCATATAGTATTTCATATAGGAAAGCATGTGATGCTTTCCTAGTTTTGACCCAGGAAACTCCTTTGATCCATCTCTTGGGATATGAACTCATCTTAGGCTTTGTCACTGTGTGTAACCATTGACATGATAAAGG
Source organism: Oryx dammah (assembly GCF_014754425.2). Lineage (NCBI taxonomy): Eukaryota > Metazoa > Chordata > Mammalia > Artiodactyla > Bovidae > Oryx > Oryx dammah. Next base: position 110,884,091 of record NW_024070186.1, read on the forward strand.
CCTGGCCCCCAGAACTCTACTAGCATTATGTTGGGTCTGTGCTGCTCCCGTGAGAGGAAAGTCCACATCATGAGAGAATGTTTCAGCTACAAGTAATTCCTCATATCCAGTCTGCTCTCATCCAATCATGCAACTGAAAGGAATTCAGCATTCAGACCCCTGCTTTGGGGCAAAAATGTGTCCCCCACCCCCAGCTCTGCAGTCATATTAAATACTAATGGCAAGAATGCAGGATCCTGTAAAGCAAAATAGTCTAAGAATGGCCACTCAAAGAGTTAGAACATAGACTATGGGAAAAAACCACACCAGGAGTTTGGTCTTTATATGGTACTTTTCCTCTGAAGATGTAACACTCTTATCAGGTATTATCTTAACAGTAAAGCAAGTCATTCAGAAGACTGAACTCTGACAAATTAAACTCCTCTAATAAATGTCCCAATGAATGGCCTTATCTGATTTGGAACTGAAGCTGTCACCTTGAAAACTTGGAAAGGAGCCTTGGTCATTGATGCCACTCTGGTGTCCCAGGAACCTCTTTAAGCCAGTGCTGTGGTGGATCTGGGCCTGTGGGGACTTCAAAGTCATGGCTTCAGCAAGAATCTAAAAGGTTAGTATGTTTACCCAGCTCAGACCCATGCTGGGCGTGGGAGAGTGTATCTTGTTTTTCGAGCTTTTCTGGGCAACCCCTCATGTCTGACTGGTTCTGCCTCGTATCCCCAGCTCTTGTTGCAATGCCTGACACACAGCATGGATTGGTAAATATTTGCCAAATGATGAAAAATAATACATATGAGGTCATCCTTTATTTTTCAATCTCCAAATCTTCATTTCTCAATCTGCAATTTGATCTCCTATTATCATTGACACTTAGGAAATTAGCTTAATGGGCTTAAATAGTATTTTTAAGTTCCAAGGAGACTGAAAAGGTACAAATAGTGTCTGGGACCAGTATCCACCATCTGAGTAACTTAGGCTATTAGGTCCCTGGGATTTCTTGTGATCTCCCATCAATTGAACACTTTGTTCCCACTGCTCAATAAAATGTACTATTGGAAAAGATGGTATAAGTATTTTAGTTGTAGGAGAGAGAGAAGGGGTGGAGAGGGTAGGGGAGGGAGGTGTGGCCTCACTTGTCTGTTTTTTCTGTTTAATGGAAATACCAGGAATAGGAAGTACACTGGGGATAGGTACACATTAGAATCAAGGACCTGGTTAAGATAGTTAACAATGCCTCTGCAGAGAGCTAGGACCCAGTTTCACTTCCAACTATGATACTCTCAACACAGTACAATCCCCCAAATGTGGGCAAAGCAATTCCCAACCAGGACTTGGAAACTGAAGAGAGAAGCAACAATGTGACCTGGGGATTATGACATCCTGTAACAATGCAGTGAGGTTTTCTTGCTTGGAGCAGAGGACAATAATGGGAAGTAGCCTTGGACTTTGAAAGTAGGGTCAATTCATAAAAAGTCTGGGAATCAGGCCTAGAAGTTTAGTCAGTGTCAAGATAGTAGGGACTATAGTAGGTTTGGATGCAGTGTTGCATAGTTCTACCTTCAGTTGCCATGATTTCCTTTTCATCACTCTTGGAATTGTCTGCAATATGGAATAGACTATGGAATAGACACTTATCATAGATTTGTGGGGCTTCTCCAACGGTTCAAGCAGTAAAGAATCCACCTGCAATGCAGGAGACATAGGTGTCTCTGGTTCAATCCTTGGGTCAGGAAGATCCCCTGGAGAAGGAAATGGCAACCCACTCCAGTATTCTTGCCTGGAAAATTCCATAGACAGAGGAATCTGGCGGGCTACAGTTCATGGGGTTTCAAAGAGTCAGACACGATTGAGTACACATGTGTGCATACATTTATACTGATCAATCTAAGTATGACAAAATGAAATTAATTAGTGTTTCAACTAATTAAACACTGAAACACACAAGGCCACTGTCTTTCTAGAACTGATCTTATATGGATGATAGACCTAGTTGATGATATTTAAATACATAAGTTAGGTGGGGGTTCCTTAATAACAAAGCCTGTTTCACTCTCAACCCTTCAGCTGTTTTGTTCTTCACATGCATGGATCCAGGAACTTTTACTGTCGTTGCATGTAATTGCAAGGCAGTTTTGTTGAGGCCTTCTTTACTTATGTTGACTGCTGTGGATCACAGGCCCCCAGAAATGGCCCCCAGAAATGTTTTCTGATTCTTCCATTGATCATATATGGTGAACCAAGGTTTATCTGTTTCTCTTTTAATTTTAATTTTTAAAATTTTATTGAAGTATAGTTGATTTAGGACTTCCTTACTGCAAGGATATCCAACCAGTCCATTCTGAAGGAGATCAGCCCTGGGATTTCTTTGGAAGGAATGATGCTAAAGCTGAAACTCCAGTACTTTGGCTACCTCATGTGAAGAGTTGACTCATTGGAAAAGACTCTGATGCTGGGAGGGATTGGGGGCAGGAGGAGAAGGGGACAACAGAGGATGAGATGGCTGGATGGCATCAAGGACTCGATGGACACGAGTCTGAGTGAACTCCGGGAGTTGGTGATGGACAGGGAGGCCTGGCGTGCTGCGATTCATGGGGTCGCAAAGAGTCGGACACGACTGAGTGACTGAACTGAACTGAACTGAACTAGTGGCTCAAATGGTAAAGAATCTGCCTGCAATGCAGAAGACCCAGGTTTGATCCCTGGGTCAGGAAGATCCTCTGAAGTAGGAAATGGCAACCCACTCCAGTATCCTTGCCTGGAGAATTCCATGGACAGAGGAGCCTGGCAGGTTATAGTCCATATGGTCGCAAAGAGTCAGACACAACTGATCAACTGACATGTTGACTTTCATAGTTGATCTAAAATGTTGTTACTTTCCACTATTTTCCAATCAATGATTTTGTTTTAAACTTTGCATTGTGAAAAATTTCAAACACATAGCCTTTTCCAGGGTATTTTCACGTTGGCCTAGCCTCAGCTTTGGTCAATATTTTGAGTTCCTGATACCTTCATAAGAAGCCTTGGCTAGGTCTCAGAGGCCTCAGATTTATTTTATAGCTACTTGGCACAGGCCTGCTCCCAGACCAGAGATTTATGCCAGTCCTGACAACGGGTGTTGAAAAAATAGAGGTTCAGCATTGGTGTGCCTCCAAGAGAATTCCTGAAAGATGACTGAAAGAGTGAAATGTTGGTCTTACCTCTTTCTTAAGATATTACTTAGAAGGCTGATTTGGGGTTCAGATTAGATTCCCCAAAGTAAAATTAATGTCTACATGGACTTTGTTACATTTGCAGTTAACTGTCATCCAGCAAAGTAGCTGGGCTTACACTAGGCCTTTCCAAGAAGGAGCTAATCCAGGGGAGACAGTGGGAAGGGTGACGGAGGGTTACAGAGTGTGCTTGTGTCCCCTCTGTTTACAGAAGGGCTGTGATGGTGTGGCCACTTGCTGCGCAGGGCTTTCCTGCATTAACTGAAGGACTCGGCTGAGGTTGGAGATGTGAAAGGTCCAGCTGGCATCATACACATCCATGCCTTCTCCCACCCAGTTTGGAAACAGTGCCAAACCTCTGTTTTTAAGTGCTTCAGCTCCTGCTTCTGAGGAACACAAATTTCATTCCTCTCCTCAGAATCATGTTCTTAGTCTAGGCTCTTTGTGCTCTGTGAGCTTAGTCACATAGGAATCAATCTAATGCTGGTGACATCTCTTTCTCTTTTAATCTTTCTGTAATTTAACCGAGTAGAGTATAGATGGTATCGCTTTTGAAGCAACACTGGTATAGCCTGATCTACATTTAAGTGACATGTGATCTAGCTCTCAGCCTCAGCTAGACTTCAACTCTTTTTTTCTCACCTGGTAGCTTTTTATTCCAGGAGACATTACCCATCAATCTGAATAATTTCTTATACCTGCCCATTAGGAAATGGATTTTTTTTTTTTTGGTCCTAAACCAGGGTTTCTAAAATAACACCAGCTCTTTCAGAAATAGCTGGGCAGTATGTAAACAAGTACATTATCAGTCTCTAGCCCAACAAAGATACTGATTCAAAAGAGCTAGGATGAGACACTCCAGGTAGTTCTTAAGACACTCCAGAGCATCTGAAAACCTATGCCTTCAAGGAATTTAGAACTTGGCTAGGGTCAGGTTTGTCTTCAAATGGATGATTATGGTTGCAAAACATTTCAAGGAGATCAGCTCAGAAGTGGGGGATGGCTTGACCTGCTGTCGTGGGGTGAGGTGAATGATATTTACTTGTTAGCTGAGCTCCTATTACCCAGTCATTCCCCACAGCTGAACATCTTTCAAGGCTTTCTGAGTTGCTTCATGAAAAATCAGGGAACCATTCTGAGCCCACCTGTTCCTGGCACTGTCTAAGTCATCTCTGAAAGTCCTGATGTTGCCAATAACCGTGCTGGCAGAGTATATCAAAGCTAAGAATCAGGTAAGCAATCTGCCTTCCTGTGCTGGTGAACACATATTTTGATAAAGCTATTGGCATGTTTCAGTTCTGTTCAGATGCTCAGTCATATCCAACTCTTTGCAACTCCATGGACTGCAGCACGCCAGGATTCCCTGTCCATCACCAACTCTTGGACTTTACTGAAACTCATGTCATCCAACCATCTCATCCTCTTTCATCCCATTTTCCTCCCACCTCCAATATTTCCCAGCATCAGGGTCTTATCAAATGAGTTGGTTCTTCTAATCAGGTGGCCAAAGTATTGGAGTTTCAGCTTCAGCTGAATATTCATTCATATCCAATGAATATTCAGGACTGATTTCCTTTAGGATGGACTGGTTGGATCTCCTTGCTGTCCAAGGGACTCTCAAGAGTCTTCTCCAACACCACAGCATTAGTGTGCCTATGTGTGCCAACACCACAGTTCAAAAGCATCAATTATTCGGTGCTCAGCTTTCTTCATAGTCCAACTCTCATGTCCATACATGACTACTGGAAAAACCATAGCTTTGATTAGATGGACTTTTGTTGGCAAAGTAATGTCTCTGCTTTTTAATATGCTGTCTAGGTTGGTCATAGCTTTTCTTCCAAGGAGCAAGTGTCTTTGAATTTCATGGCTGCAGTCACCATCTGCAGTGATTATGGAGCTCCCCAAAATAAAGTCTGCTACTGTTTCCCCATCTATTTGCCATGAAGTGATGGGACCAGATGCAATGATCTTAGTTTTATGAATGTTGAGGGTTTTTTTTGGTAAATTGATTTATTTTAATTGGAGGCTAATTACTTTACAATATTGTAGTGGTTTTTGCCATACATTGACATGAATCAGCCATGGGTGTACATGTGTCCCCCATCCTGAACCCCCCTTCCACCTCTCTCCCCATCCCATCCCTCAGTGTCTTCCCAGTGCACCAGCCCTGATGCCCTTCTCATGCATCAAACCTGGACTGGTAATCTAGTTCACAGATGGTGATATACATGTTTCAGTGCTATCTCTCAAATCATCCCACCCTTACCTTCTACCACAGAGTCCAAAAGTCTGTTCTATACATCTGTGTTTCTTTTGCTGTCTCACATATAGGGTCATCATTACCATCTTTCTAAATTCCATATATATGGGTTTATATTCTGTGTTGGTGTTCTTCTTTTTTACTTACTTCACTTTGTATAATAGGCTCCAGTTTCATCCACCTCATTAGAACTGATTAAAATGCATTCCTTTTAATGGCTGAGTAATACTCCATTGTGTATATGTACCACAGCTTTCTTATCCATTCACCTGCCAATGGACATCTAGGTTGCTTCCATGTCCTGGCTATTGTAAACAGTGCTGCCATGAACATTGCGGTAGGCATATCTCTTTCAATTCTGGTTTTCCTGGTGTGTATGCCCAGCAGTGGGATCACTGGGTCATATGGCAGTTCTATTTCCAGCTTTTTAAGGAATCTCCACACTGTTCTCCATAGTGGCTGTCCTAGTTTGCATTCCCACTAACAGTGTAAGAGGCTTCCCTTTTCTCCACACGCTCTCCAGCATTTATTGTTTGTAGACTTTTTGATAGCAGCCATTATGACCGGTGTGAGATGGTACCTCATTGTGGTTTTGATTTGCATTTCTCTGATAATGAGTGATGTTGAGCATCTTTTCCTGTGTTTATCAGCCATCTGTATGTCTTCTTTGGAGAAATGTGTTTAGTTCTTTGGCCCATTTTTTGATTGGGTTGTTTATTTTTCTGGAATTGAGCTGCAGGAGTTACTTGTATATTTTTGAGATTAGTTGTTTGTCAGTTGCTTCATTTGCTATTATTTTCTCCCATTCTGAAGGATGTCTTTTCACCTTGCTTATAGTTTCCTTCATTGTGCAAAAGCTTTTAAGTTTATTTTTTCTTTTTTATTTATTATTATTATTTTTTAATATAAATTTATTTATTTTAATTGGAGGCTAATTACTTTACAATATTGTATTGGTTTTGCCATACATTGACATGAATCCACCATGGGTGTACACATGTTCCCCATCCTGAACCCCCTCCCACCTCCCTCCCCATACCATCCCTCTGGGTCATCCCAATGCACCAGCCCCGAGCATCCTGTATCATGCATCAGGCCTGGACTGGCAATTCATTTCACATATGATATTATACATGTTCCAATGCCATTCTCTCAAATCATCCCACCCTCGCCCTCTCCCACAGAGTCCAAAAGACTGTTCATACATTTGTGTCTTTTTTTCTATCTCACATACAGGGTTATCATTACCATCTTTCTAAATTCCATGTATATGAGTTAGTATACTGTATTGGTATTTTTCTTTCTGGCTTACTTCACTCTGTATAATAGGCTCCAGTTTCATCCACCTCATTAGAACTGATTAAAATGCATTCTTTTCAATGGCTGAGTAATACTCCATTGTGTATATGTACCACAGCTTTCTTATCCATTCACCTGCCAATGGACATCTAGGTTGCTTCCATGTCCTGGCTATAATAAACAGTGCCATGATGAACATTGGGGTACATGTGTCTCTTTCAGTTCTGGTTTCCTTGGTGTGTATGCCCAGAAATGGGATTGCTGGGTCATAAGGCAGTTCTATTTCCAGTTTTTTAAGGAATCTCCACACTGTTCTCCATAGTGGCTGTCCTAGTTTGCATTCCCACCAACAGTGTAGGAGGGTTCCCCTTTTCTCCACACCCTCTCCAGCATTTATTTCTTGTAGACTTTTGGATTGCAGCCATTCTGACTGGCATGAAATGGTACCTCATTGTGGTTTTGATTTGCATTTCTCTGATAATGAGTGATGTTGAGCATTTTTTCATGTGTTTGTTAGCCATCTGTATGTCTTCTTTGGAGAAATGTCTGTTTAGTTCTTTGGCCCATTTTTTGATTGGGTCGTTTATTTTTCTGGAATTGAGCTGCAGGAGTTGCTTGTGTATTTTTGAGATTAATTCTTTGTCAGTTGCTTCATTTGCTATTATTTTCTACCATTCTGAAGGCTGTCTTTTTACCTTGCTTATAGTTTCCTTTGTTGTGCAGAAGCTGTTAAGTTTAATCAGGTCCCATTTGTTTATTTTTGCTTTTTTTTAAATTTATTTTTTATTTTACTTTACAATTCTGTATTGGTTTTGCCATACATTGACATGAATCCACCACGGGTGTACATGCGTTCCCAAACCTGAACCCCCCTCCCACCCCCCTGGTCATAGAGGATCCTGCTGTGATTTATGTCGGAATGTTTTGCCTATGTTCTCCTCTAGGAGTTTTATAGTTTCTGGTCTTATGTTTAGATCTTTAATCCATTTTGAGTTTATTTTTGTGTATGGTGTTAGAAAGTGTTCTAGTTTTATTCTTTTATAAGTGGTTGACCAGTTTTCCCAGAGCCACTTGTTAAAGAGATTGTTTTTAATCCATTGTATATTTTTGCCTCCTTTGTCAAAGATAAGGTGTCCATAGGTGTGTGGATTTATCTCTGAGCTTTACCATACTGTCTTGATGACTGTGGCTTTTTAGTAGAGCCTGAAGTCAGGCAGGTTGATTCCTCCAGTTCCATTCTTCTTTCTCAAGATTTCTTTGTCTATTTGAGTTTTTTTTTGTATTTCCATACAAATTGTGAAATTATTTGTTCTAGTTCTCTGAAAATTATCATTGATAGCTTGATAGGGATTGCATTGAATCTATAGATTGTTTTGGGTAGTATACTCATTTTTACTATATTGATTCTTCCAATCCATGAACATGGTATATTTCTCCATCTATTTGTGTCATCTTTGATTTCTTTCATCAGTGTTTTATAGTTTTCTATATATAGGTCTTTTGTTACTTTAGGTAGATTTATTCCTAGGTATTTTATTCTTTCCATTGCAATGGTGAGTTTTAAGCTAACTTTTTCACTCTCCTCTGTCACTTTCATCAAGAAGCTCTTTAGTTCTTCTTTGCTTTCTGCCATAATGGAGGTGTCATTTGCATATCTGAGGTTATTGATATTTCTCCTATTTCTCCCAGCAATCTTGATTCCAGCTTGTGCTTTAACCAGTACAGCATTTCTCATGATGTACTCTGCGTAAAAGTTAAATAAGCAGGGTGACAATATATAGCCTCGATGTATTCCTTTCCCGATTTGGAACCAGTGTTGTTGTTCCATGTCCAGTTCTAACTGTTGCTTCCTGATCTGCATACAGACTTCTCAGGAGGCAGGTCAGGTGGTCTGGTATTCCCATCTCTGAAGAATTTTCCACAGTTTCTTGTGATCCACACAGTCAAAGGCTTTGGCATAGTCAGTAAAGCAGAAATAGATGTTTTTCTGGAACTCTCTTGCTTTTTCAATGATCCTGCAATTGTTGGCAATTTGATCTCTGGTTCCTCTGCTTTTTCTAAATCCAGCTTGAACATCTGGAAGTTCACAGTTCACAAACTGTTAAAGCCTGGCTTGGAGAATTTTGAGCATTACTTTGCTAGTGTGTGAGATGAGTGCAATTGTGCAGTAGTCTGAGCATTTTTTGACATTGCCTTTCTTTAGGGTTGGAATGAAAACTGTCCTTTTCCAGTCCAGTGGCCACTGCTGAGTTTTCCAACTTTGCTGGCATATTGAGTGCAGCAGTTTCATGCCATAATCTTTTAGGATTTGAAATAGCTCAACTGGTATTCCATCACCTCCACTAGCTTTGTTCATAGTGATGCTTCCTAAGGCCCACTTGACCTCACATTCCACGATGTCTGCCTCTACCTGAATGATCACACCATCGTGATTATCTGGGTCGTGAAGATCTTTTTTGTATAGTTCTTCTGTGTATTCTTGCCACCTATTCTTAATATTTTCTGCTTCTGTGAGGTCCATACCATTTCTGTCCTTTATTGAGCCCATCTTTGCATGAAATATTCCCTTGGTATCTCTAGTTTTCTTGACTAGCTCTCTAGTTTTTCCCATTCTATTGTTTTCCTCTATTTCTTTGCATTGATCACTGAGTAAGGCTTTCTTTTTTCTCCTTGCTATTCATTGGAACTCTGCATTCAAATGGGTATATCTTTCCTTTTCTCCTTTGCCTTTCACTTCTTTTCATAGCTATTTGTAAGGTCTCCTCAGACAACCATTTTGCCTTTTTGCATTTCTTTTTCTTGGGGATGGTCTTGATCACTGCCTCCTGTACAATGTCATGAACCTCCTTCCATAGTTCTTCAGGTACTCTGTCTATCAGATCTAATCCCTTGAATCTATTTGTCACTTCTACTGTATAATCATAAGGGATTTGATTTAGGCCATACCTGAATGGTCTAGTGGTTTTCCCTACTTTCTTCAGTTTAAGTTTGAATTTGGTAATAAGAAGTTCATGATCTGAGCCACAGTCAGCTCCCAGTCTTGTTTTTGCTGACTGTATAGAGCGTCTCCATCTTTGGCTGCAAAGAATATAATCAATCTGATTTTGGTGTTGACCATCTGGTAATGTCCTTGTATAGTCTTCTCTTTTGTTGTTGGAAGAAGGTGTTTGCTATGACCAGTGCATTCTCTTGGCAAAACTCTGTTAGCCTTTGCCCTGCTTCATTCTGTACTAAGGCCAAATTTGGCCGTTACTCCAGGTATTTCTTGACTTCCTACTTTTGCATTCTTAATAGAGTGTGATTAACTATTCAGACTCCATTTCACTCATTGGGACTTCAAAGTTGTTTTTGGAATGGTAGAGAGATTTCTGGAGTTTTTCCTTGCCTTGAGCTTTGTTTGGGGTTGGTTTTAATAAAAGACTCCAGGATGCAGCTATTCTAGAAGGAAATCTGCACCGTAGGAATGAATTAATATTTGCTTAAAATGAATTCTGCCCAAGTGATTAGATTTAAAATATGACCATAAATTTAAGAATAATCTTTTAACATTAGAAGGAGTTGCTGTTTACTTAAAACTGTCAGATGTGAAGGGTATGATTTGGAATGTGAAAAAGTAAAACTCACTAATATGGATCGTTTAGGAAGGACTCATGCCAGCCACATGGTAGGTGCTAATAAATGATTATCGTTGAAGGAGGAGTGGGGTTTGAAGGATGAATTGAGTAACTACTAACTGAGAAGCAGCTTTGTGTTTAGTGAGAATATCAGTCAATGTTTATGATGTAAACTATTTCCTGATAGTGCTTATGCAATAAGTAAAGGGTGTTTATTAGCTGGCCCATTTTAAACACTATATTTTGTTTTGTTTTGGTAATTGAATATAATAAACAGTATTGTTGACTGAGCATCAGCTGTGGTTTTATTACCCAAAAGGATGCTTTGTTTAGATTGCCATCTTGTGTAGCGTCCATTGGTGCTATTTGTGGATGACAAATACAAGCAATTCCTCTTTTAATGAGTTGGAAAGTATTATGAGTTTGAGGCTGAAGGTTCTGAGCTGTTGATTAGGCAAATTAAGCTGTTGGACTTCTTTCTAACTGTTCTGTGTGGATGGCTGATTTTCCACAGGCTAATTTTCAACAGAGATTCTTGAAGCCACAAAGCTCTTTTATTTAAAAATAATAACAAATCACTCTAATTTAAATAAACCAATGCCCAGGGGAGTATATTATTTGTGGTTTTAGGAAGCCAAAATGACAGACTTATCATAAATTAACTGTAGCTGTCTTTCTATAAAATTTTGTAATTTCAACACTGTGAAGTCTGAATAAAACAATGTTTTCTACCCACTTGAAAAAAAAACAAACAATGTGTTCATGAGAGGAAATGAGCTGAACACAACATTACTTCAGCTAAGCCAGAGAAGTACATATCGTCATTGAGAGGTTCTGGGACCTCTTTAGGAGGTCCTAAGAGGAGTGTGAGCAAACTGCCCCAGACTGAGGCACGAAGAAGGCAGTGTTGGATCTCACAGGGCTTCTGTCCTTCTATATACCTTTGAGGACCACCTGACCTCCAGATATCCATTCTCTTTTGCTGATTTTATTGAGGTTGCAAGAACTGAGGTGTTGCCATACTCTCGTCATGCTGCAAACCAGTTGTGGAAGAAGGGGAGAAAAATACGAATTAGAAAGAGCCCATGTGAACAAGGTGTTCTTCGTTGTACATGGGAGAGGGACAACTACAATGTGAAGGGACTAGGGGAGGGATGGGCACACGCTCTTTTAGGTTATAGTTATTATGTTGATGGATTTTTCAGATGTCAAATAGCCCTTCAATTCCCAGAATAAGTTCTATTTGGTCATAATATATCACTGTTTTCATTCATTGATGGACTATCTTTGATAATATTTAATTTAGAATATTGCATAAAATGGGTCAAAAATAAGTATTTCTAGAGGATCTATGTTAGAACCTCTTTGTCATTTTTCCATGTAAACATATAAATGTTTGAAGTTCTGCTTGCACTGGCTCTCCTTCCTACCACCACTGATGAAATCTCATCCGTGCCTCAAGGCTTATCTCAGGGCCATTTCATTTGTTAAGTCTTTTCTTTGTCTTGGACCCTGTTGTGTAAAAACAGTCCCTGTGCCAAAACTTCACAATGTGTGTTAGTGTCAAGGCTTGATTTCCCAAAACTTATCATGACACTTCTGTAAGACAAAGTGAGCACTTGTCAAAGATTACTAAACTCATGAATGAGAGGACTGGCAGGATGATAACCTGGTCCAATAGATTCTTTGTTCGATGAACAGCAAATTATATAGTTTATTGGGCATGCCATGCTAAAATCAATTGGCTAAATAGAGACAAACTTGTTCACATCCTCAAGGCAATAAAATCATAATATTTGAGTTTTTGTTTTCTATTGAACAGGAATGATTTGCATCTCTTTCAAGAAGTTTTTACATAATCTTGTAGCAAGTCAGAGAAAGGTATATTCTCCCAGAGAAAGAAAGAATCCTTACGTAGGCCTGTTAGATGATGTTCAAGGATGACATTAGAAAGATATGCAGGCTTCCTTTTGCCAAGTTTTTATGTTTTGGATGTTTTTTTTTCTTAAAAGTAGTAAATTCTGCAGAAGGTACCCTCTACTTTGTGTTTCATTTATTTGCACATCTGACCCACACAGGCATAGTGTAGAGGAAAGCACATGGGTTTTGAATATCTCACACAACCTAAGGTTCAGCCTCAACTCCCCAAGCTCAACCCTGATTCACAAATGGCTTTGTGCTGCTGGAGGAGGGGTCTGGGACAGTAAAAGTGGACAGAGGGCTTGGGAGCATCAGGTGAAAGGACATGTGAAACATCTCTGGCACTTTCACATGGTAACAACTCAGCACGATCACATTTCACCAGCATAGGGATACAAAGGGGAGCAGGGACACCAGTAAAGCCACTTTCTGTTTGCTCCTCCAAATGCTTATGTAGCACTTTCCACACCCTTGATAAGAAGGGACCCTCTCCGCTGATATTTCTGGGTTTCCTCCAAAGGAATGCCCATTTGACCGCAGATCAATATGACAGTCACAGTCACCCAAACCTATTCTCCTTCTGGGCCTTGGGCTTCTCCCTTAGCAGTGTTTGCACTCGTGGTAGTCTCTGAATCCCCCAGGGAAGTGGAGAATGTTGGAAAATGAAGACACCAAGGGAACTTTCTTCTGAGATCCTAAAGCCAAGAAGCTGTCTTTTTCACCACTTCCAGCTGCCTGTTCCCCTTTCCGCCCATAATTGAGTATCTTTTTAAATTATTTTTTTATTTTTAATTGGAGGATAATTACAATATTGTGTTGGTTCTGCCATACAGCAACTTGAGTCAACCATAAGTATACATGTCTCCTCTCTCTTAAACCTTCTTCACATCTCCCATCCCATTCTACCCCTCTCCATAACTGAGTATCTTCACAGGGGAGGTACATCTGACAAATTGAATGTGGGCAGACTTCACTTACTCAAGGATAGTAAATGAGGATACATATACATGTGAGCTCCTGCTTTAGGATAAAGAAGATTTTAGACAACTGTTATTCATTGTTAACTGATACTAGTTGTTTTAGGATACAGATTTTTTAAAGGAATATTTCTGGCCCTTAAGAAACTACTCAAACTACACGGTATAGATACATACTAACAGGTCAAATATTTATGCAGAACCCAAGAAACTGAGCAAAATGCTATAGGATGTAAACCCAGCCCAGAACATTTGCTTTGAGGCTTTCTGCGGCAATTAGGGATCACATTCCTTAATCAACAGGACAATGCTGAAATTGAAGGGTGTGTTTTTCACCACAGAGAGAAATTGAGTAAGGTTTATTACTGAGTGTGAAGATGTTTGTGTGCTTATGTACAGAATGTTTAGGAATTCATGCTGAAATCTCCTATCTCCCTGACAGGTTTTTGTTGTTTTTGCCTGGCAAATATATCAACTTGGAAAAATAACTCAAGAGCTCTGGTTGTGCCAGCATGAATGTGTGCCAAATGTCTTGTCTGATCCTGTAAGTCCTTTACATCTGTCTTCAAACATATAAATATGAAGCTTCTTTAGCAAATTCATCACTACATTGCACTCTCTCACTATAGAGAACAGAAGATTTAAAATCACAATGATTAACTGTGAAGTTATAGAAAGGAAAAGATGTTGATATGTGAGAGGTTTCTAGGGTGCAGGGGGACTCATAATGGTAGCTTTTGAAATTATTTCTAACCAGAAACCAGATCTGTCCCAAAGGAAGATGTATCTTTTTAAATTTTTTTATTTTATTTTTAATTGGAGGAAAATTACTTTACAATATTGTAATGGTTTCTGCCATACAGCAGTATGAATCAGTTATAGGCATACCTGTGTTCCCTCACTCTTAATCCTCCCTCCCAACTCCCTCCCTGTCCCACCCCTCTAGGTTGTCACGGAGCACCTGCTTTGGGTTCCCTGCATCATACAGCAAATCCCCACTGGCGAGCTATTTCACATATAGTAATATATATGTTTCAATACTACTTTCTCAAGTCATCCCACCATCTCCCTCCCCTACTCTGACCCTAAGTCTGTTTTTCATGTCTCTGTCTCCTTTGCTGCCCTGCAAATAGGATCATCAATTCCATCTTTCTAGATTCTACATGTATGTGTTAGTATACTATATTTGTCTTTCTCTTTCTGACTTATTTCACTCTATATAATAGACTCTAGGTCTATCCAACTCATTAGAACTGATTCAAAGGTGTTCCTTTTTATAGCTGAGTAATATTCCATTGTGTATATGTACCACAATTTCTTTTATCCATTCATTTTTTGATGGACATCTAGTTTGCTTCCAACTCCTAGCTGCTGTAAATAGTGTTACAATGAACACTGGGGTACATGTGTCATTTTAAATTATGGTTTCCTGGGGATATATCCCACTAGTGGGATTGCTGAATCATATGATAGTTTATTCTTTTTTTTTTTTTTTTTACTTTATTTTACTTTACAATTCTGTATTGGTTTTGCCATACATTGACATGAATCCACCACGGGTGTACATGCGTTCCCAAACATGAACTCCCTCCCATCTCCCTCCCCATAACATCTCTCTGGGTCATCCCTGTGAAAGGATTCTCCATATTGTTCTCTTTGGTGGCTGTATCAGCTTGCAAGAGGGTTCCCTTTTCTGTGCACCCTCTCCAGCTGGATTCCTTTTATTTCTTTTTCTTCTCTAATTGTTATGGCTAGGATTTCCAAAGCTATGTTGCATAATAGTGGTGAGAGTGGGCACCCTTGTCTTGTTCCTGATAGAGGAAATGCTTTCAATTTTTCAGTGTTGAGAATATTTGCTGAGGGTTTGTCATTTATGGCCTTTATTATGTTGAGGTATTTTGCTTTTGGGCATCCCTGGTGGTTCAGTTGGTAAAGCATCTGCCTGCAATGCGGGAGACCCTGGCTCAATCCCTGGGTTGGGAAGATCCCCTGGAGAAGGAAAGGGCAACCCACTGCAGTACTCTTGCCTGGAAAATCCCATGGATGGAGGAGCCTGGTAGGCTACAGTCCATGTGGTCGCAAAGAGTTGGATTCAACTGAGTGACTTCACTTCATAGGTTGCTTCTATGCCTACTTCCTGGAGACCTTTTAAGATCATAAACGGGTGTTAAATTTTGTCAAAAGGTTTCTCTGCATCTACTGAGATGATCATATGGTTAGGAGGGTGTATCTTTACTTTCAGAATTATTGATTAAGACTGTTCAGATTAAAGACTGCATATCTTTGATGAGAGGATAACTCATTACTTTTTTAAAGGCCTTCTGTGCCACAGATTTGATGATGAGGAATAAATATATCCATTTTGTTTTATGATGAAAGATTATGTAATTGGGAAGCTTAAAAATATATAGGCTCTTGGCCTCACTTCAAGTGAATTGGATTAGAATGTCTGGGGAAGCTCCTGCTCTTCCTGTATCAAAATGTTTTAAAAGCTCTTCAGGTGATTTTAATGTGTAGCAAGGATAGAGAATTATTGCCCTATGCCAACTTATACCATGAATGACTCTTTACTTAATTGTTTTGGAAGTAATGAGGATGTTGTGTTGCCAGCTCTTTATCACAGCATCTCATGATTGTGCAACCCAGACACTAGTCCTTTATCAGAGGCGGGTAGGAGCAAAACAGCCGGCCAGGTCCATGTGCAGAATTCTGATGACTATTCAGTCCTCTCCTTCGAGTGATATTCTGACATGGTCAGATTCTACCTGGTGATAGAGAATAGGTCTAGCTTACTTGTCCCTGGGTCTCTTTCATAAGAATGCCCCCCGTAATGGGCATTTGTTTATGGTAACTTTGGCTGTATAGAAAAAAATGTCTATAGCCAAATATCTCTTTCTGTGTGTATGTGACTTGCTTTAAGTTTCATTTTTTTCCTGTCATAATTTTTTTCCTTGACTTTTTTTTATGGTTACTGGGAAAATGAGATTTTCATTTCAGGATCTGTGTTATGAAGTGCTGATGACCTATACTTTCTGGCATATGATCTAATGAAAATGCTGGTTGGACCACCTATTTTGGCTAGCTGGCAAACCATATTTTAAAAAGTTAACATTTTAGAGGCTAAAATCCATATCTTCTGTCTAACTTTTCAAATTATTTAAATAGTGATATCCTCTCTTAGTGGCTTAGATGGGAAAGAATTTGCCTGCAATGCAGGAGAACTGGGTGTGATCCCTGGGTCAGGAAGATCCCCTAGAGAAAGGAATGACTACCCGTTCCAGTATTCTTTCTTGCAGAATCCCATGGACAGAGGAACCTGGCAGGACTGTGCGTGGGGTCATAAAGAGTCGGACCTGACTGAGTGACTAACACTTTTACGAATTTTCGTTCCCCAAGTTCATCTAACACAGCAAATCTGTTTCTTGCCCAATTGGGTGGGAGAAGAGGAGTAAGATATTATGAGCCTCCACTGAAGAATGGCTCATAATCTCTCAGAGTGGGTTTTTAAAAAATGATTTTATTTTTACTTGTACCTGTGTTAGTTGCTCAGTCATGTCCGACTCTTTGCTACCCAATGTACGTAACCCATCAGGCTCCTATGCCAATGGAATTCTCTAGGAATACTGGAGTGGGTTGCCATTCCTTTCTCCAGGGGATCTTCTGGGCCTAGGGATTGAATCCAGGTCTACTGCATTGCGGGAAGACTCCTTACTGTCTGACTCAACAGGGAAGCCCATTTATTTTTAATTGAAGGATAATTCCTTTATAGTATCGCATTGGTTTCTACCAAACATCAACATGAATCACCATAGGTTTACTCGTGTCCTCTCCCACTTGGACATCTCTCCTCCCCCCTCTCCATCCCACCCCTCTAGATTGTTACCGCACCCTGGTTTGATTTCCCTGAGTCATACAGCAAATTCCACTGGCTATGTATGTAACATATGGTAAAGTATGTTTCCATGATTCCAGAGTGGTTTTTTTTTTTTGTATGAGTAGATGACTGAATGGGGGCATCCCTGGTGAATCAGCAGTAAATAATCTGCTTGTAGTGCAGGAGACATAAGAGACACAGGTTTGATCCCTGGGTTGGGACGATCCCCTGGAGGAGAGCATGGAAAACCATTCCAGTGTCCTTGCCTGGGAAATCCCATGGACAGAGGAGCCTGGTGGGCTACAGTCCATGGAGTTGCAGAGTCGGACACAACTGAGCAACTTAGCACACATGCATGCCAATGATTGTATAGACTAAATTTACTGCCAGCTAAGAGTGAATATTGATCTATATATTAGTTTCTTCTCACTGCTGTGACAAAGTAACACAATAGTGTAAAGCAACACAATTTATTCTCTTACAGTTCTGGAGGCTCAGAAGCTGAAATGTTTCACTGTGCTGAAATCAAGGCACCAGCAGAGCCACCCCTCTCTGCACGCTGTACGTGAGAATCTATCTCCTTATCTTTTCCAGCTTCTGGAGCAGCCTTTCTTGCATCCCTTGTTGCTTGGTCTCTTCCTCCATTAGGAGAGCCTTCAGGAGCATAACATCTTAACTTCAGTTGTCTCCTTGCTTTCTAGTTCTGGTGTGTGAGGAGTCCTTTATCTCCCTCTTTTAGGATTACCTGTAATTGCATTTAGGAGACACCTGGATAGTCCAGGTTACTCTCCTCCAGACCCTTAAATTAATCACATCTTTGCCATGGAAAGTAATATTCACAGGTTTCAGGGATGTTGTTCATTTGCTCAGTCCTGTCTGACTCTTCGCAACCCCATGGACTGCAGCACATCAGGCTTCCTTGTCCTGCACTATCTCCCGGAGTTTGCTCAGACTCATTTCCATTGAGTCAATGATGCCATCCAACCATCTCATCTTCTGTTGTCCCCTTCTCCTCATGCCCTCAATCTTTCCCAGAATCAGGGGTGAGAGTGTGGATATCTTTTGAAGAACCAGTTTCCAGCCTACCAGAACCTATTGATGACTCTATGGAAGTTTAAAATGAAAATGAAAAAGAAAGTTGTAAACATCATAGATGTCATTGAATCCTAGTTCCGTAACCGAAGTTTAAATGCAACACAGTACTCCTGTTTTAATTGGGCCTTGCTTTTTCTTTTCCCATTTTGTTCTTAACCATCTGCAGTTGGCTTCTGCTCCATGCTGCTGATACAGTGCTTGCAAAAGTTTGTCGGTGACTCTCGAGCTTAATCTTGGAGCATCTCTCTTTGGTTTTCATCTTCCTCATTCTCTTTGAGACACTCAGCAGAGACCACTTACTAATAAATATAACTCTCCCTTCTTTGAGTGCCCACAACCCTCACTCGTATCCTGGCTCTTCTTCTTCCATCATGATCATTGCAACTAGTCCTTCTCCCTCCTTTGATGTGTTTCGTGTTCCTAACCCACGATACTGAATTCTTTGAGGTTCTGTGCATAGCTCTCTGGTGTCTTCTCAGACCCCAGAGGCCTTATGTGCTCTTGGGTTTAGCTACTGTGTTGATGAGACTCACAAGTATTTACCTTTAAACCTGAATTCTAACTCTACGCCCGTGACGGCCATCTATTTCCTGCCTTCTTACAGGTCATGGACATATAGATACCCTGTCATCTCTAATCCAGCATTTATAAAAACAAAATTTATCTTTCTCTTACACTCCTAATTGGTTTTCTTTTTTATTTCCAAGCAGGTCAATAACACTACCATTATGCTAGACATTTTGGTATCTTATTCCTCACAACTAGACATTGTTATATCCTTTTGATTCTTAGTGAAAATAGTTTTTGGTTGTGTTTTTCCCCCACATAGTCAAGAGCAGTGCCACTCAAAGTGTGGCCCTGGGCCAACATTATCATCACCTGAAAGCGTGTTAGAAATGCAGATCCTTAGTCCTATCCCAGACCTTTTGAATTACAATCTGTATTTTAACTGTGGTTTAGCAAGCGCTCCAGCTGAGTCTAATGATTAGTGGTGTCAGTAATGGCAGTAACCACTGGGCTAGAGTCGAGTGCGGACAGGCATTGCTCCAGGCTTAGATTCATGCCCACAGCTTCTTAATAGGTGAGTCTCTCAGTTTCCAGTCAAATATCTTATGGAGAGTTATTTTCTTTTTTAATTCCTATTCTCTTTGTCAACCTTATTTCATATTTTACAGTGTTATGTATGTCATATGTTTGGACTATCTGGAAACTGGCTGGGAGGACATTCTCAAGGGGAACAGACCTCTAGAGTTAATTAATGAATTTCTAGGTTTCATTCCTGTTCTAAAAAAAAAAAAATGTTTATGTATTTGGCTCTGCCAGGTCTTAGTTGCGGCATGCGGGATCTAATTCTCTGACTAGGGATTGATCCCAGGTCCCTGCACTGGGAGTCTTAGCCACTGAACTACCAGCAAAGTCCCTTCTTTCCTGTTTTGAGTGACAGGCTGTGGCAGTTTTTTCCCCCTTTTCTTTCTTTCTTCTTCTTCTTCTTTTTTTTTTAATGCTCCCAGCTAACTGGACTTACCTCCTTCCATAGAAAACTTCAAAATACAATTCTTGTTCCAGCTAAGAAAGTTGGTGATGGGAAGGAGAATAGGAGAGGGAGAGGGAGAGAAGAGCCACAAAAACTACATATGGATGGCAAATATGAGGAGGCATTGTTTTTAGGAAACCAAAATTTCTAAGCCTTGTAAACTCCTAGTTTTCTTCATGCAGCTAGAATTCATGGTGGTGGTTTATTTGAAATAATCTCATTTACTATTTTTCGACATTAGTTAAGGTCAAGGACAAAAGGAGGACGCCCTTTTGTTAGAAGATTGGCATTGGGAAAGAATTTGGAGGGAAGGGAGAATACCTTCAAATAACTTAATTACACACTTGGTATTTGCCACATCACTCCCGAGCATATTGATTTAACTAAAATTTAGTATTCCACGAACACCTGTTACTTAAAAAGAATTAAACATTTGTCAGTGTTGAGACTTTATTGGAAACAGAATACAATGATTACAGAATATACAAGTCATGTTGCTCACAGTTTAATATGAGAGATAGAGTAGTAAATAGACACTTACATCCATGTAAATGGCCCAAGCCCTGTGTGCTTTTCAGGCATCAGAAAAACTCTTAACTCTGCCACACAGGGTTGAGAGGTATAGTGTAAAACCTGTCCTGTGAGTGGCACGTCATATCTTCTGCAACAGCAGAGCAATAGAGCAGGAACATTTGTGCTGAGAAAATGGCAGTCAAAGGTCTGTGAGATGGGTTTCAGTTACAAACGTTATTGACTTATCATGGAAGAAAAGAAAAATTGGAGCAGGGCTCTTATCAATTCATACCTATATAATTCCCTGTGATTGGAAGTTAAATTTAATTGTTTTAGCAATGTGTCCAAGATAAGGGAGTTGAAATGATGCCCAATTTATTCATGTATTTAATAATTGAACAGTGTCTAAACCAAGAAGAAATTGTTGAAGGATATGCTGAGGTGGCTTACATCTTCGGTCATTTTAGGTTCAAAAGCTTTTTAAGCTTGTGAATTTTCTTAGAGATTTCTTGATAAATTAAACTGATCACTTGTTCTTTTTCAAGAGGGTAGTAAGTTGTGATTGTGCTAATCTTGTGTCTGACTCTTTGTGACCCCATGGACTGTAGCCTGCCAGGTTCCCCTGTACATGGCATTTCCCAGGCAAGAATACTAGAGTGAGTTGCCATTTTCTTCTCTAGGAGGTCTTCCTGACCCAGGGATTGAACCCATGTCTCTTACGTCTCCTGCACTGGCAGGTGGGGTCTTTACCACTAGCGCCACCTGGGACGCCCAGTAAGTTAATAAGAGCCACAGAAGCCATCACTTATTCAGAGGTTCCATTCCTTAATGAATAAAACTATTGATTTCACATTGTCTAACAACAAATAAGAATTTTATAGTTTGCCACCTAGACATGATAAAACCATTGAGAGCTATCAGGAAACAAAGTTGGAGACCTATAATCTAAAGAGAAGACTGAATGCTCTTTAAATAGTGCAAAACTATTTTGTTCCCTTTCTTCCTTCCCTTCCTCCATCTTGATTGTGAAAGTGGAGAAGTAAGGATCATCCTTTAAAAATATCTGAAAAATATAACTTGGTTAAGCATTATTCTACCTTAAATCTTTCTTGGCCACTTATAGGAAAATATGATATGGAAGTAACTTATCTCACATTTTGGCACTAATGCACTTAATCCAAGTAATAGGAATGAGGCTCCATTTTAAAAATTATTTCATGCATATACATTAGCAGAATCATATTTCAAGTATATCTCCCATTGATTTTAATTACTATATTTATAAATCAAATTGCAACATTTATAGAAGACTGCTGAATATACAGAGCACAGTATTAGGCACAGTGGACATGATTGGAGAATGGTGTTTCTTGTAAATTCATAATGTTTTTGAGAAATCTAAACTGATATGCAACACCATAGAGAATGTGCATTGCTACCTGAAAATAGAAACATTAAATGGGCATTCTACTAAATATAAGTAGAAAAATGGACAAAACTATGCTCAGTTGTGAAGGCTTGAGGGTAAAGTCCTTTGCCAGTTTGCTTTGCTGAGTATCTACCAACTCTGTACAGGTTGCTAGAGTTCCAGACTGATGTTTATAGAAAGTTGTATTTATGTGAATTTAGGAACCATGGGCATGAATCTCTTTGAAGTTCATTGTAAGCAGCATAAATCAAATAAAATTTTGTAACAAATTGTGGTAACCCTCAACTTCTGCTGGGAAATTTTAAAGGCCCCACTTTTTTTTTTTTTGGCCTCATGTAGAACCTTTGGAAATTAGAGGATGGTAAGTCTTGCTTTCAACTCTATTTAATTTCATCCTCAACCCCACTTCATATCAATAGTCTATTTTGTCATATCCTCTTAGAATTTTTTCCAAGTACATTAATGTTTGAAAAATGACTTTTTGCTAATATAGTGTTTCATAATCTTTCTTAAATTTTGTCCTATTGTGATAAACCTTGTGTCCTTTAACATTATTTGAAATTTTAAAGTAAAATACTGTGAAAGACACTGTTAATAATAACTTAACATTCTTGCACATTTCTACATTTCCCAGTCTCTGCAGTTAGGGTGAGACCAATGTGACTCCTTCAGGACACACACACACTCTTGGTCAGAGTAGTTAATGACCAATGTGCCTTCCCCACCTCTTTCTGTCTTTTATCTGTGTAACTGGAAGTAAAGAAATCCAAGATGCTAGAGTTGCATGATTGAAGAGCTAGAGCCCTGAGTCTCTGTGCTCAGCTGATTTGTGCTGGATTGGTATATTAATAAATAAAAAACACTTATTGTTCAACCACTTGGATTTCAGGATTTATTTGCTACTGAATCATAACCAAGAATTACTTAAATAGTACCAATATCCTAAATAAAATGTGAATCAGAGAAGTGGGATAAAAGACCATTTCATATGCCTGTTTCTCAACCACTGGTTGGGGTTTGGATTCAAAATCAGCAAGTTTCTAAGCAGCACTTCAGGGCTGCTTCCAACTAATGAAGTATTTTCTGCCTGGTGATAAAGACTTAAACTGCCTAAGGAAGCTGGTCCCTATTTATTTTTTAAAATATATTGGGGACCATATTATTGATGGCCAAAATGCTTTGTTGTTAAAGAAAATAACTACTGGTTTAAATGACTGAAAGTTATTCTTTCCAAAGCTTTGCTTTTTGTAATTTTTTTCCTGGTTATAAAAGCAACATAGGCTTATTGAGAGAGAGAAATTTTAAGAAATACAAAAGATAAATTTAAAAAGTCCTTCCAATCCCTCATAATCTTATACACCTGGAAACAAATGCTAGTATTCAGTTCAGTTCAGTCGTTCAGTTGTATCCAACTCTTTGCGACCCCATGGACTGCAGCATGCCAGGATTCCCTGTCCATCACCAGCTCCTGGAATTTGCTCAAACTCATGTCCATCGAGTCGGTGATGACATCTGACCATCTCATTCTCTGTCATCCCCTTCTCTTCCCGCCTTCAATCTTTCCCAGCATCAAGGTCTTTTCCAGTGAGTTGGTTCTTCACATCAGGTGGCCAAAGTATTGAAGTTTTAGCTTCAACATCAGTCCTTCCACTGAATATTCAGGACTGATTCCCTTTAGGATGGACTGGTTGGATCTCCTTACAGTCCAAGTGACTCTCAAAAGTCTTCTCCAACACCACAGTTCAAAAGCACCAACTCTTTGGTGCTCAGCTTTCTTTATAGTCCAACTTTCACATCCATACATGACTACTGGAAAAACCATAGCTTTGACTAGACACACCTTTGTTGGTAAAGTAATATCTCTGCTTTTTAATATGTTGTCTAGGTTGGTCATAGCTTTTCATCCAAGGAGCAAGCGTCTTTTAATTTCATGGCTGCAGTCACCATCTGCAGTGATTTTGGAGCCCCCCCCAAAATTAAGGCTGTCACTGTTTCCATTGTTTCTCCATCTATTTGCCATGAAGTGATGGGACCAGATGCCAGGATCTTAATTTTCTGAATGTTGAGCTTTAAGCCAACTTTTTCACTCTCCTCTTTCACTTTCATCAAGAGGCTCTTAAGTTCTTCTTCACTTTCTGCCATAAGGGTGGTATCATCTGCATATCTGAGGTTATTGATATTTCTCCCAGCAATATTGATTCCAGTTTGTGCTTCATCCAATGCGGCATTTCCCATGATGTTCTCTGCATATAAGTTAAATAAGCAGGATGACAATATACAGCCTCGACGTACTCCCGATTTGTAACCAGTCTGTTGTTCCATGTCCAGTTCTGTTGCTTCTTGATCTGCATACAGATTTCTCAGGAGGCAGGTCAGGAGGTCTGGTATTCCCATCTCTGAAGAATTTTCTACAGTTTGTTGTGATCCAAACAGTCAAAGGCTTTGGCATAGTCAATAATGCAAAAGTAGATATTTTGAATGGTAGTATTACTGAGTAACATTTCCTTCCAATCTTTTTACTTTGTATATATTAGTAAATGGTTTTCTTCTGAAGACTTGAGGTATTATATTACCTCCTCTTGGTTTTTTATTTAATTATGTCATAAACTCTTCATGTATTATACATGTATTTAAATACATGTTATTTAAATACTTTTTGTAAATATTGTTTTATTTATTTTGCATTTTAACCAAAATAGATTTGAAATAGATTTCCTTCTGATTAAGACTTTATGGCAATTTTCAATCTGTTTATTTGTAGGATTCATCTTGATAGCCACATGGAACTTCTGAGAAATATATATAGAATTAAGACTCTCTGTGTGTGTGTGTACATATAAGTATACACATTTATACACCAAATAGATTTTCTGACAGTTCTAGCTACCATCCATTTTTTAAAAGTTGGCTTTTATTTTAGGTATAGAGTAATTTGAAAAGCAGTCACTGTTTCAACTCAAGAAAACATATTTTGAACATCAACTTATGCAGGGTACTGCAAATTAAAGATACAAAGATGATCATTCCTGCCCTAAGAGAGCATACACTCTAGATTAATTCTTAAATAAATAGGTCTTGAATACATGTCTATTAGGTCTGAGAAAATACCAGACACTGACACTTGGATAAATTACACCAGCTGCACTTGTCTGAGTGATAGAGGCAAAGTTTGTACTTAGGTTACTTAGCAGAAGTCCACGTTTCCCCCAAAAGGCACAGATCTTTCTGTCCCATGGCAGGAAGCATCTGTGAGCACAGAGTTGCAGATGGTGATGTCTGAATGTCTGAGGGTGTATTTTAATTTCTGGGAGCCTCACTCCTCCCCTTGTGTTCCAGCCTTCTTTGTAAAGTTAAATTAAGCTAGAGGATGTCTTAACGTGGCAAGGCCAGCCTCATGGGTGTGTGATAAGTGCAGTGAGTTGCATGAGACCTATACTCAGACTGGGACTTTGCACTTGGGATTTAATGCTCTATAGGCATCATCTTTGGAAAATCCCATGGACAGAGGAGCATGGAAGGCTACAGTCCATGGGGTAAAATTCTTAATAATTTATTTGGAATTGGTGTTTTACAAGTAATATCTGACAGGACGATGAAACATACATTGGGGACTTCGAGCTTTGGCTCATGTGAAGTCCCATCTTCTGGCAGCTTTCTGCCTCCCAGGGTTGGGTTCTCTGCTAGTTGTTCCCCTGATGTTGCCTTCCATCCCTGTTAGGGGTCTGGGCATGGAAAAGATCAGTTTGGGGCACTTGCGACCACCTAGTCAGAGGGAAAGGACCCAGGCACTCATGATGCCCTGCAAGTGTGTTTGTGTCCAAGGGAGAGTAACATGCAATGGCAAAATAAAAACAAAAACCCACCATGACAGGGCAAATTGAGAGACAGCAGAAGAAAAGAAAACATTTTTATCCCGTTTTCTAAACAAGTGGCCCTGAATTTTCATTTTGCACTGGGCCCTACAAATGGTGTTTCTGGCTCTGCAGCTTGGCCAGGGTTAGGTCATGAGTTTTGGAGTTACAGGACATTTGATTGCCAGACTAAAAGTTTATTTAAGTTTAGTTAAGTTGCAACAGACACTTCACCCTGGTTTCATTTCAAAGGCACCTTTCCTTCAAAGTTTAGATTGTAACTTGAGACCTTTACCATAGCAAGCATTCTTTTCATGCTAACTCCATGATGCTCATGATTGTATGTCTGCCCTCTGGAGATCCAAGGTGAATGCTGCACAAAGTTTCATATAAAAATAAGCAAAATGTGAATATTTCAGTTTTTTTCATAGCAGTGCTGTCTGATGTAATTCCCAAAGGCTACATCACTGGGTTTGAAAGAAAATTGGTTTTAAGCTTTTTATGATTGCATGGATTTTTTTCTCCCCAATGGTATGCTTTTGGGGCTGATCACAGTGGATGAGTAAGATTTAGAATAGACTTGGCACAATGGTTTTTTAAAATGTACTATTGAAAGGTTGTTGCTGAGCCATGAAAAGACACCGGGATTCTTGGCCTCTGGAGGAAAAAAATTCAATCTGGGGCCAGTGACAAAGCTTGATTGCTCAGAGCTTTTTTTTTTTTTTACAGAGTTTTATTAAAGTATAAAAGAGATAGAGAAAGCTTCTGACATAGACATCAGAAGAGGGCAGAAAGAGTGCCCCCAGGTAGTCTTTAGACGGTTGTATTATAGCTACTAGCAAGCTATATAGAAAGGAGATGTCTCAAAACTCAAGAGTAGCACCAGGCCCCTTACCCACAACATGCATTTTGAAATAACACTGGCATCCCAGGCCAGCAAACAATTGACATGAATCTTGAAGAGAGGCAGGTTTCCAAGAAAATATATAGTTTAATTAATATAGATTAGGAAAACAATGTATGAGTGAAACATACTGGTTTGTTGAGCCCTTATTGGTTCTGAGTCCAATTGACTTGAAGAGTCTCTAGAGTATATACATAGTTTATTAACATAACTTAAGACAAATATTTCCATAAGGAAAACACATTGGTTAGCTCAAGGACTGAGAAAAGTTAAGGTCAGGTGGAGTCAGGTATCATCATGGCAACACAGAATTTTAAAGGAAACCTCTTTCATAATTTGTTCAGTTCAGTTTCTCGGTCATGTCCGACTGTTTGTGACCCCATGGACTGCAGCATGCCAGGATTCCCTGTCCATCACCGACTCCCAGAGCCGACTCAAACTCTTGTCCATTGCGTCAGAGATACCATCCAACCATCTCATCCTCTGTCGTCCCCTTCTCCTCCCACCTTCAATCTTTCCTAGCATCATGGTCTTTTCCAATGAGTCAGTTCTTCCCATCAGGTTGCCAAAGTATTGGAGTTTCAGCTTCAGCATCAGTCCTTCCAATGAATATTCAGGACTGATTTCCTTTAGGATGGACTGGTTGGATCTCCTTGTAGTCCAAGGGACTCTCAACAGTCGTCTCCAACACCACAGTTCAAAAGCATCAATTCTTCTGTGCTCAGCTTTCTTTATAGTCCAACTCTCACATCCAAACATGACTACTGGAAAAACCATAGCTTTGACTAGACACACCTTTGTTGGTAAAGTAATGTCTCTGTTTTTTAATATGCTAAGTCTGTCATAGCTTTTCTTCCAAAGAGCAAGCATCTTTTAATTTCATGGCTGTACTCACCATCTGCAGTGATTTTGGAGCCCCCTAAAATTAAGGCTGTCACTGTTTCCATTGTTTCTCCATCTATTTGCCATGAAGTGATGGGACCAGATGCCAGGATCTTAATTTTCTGAATGTTGAGCTTTAAGCCAACTTTTTCACTCTCCTCTTTTACTTTCATCAAGAGGCTCTTAAGTTCTTCTTCACTTTCTGCCATAAGGGTGGTATCATCTCCATATCTGAGGTTATTGATGTATCTCCCAGCAATCTTGATTCCAACTTGTGCTTCATTCAATCTGGCATTTCCCATGATGTACTCTGCATAGAAGTTAAATAAGCAGCGTGACAATATACAGCCTTGATGTACTCCTTTCCCAATTTGTAACTAGTCTGTTGTTCCATGTCCAGTTCTAACTGTTGCTTCTTGATCTGCATACAGATTTCTCAGGAGGCAGGTCAGGTGGTCTGGTATTCCCATCTCTGAAGAATTTTCCACAGTTTGTAGTGATCCCCACAGTCAAAGGCTTTGGTGTAGTCAATAAAGCAAAAGTAGATGTTATCTGGTACTCTTACTTTTTCGATGATCCAGTGGATGTTGGCAATTTGATCTCTGGTTCCTCTGCCTTTTCTAAATCCAGCTTGAACATCTGGAAGTTCATGGCTCACAAACCACTGAAGCCTCACTTGGAGAATTTTAAGCATTATTTTGCTAGTGTGTGAGATGAGTGTAATTGTGCAGTACTTTGAACATTCTTTGGCATTGCTTTTCCTTGGGATTAAAATGAAAACTGACCTTTTCCAGTCCTTGTGGCCACTGCTGAGTTTTCCAAATTTTCTGGCATATTGAGTGCAGCACTTTCACAGCATCATCTATTAGGATTTGAAGTAGCTCAGCTGGAATTCTGTCACTTCCACTAGCTTTGTTCGTAGTGATGCTTCCTAAGGCCCACTTGGCTTTGCATTCCAGGATGTCTGGCTCTAGGTGAGTGATCACACCATCGTGATTATCTGGGTCATGAAGATCTTTTGTGTACAGTTCTTCTGTGTATTCTTGCCACCTCTTCTTAATATCTTCTGCTTCTGTTAGGTCCATACCTTTTCTGTCCTTTATTGTGCCTTTCTTTGCGTGAAATGCTCTCTTGGTATCTCTAATTTTCTTGAAATGATCTCTAGTCTTTCTCATTCTATTGTTTTCTTCTATTTCTTTGATTGCTGAGGAAGGCTTTCTCTTCTCTCCTTGCTATTCTTTGGAACTCTGCATTCAAATGGGTATATCTTTCCTTTTCTCCTTTGCCTTTAGCTTCTCTTCTTTTCTCAGCTATTTGTAAGGCCTCCTCAGACAACCATTTTTCCTTATTGCATTTCTTTTTCTTGGGGATGGTCTTGATCCCTGTCTCCTATACAATGTCACAAACCTCCGTCCATAGTTCATCAGGCACTGTGTCTATCAGATCTAATCCCTTGAATCTAGTTGTCACTTCCACTGTATAGTCATAAGGGATTTGATTTAGATCATACCTGACTGGTCTAGTGGGTTTCCCTAGTTTCTTCAATTTAAGTCTGAATTTGGTAATAAGAAGTTCATGATCTGAGCCACAGTCAGCTCCCGGTCTTGTTTTTGCTGATTGTATAGAGCTTCTCCATCTTTAGGGCTTCCCTGATAACTCAGTTGGTAAAGATCCACCTGCAATGCAGGAGACCCTGGTTCAGTTCCTGGGGTGGGAAGATCCCCTGGAGAAGGGAAAGGCTACCCACTCCAGTATTCTTGGGCTTCCCTTGTGACTCTGCTGGTAAAGAATCAGCCTGCAATGTGGGAGACCTGGATCAATCCCTGGGTTGGGAAGAAGCCCTAGAGAAGGGAAAGGCTACCCACTCCAGTATTCTGGTCTGGAGAATTGTTTCAAAGAGTCGGACATGACTGAGTGACTTTCACGTTCACTTTCTCCATCTTTGGCTACAAATAATATAATCAATCTGATTTCAGTATTGACCATCTGGTGATGTCCATGTGTAGAGTCTTCTCTTGTGTTGTTGGAAGAGGGTGTTTGCGATGACCAGTACATTCTCTTGGCAGAACTCTATTAGCCTTTGCCCTGCAGACGAATGGATAAGAAAACTGTGGTACATATACACAATGGAGTATTACTCAGCCATTAAAAAGAACACATTTGAATCAGTTCTAATGAGGTGGATGAATTGGAGCCTATTATACAGAGTGAAGTAAGCCAGAAAGAAAAACACCAACACAGTATACTAACGCATATATATGGAATTTAGAATGATGGTAACGATAACCCTGTATGTGAGACAGCAAAAGAGACACAGATGTATAGAACAGTCTTTTGGAGTCTGTGGGAGAGGGAGTGGGGGGGATGATTTGAAAGAATGGTATTGAAACATGTATATTATCATATGTGAAATGAATTGCCAATCCAGGTTCGATGCATGATACAAGACGCTTGGGGCTGGTGCACTGGGATGACCCAGAGGGATGGGATGGGGAGGGAGATGGGAGGGGGGTTCAGGATGGGGAACACATGTAAACCCGTGGTGGATTCATGTTGATGTATGGCAAAACCAATACAATCTCGTAAAGTAATTAGCCTCCAATTAAAATAAATAAATTAGAAAAGAAATAATGCCAATTTCTTCATTGTTCTTTGTATCATTGTTATCTCTCAATTCACTTGTCTATAAGCAAACATACAATATACACATTAACACACATGATTCAATACATTGTTACTATTATTCTGAGAAAACTAATCTGTTCAATCAACTGAGAATTAGAAAAGTAAGAGTTTTTATTTTACCTTCACTTCTTCTCTGATGCTCTTCTTTTCTCCCTTTTTCTTCTCTCTGGGGAAATTTTTTAGTAAATGTTTCTTTTAAGGAGGCAACACATCCCCTCAATTGTATGAGGAAATCTTTATTTTTTCTGTCAGTTTTGAAGGATAATTTCACAGTGTACAGAATTCTAGGTTTTTGGTTCTTTTCTCTCAATGCTTAAAGCATTTCACTCTGCTCTTTTCTTGCCAGCATGGATTCTGAGGAAAAGTCAGATGTAATTCTTATCTTTTTTTCTGCTACAGGTAAGGTGTTTTTCCCTCTGATTTCCTTCAGGATTTTTCATTTATCTTTGATTTTCTATCATTTGAATATGATATGCCTACATATAGTTTTTTGGCATTTATCCTGCTTGGAGTCCTCTGATCTTCCTGTATCTGGATTTGATATCTGACATTAATTTGGGGGAAATTCTCACTTATTTCTGTTTCAAATATTTCTTCTATTCCTTTCTTTCTTCTTTATTATATACATGTTATACTTTTTGTAGTTGTACCAAAGTCCTTGAGTATTCTGGTTTTGTTTTTTTTTTTTTTTCCAGTCTTCCTTTTCTTTTTTATATTGGAAGTTTCTATTGAGATAGTCTCAAGCTCAGAGATTCTTTCTTCGGCCATGTTCAGTTCACTAATAAATCAATTAAAGGTGATCTTCATTTCAGTTACAGTGTTCTTGGTCTCTTGCATTTCCTTTTTTTTTTTTCCCCTTAGAATTTTCATCTCTCTGCTTAAATTGACCATCTGATCTTCCATGCTGTTCACTTGATCTATTAAAGCCTTGTATTGGTGGGCCTGTAGCTAGTGTATTAAGAGTATGCAGATTATGACCTGCTGAATGAGGAGGCACAAACCACCTGCATGGGGTTGGCAAGGAGCTCCCTTGTCATCTGGGCTCCCACTCTGGGCACGTGAAAACTATAGGGACATTTTGATTGAAAGTGCAGTTTTAGTATACTCATATAGAGGAAGTAAAGTCACAAGATTTATTACTTACAACTCCCAGAAATGAGGGAGGCGATCTGTGCAATGAGCTGGGGCAAGTGTGATCCTCCATCCAGGGTCACAGGTAAGCAAGAGATAGAAGGAAGCTCCTGTTACTTATAAGGTGATTGGGGCCGAGGTTACTAATTTTTGTGGGCTCCACTCTAAGTAGCTATTTTAAAAGGTGCCCCGGAAGAAGCAAGGTAGGAACTTGTGGCAGGAATCCTAAACTCAGGTCCTTATCTAACGTCCAGACTCTGAGTGTGAGCATAGTTGTTATTCTGTTAAATGGCTACATAGCAACTCAAAACAATTGTTTCCTCATAGCAAGCTTTTAACATAGTAACTACGGTTGTTTTAAGTGTTTCTGGTTTGATAATGCTAGCATCTCTACCATGTCTGCTTCAAATGCTCTGTCCCTTCTGACTTTTTTGGTGTTTTAGTATGTCTTGTAATTTTTCATAGTTGAATATACATCTACTAGATGAAAGGAACTGTTGTAAACAGACCTTTAGTAACATGGTGACAAGGTACAGAAAAGGGAGAAGCATTCTGTAGCCCTATGATTAGGTATGAGTCTATCCCTCTGGACTGTAAACTTCACAAACACTTCTGTCTTCTTTTCCCTCTGTCTAGTCAAGGCTATGGTTTTTCCAGTAGTCATGTATGGATGTGAGAGTTGGACTGTGAAGAAAGCTGAGTGCCAAAGAATTGATGCTTTTGAACTGTGGTGTTGGAGAAGACTCTTGAGAGTGCCTTGGACTGCAAGGAGATCCAACCAGTCCATCCTAAAGGAGACCAGTCCTGAATATTCATTGGAAGAACTGATGCTGAAGGTGAAGCTCCAATACTTTGGCCACCTGATGTGAAGAGTTGACTCATTGGAAAAGACTCTGATGCTGGGAGGGATTGGGGGCAGGAGAAAAAGGGGAAGACCGAGGATGAGATGGCTGGATGACATCACCAACTCGATGGATGTAAGTTTGAGTGAACTCCAGGAATTGGTCATGGACAGGGAAGCCTGGTGTGCTGTGATTCATGGGGTCGCAAAGAGTCGGACATGACTGAGTGACTGAACTGAACTTAAGTGAAACAGTATGACTTGAGTGGTCTGCAGAAAGGTATTTCCCTTTCCCTGCATGGAAGACTACAAAGGGCTGGAGGTGTGCATTTCCTTTCCTCCAGGTCAGCTGAACTGTGAGAAAGCTCTAGTGGGTTTAGGCTCTGGTCAAATAGTTTCCCCTGAGGGCAAACCTTGTTAAGAAGAACAGTGTGTTCTGGTGTTTTTCAAATTGGTTCATCTCCCTGGTCCTTGCTGGAAGCATAAGGGGATTTCTCCCTGATATTTACTGTAAGAATCTGGTTGATATCCAAGAGATAAAAGCCATAAAAGAATGAATGAGGCTCTCCTATGACTAGGTTTTCCTGAAGTTTTTTTCACTGTCAGATGTGTTCACTCTGAGCCTTCAGAAATTCATCAGTAACCTTCCTGATTTTTCTGCCATAGCACTGGTTCCTGTAGAAATTTCAGCTTGTGAGTTGAACCATAAATTGTAATTGTTTGAATTCACTTGTCAGTCTCTCCAGTTTGGGGGGCACTAATTTGCTTCATGACTTTACTTCTTTTGTACATCTAAGAAAAAATTTTAAGTCTATAATTTGTTCTGCTTTTTGTTTATTGTTAGGATAGAGTGGTGGCTTCTAAACTCCTATGTTGTACCAGAAATCAGAAGTCATGAATTCTTTTTCTTATACTCTACCAGTTGCTTAATATTATTTCCCATTTCAATTTGCCACATATTTAGACTGTGACTTTTTGAAGAGATGGAGCTCTGAGATTCTTATTCTCCACTATTTTTAAAAATCAAGCTTTAATTCACACGTCATAAAATTTAACCTTTTAAAGTATGCAATTAAGTTGCTTTTAGTACAAGACATTCACAAAGTTGTGCAACCATTACCACTATCTAATTTCAGAATAATTTATTATCCTAAATAAGAAACTTGTTTAGCACTTTGGCTATAACCGTTTAGCAATCATTCCACATTCCTCTCTACCCCAGATGCTGGCAACCATGAATTTACTTTTCACCTTTCAATTTGTCTATTTTGAACATTTCATATAAATAGAATCCTAACACTGTGAACTTTCGAGTCTGGATTCTTGACTTAGCATAATGGTCTCATCCATGTTGTGACATGTTCATCCATAGTATAGCATATCAGTATGTCATTCCTTTATGTAGCTAAATAATATGTCCAACTCTTTGCGACCCCATGGACTGTAGCCTGAGGCTCCTCCGCCCATGGGATTTTCCAAGCAAGAGTGCTGGAGTGGATTGCCATTTCCTTCTCCAGGGGACCTTCCCGACCCAGGAATTGAACCCGGGTCTCCTACATTGCAGGCAGACGTTTTACCGTCTGAGCCACTAGGGAAGCCCATGGATATATTATATTTACTTATTCATTGGTTGATGGCAATTTGGATTTTTCCACTTTTTGGGTACTATGAATATTGTTGCTGTGAATATTTGTACAAGTTTGGGTATGAATTTAGGTTTTAATTTCTTTTGGGAATGGAATTGCTGACTCATGTGATAACTCTGTTAAACTTTTGAGTAACTGTAACTGTCTCCAAAGCAGCTGCATCATTTTACACCGTTTTTATGAGGGTTCTGATTTTTCTACACTGTCACCAATACTTGTTGTTGTTTCTTTTTTTAATTGCAGTCATCCTAGTTGGTGTGAAGTGATATCTCATGGTGGTTTTGATCGGCATTTTGCTAATGACATTGAGTATCTTTTTGTGTACTTGGACATTTATATACCCTTTTTGGAGACACATCTGTTCAGTTTCTTTGTGTATTTTTTAATGTATTGTCTTAATGATAAGTTGCTAAGAAGTAAAAAAAATATTCTGAATTCTAGACTCTTATCAACTGTGTGATTTCCTATTCTATGGATTGTCTTTTCACCTTCTTGATAGTGTCTTTTGAAACACAAAGTTTCTAATTTTAATGAAGTCCAATTTATCTATTTTTTTTTCTTGCAGTGCTTATGCTTTTGGTATTGTATCTATGAAATCATTTTCTAATCTAAGGTCACAGAAATTAAACATATTTTCATCCAAGAATTGTATAGCTTTACCTCTTAGGTCTTTGATTCATTTTGAGTTAATTTTTGTATATTGTGTAAGATAAGATGTCCAACTTCATTCTTTCACATGTGAAGACGTAATTGTCACACTGGATGAGCTTTGGACTTCCCTGTTAGCTCAGATGGTAAAGAATTCACCTGCAGTACAGGAGACCTGAGTTTGATGACTTGGTTGGAAAGATCCCCTGGAGAAAGGAATGGCTACTCCCTCCAGTATTCTTGTCTGGAAAATCCTGGGGACAGAGGAGGCTGGTGGGCTACAGTCCATAGGGTTGCAAAGAGTCAGACACGACTGACTGACTAACAGACTTTATGAGATTTGAAGAAGATAAAAACATCTTTGTGAGTGGGGTCTTCCAGGGCATGAGCAGATAAGTCAAATAATAGTGTTATGGGAAGAGGCGCCCGATAGAGTGGCTGCTAGTTTTCACCCTGATCATGGGTTATTGCTTTTCAAGCATACTGCAAAGCTAGGGGATGAGAATTGGGCAAATTAAAATGCCACAAAAATCACTGTATTTACTGAGATTTGGTCACTTGTTTTGAACAAATGCTCCCTGGATTGCTACAAGCCTTTGGTTCATTTCCAGATTTCTAAAAAAGTTGATTTTGGCAAATTTTACCAGTGTTCTCATTGCTTTTATGAAGGAGAGGCTTTTAAGATGTCCTTACTCTTCCACTTTCACTGATGTCACCCTGCACTATTATTACTTTATTACATTATCACTACTTTCTGATCTCTCAGTCACATTTACTGTTTTACTGAGTCCCTGCTCCTCACCCCAATTGGAGATCGAAACCTGTGTCCTCCTTAGCCAATATTTTGATATTCTTGATATTCTTCCTGGACCTAAAGCATGGCTTTTGTCCTGAAAATTCTGGATTGGCTTCACTGTTTTCTAGATACAGTGTCTTGTTCTGTCTTGCTTTAAATTTTTTCTAGAAAACATTTGTAAGCGATTTCTCAAGAAAGTGATACATGAAAAGCAATAGATATCTATTCTTGCATTTGTGAAATGTCTTGTTCTTGCCTTCACTCTTGATTGATCTTTTGACTAGGTATTGAGTCTTAGGTTTAAAACTTTTCCTGAAATATTTGAGGGCATTGGTCCTTTGTGTTTCTGTCTGTTGTCTATTGCCACAACAATGATGCATAACAAAACACCTTAAATGTGACAGAGGCTCTTTCGTGTCCGACTCTTTGTGACCCTGTAAACTATGCAGTCCATGGAATTCTCCAGGCCACAATACTGGAGTGGGTAGCCTCTCCCTTCTCCAGGGGATCTTCTCTACCCAGGGATCGAACCCAGGTCTCCTGCATCCCAGGCAGAATCTTTACCAGCTGAGCCACCAGGGAAGCCCAAGAATACTGGAGTGGGTAGGCTATCCCTTCTCCAGGGGATCTTCCCAATCCAGGAATCAAACCAGGGTCTCCTGCATTGCAGGTGGATTCTTTACAGCTGAGCTACCAGGGAAACCACTTTAAATGTAGAAGCTTAAATAAATCCAACCATTTTTAAAATCTGTTTATTTTTAATTGATTGATAATTGCTTTACAATATGGGAGAAATCAAACCAACCATTTATTATTGCTCCCAATTGTATGAATTGTCTGGGCAGTTATTTTAGTGTCAGTTCGGAGACTTACAAATCTGTGATCTCCTGAGAACAGCTATATGACTGCTGATTTTAAATGGAATCACATATTTGGGAATTGGCTAGTTGTAGGCTGGGCTAGGATGACTTCATCTGGAGTGACTGAGCTGCTTTCCATATCACTCTTTTATTTTCCTTCCAAGTTATCCTAATATGTTCTCATGATAGTGGCAGGGATCCAAGAGAAAGACTGAACATACGCAAAGTCCTTTCACATCTCTTTTGCTAAAACTGACTGGTCAGTGTAAGCCATTTTGTTAAGCTAAGAGTTAGATGAGAGAAGACTACCAATTTATGAGGCAAAAGTTTGATATGTGAGATGATTATTTTGAGCCAGTAATGCACTTAATTTATGACAGCATTCTAGCTTCTAATGTGGCTGATGAGAAGTTTGGTGTCAGTATTATTCTTGTTCTTTTGTTTCTGGTTAGCTTTTACTCTTTATCCTTGCCTAAAATTTCAGAACAGTGCCTCAAGGTATATTTTAAAAATATTATTAAGAAATAATTTTAATGTATACTTGGTGGGTCCTTTCACTCAGAAGATTTACCTCTAACTCTGAAATTTTCCCCTTTGGTAACTTTTTCTCTTGATATTTTCTTTTCAATCCTTGAAGTTCCTGTTAATTGAATTTCCCAGATTGGTTCTGTGTGTCTCTTGTCTTTGATATAGTCCGTGTCTTGGTCTTCTTATTCTGGGAGATTACTAAAATTTTGTTTTCCAGTCATTATAGCAAATATTTATCCTGGCTA
Source organism: Oryx dammah (assembly GCF_014754425.2). Taxonomy (NCBI): domain Eukaryota; kingdom Metazoa; phylum Chordata; class Mammalia; order Artiodactyla; family Bovidae; genus Oryx; species Oryx dammah. The sequence goes on from NW_024070186.1 coordinate 110,920,829, forward strand.
TTAAAAACTTCCTTGAAGTTCTTTCTTATTCTCTTCCTTTTTCATTGCTTTCTGTTTTAGTGTTATAATTTCTAACTCTGCGTAAATTATAAAATTTTTTTGTCTTAAAAGTTTTTTTCTTCTATACCTTGAATTGTTTCCACTAAGATCTCAAAATCGTTAGTTTTTTCTCTCTTTTGCGGGGTATGGAGTCTTTCTCTTTATATGTTGGTTCTCTTCATGTGTATACCTGATAGTCCTTGGGTTTCCATTTAAATTCATGATTAAAGTATAGTATAACTGGCATAGACCTCCTTTGTTATTTTATATATAGCTTTATTTTTTAGTTAAATATCTTTTCTGAATGGACATTTCTTACTGAGTCTATGGGGAGTAATTTTCAGCACCTGTCTTGCTTTAATATCAGGGATGGAGTAAGGATAGTGCCGGAGGATGAAATAAAGTGCTTGTACTCAGTCATTTCTGAATCCTTTGTGACCCCATAGACTGTAGCCTGCCAGGCTTCTCTGTCCATGGGATTTCCCAGGCAAGGATACTGGAGTGGGGTTCCATTTCCATCTCCAGGAGATCTTCCTCACCCAGGGATCAAACCGGTGTCTGTTGTGTCTCCCACATTAGCAGGCAGATTCTTTACCACTGGGAGCATTTATAACCATAGTCTCCTTATGGAGGATGGAATAACTCCTACTCAAGTGCAAAGGAAACTTTATCTTTTCTGCCACACATTATTTTGTATATTTAAGTCTTCCTGTCTCTTAGGTCTCTAACTAGGTTAAAGGGTAGCAACTCTATTATACACATGCTTTACCTCCCCAAATTCTGCTTTGCATAAGACAATTGTGTAATTAAATTGATTAACTTGTTCCCAGAAGACTTTAATACTTGAGCAAGTTTCCTTTTCTTTCTGGAAATGTTAACTGATCTGAATTGGTTAAGAATAAAAAAATCTCACTTCTAGTTTTACTCTAAACTGTTTTTCTTACTGATTTCCTTTAGGATGGACTGGTTGGATCTCCTTGCTGTCCAAGGGACTCTCAAGTCATCAGTTCTTTTTAATTGGTTTAGGTATTTCCCATTCCAGTAACAAATTTATTTTGCAACTTCAGATTTTCCTGGGATTTCCCATAGAGTCAGAGATATCTGCTTAATAATCTGAGAAAATTTTTGAAGTAGAAGTTCATGACCATCTACTGAAATTCTCATTCACAGTGCTTAGAAATTCAACTTTATCAATTACAAAATTGTTTCAAGGTGGCGCTAGTGGTAAAGAACCCACCTGCCAAAGCAAGAGACATAGATGTGGGTTTGATCCCTGGGTAAGGAAGATCCCCGAGGAGAATGGCATGGCTGCTCACTCCAGTATTCTTGTCTGGAGAATCCCATGGACAGAGGAGCCTGGAGAATTATACAGTACATAGGGTTGCACAGAGACAGATATGACTGAAGCAACTTAGCATGCATCCCTGAAAATCTTCAAAATCAGTTTTTTCTAAGTTTTAATTGTTTTCTTTGTTTGTAAGGTTATTTTGGAGAATTTCCATAATACAAATGTAGAGAGTATTATCATTAACTTATATATCCATCATCTTGAATTATCAACATTTCCCAATTTTATTTCATCTACTCCCTGCTACTTTTTTTCTCCTGGAGTCATTTTAAAGCAAATTTTAGTCATCATTTAATTTCACCTGTATTTTTTTCTTCATAATCACTATGCCATTTTTGAACCAAAGAAAATTTAAATTAGTTAATGTCATCTAATACTACATAGTTGAATTTTCCTTATATCTCAAAAATATCTTTTTTTGATTTTTTAGAATTAAGATTCAAACAAGACACATTCACTACATTTGGTTATTATATGTAAGTTCCTATCTGTTCCTATCTGGGGCTTTTCCTGGTTGCCCAGATTGTAAAGAGTCTGCCTGCAGTGCAGGAGACCTGGGTTCAATCCCTGGGTCAGGAAGATCCCCTGGGAAAGGGAATGGCTACCCACTCCAGTATTCTTGCCTGGAGAATTCCACGGACAGAGGAACCTGACAGGCTACAGGCTATGGGTTCCCAAAGAGTTAGACATGATTGAGTGAATAATATTTTCCTATCAGAGTTCGTTCTCCTTTATTTTTCTTATCAGTGTTATATTAAGGCATTGGTTCTCAGTTTGTGTGAGAGCCTCAGGACTCTTTTACACTCTTAAAAATTATGGGGGACTCCAAAGAGCCTTAATTTATGTGAATTATTTATTAATTTAATTTGTTTTTAATTTATTGAGTTAATATTTAGCAATTAAAACACAAAACAAATTTAAACATTTATCAATTATTTTAAATGAATTCTTTTCATTAAAAATAATAATGGTAAATCTATTGCATGTTAATATAAATAAAATAGTTTTATGAAAAATATTTTCCAAAACAAAATAGATTTAATGAGAAGTATCACGGCATCTGGTCCCATCACTTCATGGGAAATAGATGGGGAAACAGTGGAAACAGTGTCAGACTTTATTTTGGGGGGCTCCAAAATCACTGCAGATGGTGACTGCAGCCATGAAATTAAAAGACGCTTACTCCTTGGAAGAAAAGTTATGACCAACCTAGATAGCATATTGAAAAGCAGAGACATTACTTTGCCAGCAAAGGTCCGTCTAGTCAAGGCTATTGTTTTTCCTGTGGTCATGTATGGATGTGAGAGTTGGACTGTGAAGAAAGCTGAGTGCCGAAGAATTGATGCTGTTGAACTGTGGTGTTGGAGAAGACTCTTGAGAGTCCCTTGGACTGCAAGGAGATCCAACCAGTCCATTCTAAAGGAGATCAGCCCTGGGATTTCTTTGGAAGGAATGATACTAAAGCTGAAACTCCAGTACTTTGGCTACCTCATGCGAAGAGTTGACTCATTGGAAAAGACTCTGATGCTGGGAGGGATTGGGGGCAGGAGGAGACGGGGACGACAGAGGATGAGATGGCTGGATGGCATTACTGACTTGATAGACATGAGTCTGAGTGAACTCTGGGAGATGGTGATGGACAGGGAGGCCTAGTGTGCTGCGATTCATGGGGTCGCAAAGAGTTGGACACGACTGAGCAACTGAACTGAACTGAACGGATAGCACTGTTTTATATTTCTGCAAACCTCTAATGTTTGTTTACTAGAGGGCCGCTAGATTCCATATCTGCTTCTGCATTCAAACTGCTGCATTATGTTGTTTTGACTGAAGAAATATATATGACTATATATATGAAGAGGTATGTGTATATATGTATGAAGAAAATCTAGCTTTCATGTGAAGTCCGGTAGCTTCTGAAGAACTCCACAGTACTCTTGTCAAACAATAAAAGTGCAAAAAGCAAATAATATCTTAGTGTTATTCTAAAAATAATTTTAACCTGACAGATCACAGAAGCAGGTCTCAGGGACCCTGGGTGGGCTTCCACTACTTACACTGAGACACAATGGCTCCCCAACATGGAAATGCTTGTCTTACTCTGGGCCATCTAATAGCTCTAGGTCAAAGGTGTTTGGGAAGAAGAGCAGGACAGAAGAGGGATCTTGAAACTTGTATGTGTATCATATGAGAGAGTAAGTAAAAATATTGACATTGGGAACAATGGTTCTCGCTGTAGGAAAAAGAGGCAGAAATAGAATTGGGAACGTGAGTCAGAATCGTGTGTTTTAATGAATCTGAATTGGAAATATAAGTATGAACTAGTAATATGAATCTGTAATATTTAAAAATATAGTTCTTAATTCACCTATCTTGTTAGCACTGACTGAAATGCATTCTTTTTTATAGCTGAATAATATTCCACTGTATATATGTACCACAATTTCTGTATCCATTCATCTGTTGATGGACATCTAAGTTGCATCCATGTCCAAGCTATTGTAAAAATTGCTGCAATGAACATGGGGTATGAGTGTCTCAACCCAGTGCTCTGTGACAACCTAGAGGGGTGGGGTGGGGAGGGAGATGGAAGAGGGATTCAGGAGAGAGGGGACATACATATACCTGTGGCTGATTCATGTTGATGTAGGGTAGAAACCAACAGAATATTGTAAGACAATTATCCTCCAATAAAATAATTATAAAAATATAATTTCTAATTCTATTCAGTAGAAGGTACAGAAAAAATAGCATCATAGTAACAGTGAGTTTACTTGGTGCCCAGATCTTGTCTACTCAATTTCTGCTTTGGAGAAATGTCTGATTACAGTCCTGGGAAAGGAGGCACAGGGGAGCCTTGGATTCTCTGTGATGCTAGCAGGCTGAGGTGCATACAGTGACAGGTGGGACCCCCAAAGGATATGGACGCTATCTGGATGGCCCGCTGCTGGACTTATACTCTCTGTTTTACTATTACTTAGTTATTTTACATTTGTACATGTGTATCAAGTCCTTGTATATATGACTCTTTACACTATAAAAGTGAAACAGATTTTCAAATAAGTATATCAAATCAAATATAATTTAATGATGTATTTTAATATGGATGTTTTGCTGAAACAAAATTACCTCTTGTTTGGTGTGCTATATTTACTTTGTGTGTTTGAGCTTCAGTTCTACAAATGCAGAGAATGCCTGCTTATATGACAAGTGGCTCAGAGGGTAAAGCATCTACCTACAATGCAGGAGACCTGGGTTTGATCCCTGGGTCGGGAAGATCCCCTGGAGAAGGAAATGGCAACCCACTCCAGTACTCTTGCCTGAAAAATCCCATGGACAGAGAAGCCTGGTAGGCTACAGTCCATGGGGTTGCAAAGAGTTGGACACGACTAAGCAACTTCACTTCACTTCAATAATTTCAAAGTTTTTTAAATTGTTCACCATAATCAGTTCCCTCTTCTCCAAAACTTGAACAGTGAACAATCCTAGATGCCATTGTCAATAATATATCACTTTAAAACTTCTGTGTTTATTCAAGACAAGATCATCCATGTTCTGTTATTGAATTCTATATTACAGTGGCACCTAATCAAATTACCTGAGAAGGAAAATATCTGAAGTTCTCAATTTCTGCACATGTGGAAACTAGTAATATTTTAAATACTAAGCTTGCTCTCAAACTGATGTCAGTCTGCAAATTCTGGAAGTGATTAGTGCACCTCATTTAAAAATGTGATTTATAGCTCAGGTTTCCCTATTCCTTCTCTTAATTCCTAGGTAGAAAATTTGGGCTGTTGAAAACTTCTACTTGAACTTTGCTGGATATGAATACATTTAGATCTTGTTGTTCAGTCACTAAGTTGTGTCCAACTCTTTGTGACCCCATAAACTGCAACAGGCTTCTCTGTCCTTCACTGTCTCCTGGAGTTTGCTCAAATTCATATCCATTGTGTCAGTGATGCCATCTGACCATCTCATCCTCTGTCTTCCTTTTCTCCTCCAGCACTCAATCTTTCTCAGCATCAGGATGTTTTCCAGGGAGTCAGTTCTTCACATCAGGTGGCCAAAGTATTGGAGCTTCAGCATCAGTCCTTCCAATGAATATTCAGGGTTGATTTCCTTTAGGATTGACTGGTTTGATCTCCTTGCAATTCAAGGCACTCTCAGAAGTTTTCTCCAACACCACAATTCGAAAGCATCAATTCTTCAGCCCTCAGCCTTCTTTATAGTCCAAATCTCACATCTGTACATGACTACTGGAAAAACCATAGCTTTGACTAGGTGGACCTTTGTCAGCAAAGTGATATCTCTGCTTTTAATATACTGTCTAGGTTTGTCATGGGCAAACCCCAAGAAGACAGGGATTATAGCAGTTTTATATCTTTACTTGTATTAATCTGTACATTTTTTCCCCAGGGACCAATACATTTTAATTTCATGGTTGCAGTCATAATCCGCAGTGATTTGGAGCCCAAGAAAAGAAAATCTATCACTATTTCCACTTTCCCCCCATCTATTTGCCATGAAGTGATGAGACTGCATGCCATGATCTTCGTTTTTCTGAATGTTGAGTTTCAAGCCAGCTTCTTCTCTCTCCTCTTTCACTCATCAAGAGGCTCTTTAGTTCCTCTTCCCTTTCTGCCATTAGAGTGGTATCATCTGCTTATATGAGGTTGTTGATGTTATTCTCATCAGTCTTGATTGCAGCTTGTGATTCCTACAGCCTGGCATTTAGCACCATGTAGTCTGCATATAAGTTAAATATACAGGGTGACAATATACAGCCGTGTTGTACTCCTTTTACAATTTGGAACCAGTCCGTTGTTCCATGTCCAGTTCTAACTGTTGCTTCTTGACCCACATACAGGTTTCTCAGGAGACAAGTAAGGTGGTCTGGTATTCCCATTTCTTTAAGAATTTTCCACTGTTTGTTGTGATCCACACAGTCAAAGGCTTTAGTGTGGTCAATGAAGAAGACTTCTGGAATTCTCTTACTTTTTTATGATCCAAAGGATGTTGGCAATTTGATCTCTGATTCCTCTGCCTTCCCTAAATCCAGCTTGTATATCTGGAAGTTCTTGGTTCACGTACTATTGAAGCCTAACTTGAAGGGTTTTGAACATGACCTTGCTAGCATGTGAAATGAGTGCAGTTGTGTGGTAGTTTGATTCTTCAGCATTGCCTTTCTTTGGGATTGGAGTGAAAAGTGACCTTTTCCAGTCCTGTGGCCCCTGCAGAGTTCTCTAAATTTTCTGGCATATTGAGTTCAGCTCTTTAACAGCATCATCTTTTAAGATTTGAAGTAGCTGAGTTGGAATTCCATCACCTCCACTGGCTTTGTTCCTAGGAATGCTTCCTCAGGCCCACTTGATTTCACACTCCAGGATGTCTGGCTCTAGTGAACGACTACATTGTCATGGTTATCTGGGTCATTAAGACTTTTTAAATATAGTTTTTCTGTGTATTCTTGCTACCTTTTCTTAATATCTTATGCTTCTATTAGATACTTGCCATTTCTGTCTTTTATCGTGCCCTTCCTTGCATCTAATATTCCCTTGGTATCTCCATTTTTCTCGAAGAGATCTCTAGTCTTTCCCATTCTGTTGTTTTCCTCTATTTCTTTGCACTGTTCACTCACGAGCGCTTTCTTGTCTCTCCTTGCTATTCTCTGGAACTCTGCACTCAGTTGGTTATGTCTTTCTCTTTTCCCCTTGCCTTTTGCTTGCTTGTCATGTTTTCTCAACTGTTTTAAGGCCTCTTCAGGCAACCACTTTGCCTTCTTGCATTTCTCTTTCTTTGGGGTAGTTTTGGTCACTGCCTCCTGTACAGTGTTACAAACCTCCATCCATAGTTCTTCAGGCACTTTGTCTACCAGATCTAATCCCTTGAATCTATTTGTCACTTCCACTGTATAACCATAAGCCATTTGATTTAGGTAATACCTGAATGGCCTAGTGGATTAAGTCCGTGTTTATGCTGTTTAAGTTTATGCTGTTTCCCATAATTTGTGATAATTAAATTAATACATTTCTTCACCAGACGATGTTGTTTTTATATCAAATTTGCTTCAGTTTTAATACCTTAAACTGAAGTCTAGTTCTATGAAAGACATGCCTTTCAGTATAGATTCTCTTGGTAAGAGGAAAATTTTCTTTGTACTTGGTAAAATTACTTCGACAACAGTGCAGAACACTTAGTCTGACATTAGGTGTTACCAGCGGATAGTAGTTAGCCATGCTTATCCCTACACACAAAGCTAAGTTCTGTGTCTTTAGGTGCTCGTTGGTGCTTCCATGATCATCATCGTTGTGGAGGCAGAATTCAGCTTTGAAGTGGTTTTCTGGGTGATATGGAATATATTTACATGATTTTTAAAATTGTGAATTAAAAAAATAGGCTTAAAGACATTCCTATAGCACTTGTAAACTTCCCATAATATCCTCAAACTGCCCTCCCCCCAGAGAAAAATAAGACTTTTAGAAACACCCAAATAATGTGGGTTTGGAACGATGTTTGGGAAAGGTGTTAATTGGGCCTATTTTCTCATGGGCATAATACAGACTTCCAATTAATTTTATAGAAACACTTCCAATTGACATTGATTCACTAACTTTCTGTATTTGCTGCTGTTTTTTACCCCTCTTCAAGGCTGTTCTAATACTGATAGCATACTGAGCCTATTCACAGAAGCTGTAGGCTACTTTCTAGCACAACCATATACTGCTACCACCAATTAAATTGCTTGCTCTAAAATATTTTTATTCCAGTTTTAGTATTTAATTATATACTCTAATATATGTTTACTATATTATAATTATGTAATCTAATTAGACACTATATACGTCAATGAAACAAATATTTGAAGGAAAATTATTTCTATGAAAACTAAGATAAAGGCTTTGGATGTTGATAAAAACATGGCACTGTGCTTGCTGCCTAATTAGGTGTGAATGAAAGAATTGATATTGGAAGGAAGGATCAAACTAATCTAGAAAGCATTTTCACTGAAACTCCTTGACAAGGGACCCTGTGTTCTTTCCTGCTCTGAGACTAATGGAGAATTTGAATGTGATATTACAATAATTCCTTATATCTGAAGATTGGTAAATTCATGTATATTTTCATGTTCTAGTTAAAATGCTTAAGGTAATAATCAATATTTAATTGTTCCCATCAACCAACTTTTCTTTAACCAGCCATCTACTGGTCCTGAGTATAACATATAGACCCATTACCTAAATCTTCAGTCCTAGCTGGAAAATAAACACGGATGCTTGTTATTCCATTTTCTCAGATAAACCGTCATAAGGAAACCTGATGTGTCTTAGTGTTTGCTTTTTTTTTTTTTTTCTTAAAGAAAATACCATGTATCTATTTGGTCCCTGAGAAGGGAAAGAAAGAAGTTAGAAATCAGGAAAGACTACTGTGGTTATCCAAAAATGTTATAGATATGTCATTGTTCTTTACTCACAGTAGGTGAACAGGAAAGACTTGATTGGTTCCAAATGAGTTGAGCCAACATATTTGTTTTATTTTATTTTATTTTTGTTTTTCTTTCTTTTATTTTTATTTATTTATTTATTTTTTTACATGATATTATACATGTTTCAATGCCATTCTCCCAAATCATCACACCCTCTCCCTCTCCCTCTGAGTCCAAAAGTCCGCTATACACATCTGTGTCTTTTTTGCTGTCCTGCATACAGGGTCATCATTGCCATCTTCCTAAATTCCATATATATGTGTTAGTATACTGTATTGGTGTTTTTCTTTCTGGCTCACTTCACTCTGTATAATCGGCTCCAGTTTCATCCATCTGATCAGAACTGATTCAAATGTATTCTTTTTAATGGCTGAGTAATACTCCATTGTGTATATGTACCACGGCTTTCTTATCCATTCATCTACTGATGGACATCTAGGTTGTTTCCATGTACTGGCTATTATAAACAGTGCTGCAATGAACATTGGGGTACATGTGTCTCTTTCAATTCTGGTTTCCTCTGTGTGTATGCCCAACAGTGGGATTGCTGGGTCATAAGGCATTTCTATTTGCAATTTTTTAAGGAATCTCCACACTGTTCTCCATAGTGGCTGTACTAGTTTGCATTCCCACCAACAGTGTAGGAGGGTTCCCTTCTCTCCACATCCTCTCCAGCATTTATTGCTTGCAGATTTTTGGATCGCAGACATTCTGACTGGTGTGAAGTGGTACCTCATTGTGGTTTTGATTTGCATTTCTCTAATAATGAGTGATGTTGAGCATCTTTTCATGTGTTTGTTGGCCATCCGTATGTCTTCTTTAGAGAAATGTCTATTTAGTTCTTTGGCCCATTTTTTGATTGGGTCGTTTATTTTTCTGGAATTGAGCTGCAGGAGTTGCTTGTATATTTTTGAGATTAGTTGTTTGTCAGTTGCTTCATTTCATATTTGTTTTAAAATCTCAAAATGTTTAGGAATTCTTCATAACTCTTTTTCAGGCTGGTTTTGAATATTTGTATTTCTGTCTCCTCATGTTTTCTGACTTGTGCTGAAGTGACCTGTCTGAACAGGGGATAATCTTATTATGTGCTTATGGCTGAAAAGAGATGAAAGCTGCTCTTGGGTGAGGACTTGGACTTGAAAGGAATAACTGTGTGATGTATACCATTCTGCAAGCCCACTTATCTCTTCCTAGGCCTGTGCCATTCTGACTAACAGCCATATAATTATTTGAAGATTATGGCTTGTACACTTAAGTAACAGAAAGGTTTGCAGACTTATAACTGAGACATTTTAATAATTCTAAAGCAATACTGGAGAGATTTTATCTCTGAAAAATAAATACTCATCATGTGAAAATGCAAGGTACTTTTCCCTCATGTTGGAAATTGGAGTTTCTCAACTCTAATTTGCTTTTCCTGGGCTATAATATCACAATTTTGGGAATTTCCAATAAGCTGGATTATAGCACAGCTGCACAGTTTGGAAAGCAGCTGCCTAAATGGGTTGGATCTTGTCATGATTATTTGAAAGGATACTTGTGCTTATTTGACAAAATGAAGAGTTTAATCAAGGACAACACTTTTATTCTCTCTATCCCTTCTCTTTATGCTGTCTAATATTTTTTATTAAATGACTTCTCTGATAATTACAAAGTCTTGGTTAATTTTAAAATAAAAGTATTTTAATACTTAGTCAGACAAGCTGCTTGTCCCATGAGAGTGGTGGAGCAGCTACAAATATATCTTTTTGCCATCAAAACAGTTATTTTGTTGAGCGTATTTTCTGGTAAACCCATGCTCACCTTTGAAAGGAAACTGAGTTAGAATTTTATTTAAACCCCCTTAGTATAATGTATGGAGAAGGCAATGGCATCCCACTCCAGTATTCTTGCCTGGAAAATCCCATGGATGGAGGAGCCTGGTGGGCTGCAGTCCATGGGGGTCGCAAAGAGTCGGACACAACTGAGCAACTTCACTTTCACTTTTCACTTTCATGCATTGGAGAAGGAAATGGCAACCCACTCCAGTGTTCTTGCCTGGAGAATGCCAGGGACAGGGGAGCCTGATGGGCTGCCGTCTATGGGGTCACATGGAGTCGGACACAACTGAAGAAACTTAGCAGCAGTGTAATGTAACTTTTATAAAAATAGACTTTCTTTTGTAGAGCAGTTTTAGATTCATGGAAAAATTGAGTGGGAAGTACAAGAGTTTCCATTTAACTTGTTCCCCTACACAAGCACTGTCTCCCCTAGTATCAATGTCCCGCACCAGATGGCTGCATTTGTTACAACCCATGAACCTATATCGACAAAAAATTAGCACCCAACTTCCATAGTCTTGGTGCTGTACATTCTATGGGTTTGGAAAATGTATAACATCATGTATCCATCATTACAGTATTATACAGTGTAGTTTCCCTACTAAAAATCCTAAAAACACTCTGTGTTCCATCTGGTCATCCTTCCACCCCCCTTCTTCCCAGCAACCCACTGATCTTTTAACTGTCTCCACAGTCTGTCTTTTCCAGAATGGCATATAGTTGGAATTATACAGTATGTAGCCATTTCCAGATTGGCTTCTTTTTTAACAAAATTTCTTTGAATTGAAGGATACCTACTTTACAGTCTTGTGATGGTTTTTGCCATATATCAGTAAGAGTCGGCCATAGGCATACCTGTGTCTCCTCCACCCTGAGCCCGCTCCCCACCTCATCCCTCTAGGTTGTCCCAAGGCACTGGCTTTGGGTTTCCTGCTGCATACATCAACCTCCCACTGGCTATCTATTTTACTTCTGGTAATGTATACATTTCAGTGCTATTCTCTCAAATCATCCCACCCTCTCCTTGTTCTACTGAGTCCAAAAGTCTGTTCTTTATGTCTGTGTCTACTTTGCTGCCCTGTGCGTAGGTTCATCGGTACCCATCTTTCTAGATTCCATATATATGCATTAGTATTCATTATTTGTCTTTTTCTGATTTACTTCACTTTGTATAATAGGCTCTAGATTCACCCACCTCATTAGAACTGACTCAAATGCATTTCTTTTTATAGCTGAGTAACATTCCATTGTATATATGTACCATAACTTCCTTATCCATTCATCTGCCCATGGACATCTTGGTTGCTTCCATGTTCTAGCTATTGTAAATAGTGCTGCCATGAACACTGGGGTACATGTGTCTTTTTTCAGTACTGTTTTCCTCAGGGTATATCCCCAATAGTGGGATTACTGGGTCATATGGTAGTTTTATTCTTAGTTTTTTTAAAAGGAATCTCCATTTTGTTCTCCATAATGGTCGTATCAGTTTGCATTCCCGCCAGTAATGTAGGAGATTTCCCTTTTCTCCACACCCTCTCCAGCATTTATTTTTTGTAACCTTTTTGATGATGGTCATTCAGATTGGCTTCTTTTACTTAGTAATAGGCATTTGTTTCCTCCATGTCTTTATGTGACTTGATAGCCCTTTTCTTTTTTTAGTGCTGTATAATAGTCTATGGTCTGGATGTGCCTCAGTTTATTTACCTATTCACCTACTAAAGGACATGTTGGTTGCATGTCCAAGTTTGGGCAACAATGAACGAGGCAGCTATACTCATTTGTGTGCAGGCTTTTAATCTGGATATAAGTTTTCAACTCCTATGGATAAATACTAAGGAGTGAGATTCCTGGATCATATAGTAAAAAAGTGTTTAATTTAAAAGAATCTGTTGTCTTCCAGATGTTGCAGCTGGATTTAGAAAAGGCAGAGGAACCAGAGATCAAATTGCCAACATCTGTTGGATCATTGAAAAAGTGAGAGAATTCCAGAAAAAGATCTGCTTCTGTTTCATTGACTATGCCAGAGCCTTTGACTGTGTGGATCACAACAAACTGTGGAAAATTCTGAAAGAGATGGGAATACCAGACCACCTGACCTGCCTCCTGAGAAATCTTTATGGAGGTCAGGAAGCAACAGTTAGAACTGGACATGGAACAACAGACTGGTTCCAGATTGGGAAAGGAGTACATCAAGACTGTATATTGTCACCTTGCTTATTTAACTTATATGCAGAGTACATCATGAGAAATAGTGGACTGGATGAAGCCCAAGCTGGAATCAAGATTGCTGGGAGAGATATCAATAACCTCAGATATGTAGATGCTACCACAGCAGAAAGAGAAGAAAAACTAAAGAACCTCTTGATGAAAGTGAAAGAAGAGAGTGAAAAAGTTGGCTTAAAACTCAACATTCAGAAAACTAAGATCATGGCATCCCATCACTTCATGGCAAGTAGATGGGGAAACAGTGGAAACAGCAACGGACTTTATTTTGGGGGGTTCCAAAATCACTGCAGATGGTGACTACAGCCATGAAATTAAAAGATGCTTGCTCCTTGTAAGAAAAGTTTCGACCAACCTGGACAGCATATTAAAAAGCAGAGACATTATGTTGCCAACAAAGGTCCGTCTAGTCAAAGCTATGGTTTTTTCAGTAGTCTTGTGTGGATGTGAGAGTTGGTCTGTGAAGAAAGCTGAGCACTGAAGAATTGATGCTTTTGAGCTGTGGTGTTGGAGAAGACTGTTGAGAGTCCCTTGGACTGCAAGGAGATCCAACCAGTCCATCCTAAAGGAAATCAGTCCTGAATATTCATTGGAAGGACTAATGCTGAAGTTGAAACTGCAATACTTTGGCCACCTGAAGTGAAGAATGACTCATTTGAAAAGACCCTGATACTGGGAAAGATTGAAGGTGGGAGGAGAAGGGGACGGCAGAGGATAAGATGGTTGGATGGCATCACTGACTCAATGGACATGAGTTTAAGTAAGCTCCAGGAGTTGGTGATAGATAGGGAAGCCTGGTGTGGTGCAGTCCATGGGGTTGCAAAGAGTCGGACACGACTGAGCAATTGAACTGAACTAAACTGTTGTGTTTCAAAGTAGCTGCAGCAGTTTATATTCCCTCCAGCAATGAATGAGAGTTACTAATGAGAAATATTTTTAAGTATATTTATTTTAAATTTTATAACAAACTTATAAGATGGATATTAATGAGGTTAATATGCAAAAGTGATCAGGCTCAGGGAAACTGACTATTCTGAGACTAAGAAACTACCCTGTAGTCTATTCTGGTTCTGGTTTGCATCACTTCTTCTTGCATGATTCCACTAAATATAAGCTATGAGGGACACATAAAGTATCTATAAATCTATTACATTAAACAATTTTTAAAAATGATATTGAAATATTATAATCAGGTATCCCATGCACTGCTCTATATATGTTGAAATTGAGGTCTAGTTTTCCATGAATGTTTTCCTTCTTGCTAATGGTTCAATAGTTTCTTACCTTAATTTTCAATACTTTCTTACTTTAGTTTTCATTTCATTTCATTTTACATGACGCGGTCATGGTGACACAGCTAATTAGTGATAGAGTCAGTTTTGTCCAAGGTCTCTTGACCTTGGATTGTAGCACTGGTAAAATTGATCTCAAATATTGCTTATGAGATCTCTTGTTGCATTATATTGGCTTTTTATTTTTTGTAAGTTTTGTTCAATTGGATTTTTTAAAACAAAGTTTTGCTCTAAATGGTCATATATATTACTAGATTTAAAGATAAATTCAGATCTGAATAACTTGAAAAACTTGAGCATTTTAAAGTGAGAACTCATACAGAAAGGTGTATGGATCATAAAAGCAAAGAGATTTTATTCTAATTGCCAAAATAGATTGTTTCATTTACTTAGAACTCCTCCAATATAGCTAGTGCTTAAGTAACAACTACACTTGTCTTCTTACTATTGCTTTTCTACTCCCCTTTGCTCCTCACATTCAGGTTCAACCAATATTTATTAGTCATCTACTTTGTGCTGTGTGAGTCAAAATATATGGCACAGTGCGTATGTACTTAGCCCTTATGGTAACCTGGCACAATGGATATTAAACTCATAGGAAATATGACTTCCTTTCTGTTCTTAACTATTAATTATTCCATGAATGTTTTCCTTCTTGCTAATGGTTCAATAGTTTCTTACCTTAATTTTCAATACTTTCTTACTTTAGTTTTCATTACTTTCTTACTTTAATTTTCATGATTTATATTCTCACCTAAATATGACATCATTTTCCTCCCATAAAATGTGTCTTACTGTGATTGAGCCCTTGGTTTACTGAACCTCAAAAAGATACATCTATTTCTTTCACAGCTCTTAGGTTTTAGCTCTGTGTTCTCCAAGCCAGCACACTTCTACTGCATAGCATTTGATCAGCACATTAAGATTATGAATACATTATGGAAAAGAACTTTAGTAATGATAATTGTAAGCATTGCTTAAAAGTAACTTGTAGATAAAACTGAAAATAAAATGATTATTATGATATATTAAAGAATCATAAGTAAAAATGATGAATTTTCTTTCAAGAGAGTGAGCTAGAAAAGAAAGTTTAGTGATCGTTCCCACTCTATTCTCAAACCCAAATGAGTTTAGTTCCCTCTAGACTGAGTACTAGTAGACTGAGTACTAGTTAGGAGGCAAGCAGTAGCTCTGGAAGCTCCTATCTTTTCTAACCTCACCTCCTTCATTGATGGCTTTTTTGTATTCTCACATCAGCAGTCACGAGGCATTTTAATTTAAGGGGAAACAGAATGTGTGACCCACTTTTACACAATTGAGACTGATTAACCTTTGTTCAAATTCATCTAATTTGAAATAGCCTGGAAATAAGTTCTCAGACATTTTTTAGTAGGAAGTAGAGAAAGTGATCCCGTAAATACAGAAAGTGAGAAGAGATGTTGACCATGTCCATGCTGGTGTGAACTGGGAGAAGAGTTTCATTTTAAAAAGTTCTCTTGGCTCATGTTCCCATCTCACCTGGTTTCAGCAATAGATTATTTTTGCATGTGAGAGAAACCAAATAGAATCTTGACACGTGTCTATATTTTACATATGTTTAACTTCCCGAGGGAAATACTTGTCTCTTCTTCATGGAAACTGAAGCTCTATTTTGCCTCCTTCTCCAAACCAAGAGTGTTAAATACAAAATCCCTGGACAGAACTAATCTGAGGATCTTTAACCTAAACCCCCAAATGCCTGCAGTCTTATTGGGCATGGCATGAGAGTGTGTGGCATCCTTCACAATGTTCTGGTTTGCATAGTTTGGGGCCATAGCGGTATGTAGAAAGTCCTAGATCAGCAAGTCAGGAGGCTTGACTGTGTTATCAGCTAGGTGAATGGTTTGAACAAGTGCTTTAACCTCTATATGCCTTAGTGTCTGTTGAAGAATAGAAAAGAGAAAGGGCACATGTTTTTCCTGAGGCAAAATCTCAGTATGAGCAAAATGTGTTTAAGTCATATATTTCTATAAACACTCAAAAATAATTAGGACATTAATCTTGAAGAGGTTGGCTTTGGTGATGTTATGAATTTCCATGGCAATGCAAACATACTAAGCTTTAATCTTTAAAAATTATTGTTTCTATAAACTGAATGCCTTTAGAGAAAAAACAATTGTACATTTTGTTCATAGGCCATACGGTACTTATAATTATTTGAGAAATCTCTAAACTTTTGTAGTTGTTGTTTATTTAGTACTTGCATGCTTAGTCACTCAGTTGTGTCCGACTCTGCAACTTCATGAGTGTAACCCAGCAGGGTCCTTTGTCCATAGGGATTCTCCAGGCAAGAATACTGGAGTGTTTGTTAGCCATCTGTATGTCTTCTTCGGAGAAATGTCTTCTTCGGAGAAATGTCTATTTAGTTCTTTGGCCCATTTTTTGATTCGGTTGTTTATTTTTCTGGAATTGAGCTGCAGGAGTTGCTTGTACATTTTTGAGATTAGTTGTTTGTCAGTTGCTTCATTTGCTATTGTTTTCTCCCATCCTGAAGGCTGTCTTTTCAGCTTGCTTATAGTTTCCTTTGTTGTGCAGAAGCTTTTAAGTTTAATTAGGTCCCATTTGTTTATTTTTGCTTTTATTTCCAATATTCTGGGAGAAGGGTCATAGAGGATCCTGCTGTGATTTATGTCGGAGAGTGAAAACATGCTCAACGTCACTCATTATCAGAAAAATGCAAATCAAAACCACAATGAGGTACCATTTCACCAGTCAGAATGGCTGCAATCCAAAAGTCTACAAGCAACAAATGCTGGAGAGGGTGTGGAGAAAAGGGAACCCTCTTACACTGTTGGTGGGAATGCAAACTGGTACAGCCACTATGGAGAACAGTGTGGAGATTCCTTAAAAACTGGAAACTGAACTGCCTTATGACCCAGCAATCCCACTGCTGGGCATACACACCTAGGAAACCAGAATTGAAAGAGACACATGTACCCCAATGTTCACCACAGCACTGTTTATAATAGCCAGGACATGGAAGCAACCTAGATGTCCATCAGCAGATGAATGGATAAGAAAGCTGTGGTATATATACCCAATGGAGTATTACTCAGCCGTTAAAAAGAATACATTTGAATAAATTCTAATGAGGTAGATGAAACTGGAGCCGATTATACAGAGTGAAGTAAGCCAGAAAGAAAAACACCAATACAGTATGCTAATGCATATATATGGAATTTAGAAAGATGGTAATAATAACCCTGTATGCGAGACAGCAAAAGAGACACAGATATATAGAACAGTCTTTTGGAGTCTGTGGGAGAGGGAGAGGGTGGGATGATTTGGGAGAATAGCATTGAAATATGTATAATATCATATATGAAACGAATTGCCAGTCCAGGTCTGATACATGATACTGGATACTTAGGGCTGGTGCACTGGGACGACTCAGAAGGATGGTAAGGGGAGGGAGGAGAGAGGGGGGTTCAGGATGGGGAACACGTGTATACCTGTGGCAGATCCATGTTGATGTATGGCAAAACCAATACAATATTGTAAAGTAATTAACCTCCAATTAAAATAAATACATTTATATATATGTATATATATATACACATTTATATATATTTTATTGTTTCTATAAACTGAATGCCTTTAGAGAAAAAACAATTGTACATTTTGTATATATATAAAATTGTACATATTATATATATATAAATATATATACATTTATATATATGTGTTTCTTTTAATTGGAGGTTACTTTACAATATTGTATTGGTATATATATATTTTATATATATATACATATATTCTTTTATATATATAAATATACATATATACATGTGTATATATATACTTTTATATATATTTATATGTATATATATTTATATATACATAAAAGAATACTGGGGTGGGTAGCCATTCCCTTCTCCAGGGAATCATCCTGACCCAGAGATCAGACTCAGGTCTCTTGCATTGCAGGCAGATTTTTTAACTGTCTGAACCACCAGGGAAGCACATATTTAGTGCTTACCAAATATCGAATTAATGTACTCAATAGTTAGCATTTTATATCGCTAG
Source organism: Oryx dammah (assembly GCF_014754425.2). Lineage (NCBI taxonomy): Eukaryota > Metazoa > Chordata > Mammalia > Artiodactyla > Bovidae > Oryx > Oryx dammah. The sequence goes on from NW_024070186.1 coordinate 110,939,096, forward strand.
TGTGATGGCTTTTTAGTTAGCCAAGAATAGTTTCAGTTTGGAACCAAGAACTCAGACTGTTGTATATTGACTTCTCCTTCTTTTGCTTTAACTTACTTACTCTAACTTTCATTGAACGAATGTCATTTAACTGAGCCTTTTTAAAGCTTTTCTTCACAGATATTTTGAACTATAGCTTGTTTTAAATCTACTTGCAACTGATTATCAAAGACTTTTGAAGTCTAAGTCAGTAATGTATAATTATTGGTAGTCTGTTGATAAAGGTACCCATAGTAGATTGATTTAATCGATTAGAGGGAAATATGCAATTTATATAAAAGAAAGTGGCAAAGAAGACAAAATGTGGATCCTTTGGAAACAATAATTTTTTTATTGGGCCAGATGTAGACGAGTTGATAGGGAGCAAAGAGATCTTTCCTTTCAGTTGCTCATGGATTCTCCAGAAGGCTTTGAATATTTCCCTTTAATAAGTTGCTCTGCATTCTGTCTATTAGTGCTCTTCATTAGCATCTCCTTCTTGGTTTTGCTAGGTGTGCGGATATTTTATTGAGCTTTTTTTACATCCATGTTCATAAAGAATGTTGGCCTGCAATTTTATTTTCTTGGAGTACCTTCACTGGTTTTGGTGTCAGGGTAGTACAGACCTTTTGAACTGAGTTCAGACGTGTAAAACATAAATATATTACTTTATAGTTCTGTAGGTCAGAATTTGAAATGAGTCTGCAAGTCTGTGTTCCTTTCTGTAAGCTCTGGAGGGGATGGGATGGGGGTATTCATTTCCTTGTCCTTCCCAGATTCTAGAGGCTGGCTGCATTCTTTGGCTCAAGGCTACATTACTTTGGCCTATGTTTCTATCATTACAGAAGCAGAGCTTCCCTTGTGGCTCAGCTGGTAAAGAATCAGCCTGCAATGAGGGAGACCAGACCTGGGTTCGATCCCTGGGTTGGGAAGATCCCCTGAAAAAGGGAAAGGCTACCCACTCCAGTATTCTGGCCTGGAGAATTCCATGGAATGTATAGTCCATGGGATTGTAAAGAGTCAGACATGACTGAGTGACTTTCACCTTTCTATCACTGTATCTCTTTCTTTGACTCTGACACTCCTGCCTTCCTCTTATAAAGACCCTTGTGATTACACTGGGTTCACCCAGAAAATCCAAAGTAAACTTTTCATCTGAAGATCTTTGACTTAATTATATCTGCAAAGTCTTTTTTGTCACATCATGATATATTCACAGGTTTTGCAATTTACAATAAGGATGTCTTTGAGAGGGTTCATTATTCTGCATTTGTTAACAACACATGACATGATCCATGGTAGATCCAAGGAGCTACAGTTTTTATAATGTGCCTAATCACCCAGGAGTGTAAAACAAAAGCTAATCCTATTTTGACATGTCAGTAATTGGTAATTATGCCTTTTATGATAAACAGTTCTCAGGCCTATTGACAAAATATAAGCAGACTTTTATAATACAGTTCCAAGGGGACCCCATCAATGAGATCTTAATGTGCTTTTACTTTTTCCATGGAGATTCATTTAGTCACATGTATATATATTTATTGGTTAATAATTAGAATTAATAAACTATGTGTCAGGTCATGCTGTCATAGAGAATTACAATACAAGGTAGAAAATAAGTATAGATGAAGTTATTACCTTTGGTGATTGATGTGATTACAGATAGCAGTGCTAGAAATGACGGATGTATAGAGCTTGATGAGAGTGTAAATTGAGCTCCTCATCTGGTAGGTTTCAGAAGTCATAGAGATAAATGACCAAAATTTCTTGGAAAATAACAGGTTTACCTGTAGGCATCAGTGTTCTAGGCAATTATACCATGAGAAAATCAGCTGTAAAAATTGTCCCTCATTATTCTATCCACACAGGGTATGTTCCATTGACAACTGTTGTTATGAGTAAATTTTTCTTGGTTTTCAGCAGTCCTGTGGTGCCATTTTTAGACAATGGTCTTATGACCACAAGGAAAGGAAGAATCGCTATCACTTCAGTGAGTATCAGGTGTCTAGTGAAAGGATAGTTGTAAAGTTGAAACTCTCATCTTCTCGGGTTACTGCCTCAGTGATGCTAGTCACTGCCCGAATACCCCATAAAAAAAAAGATACTCAGTTTTTGTTATGCCTACTTGGACAGTGCAAGAAATTTTGGGCTTCCTGAGGCTTCCTAAGATCATGGCATCTAGTCCCATCACTTCATGGCAAATAGATGGGGAAACAGTGGCTGACTTTATTTTTCTGGGCTCCAAAATCACTGCAGATGGTGATTGCAGCCATGAAATTAAAAGACACTTACTCCTTGGAAGGAAAGTTATGACCAACCTAGATAGCATATTAAAAAGCAGAGACATTACATTGCGAACAAAGGTCTGTCTAGTCAAGGCTATGGTTTTTCCATTAATCATGTATGGATGTGAGAGTTGGAGTATAAAGAAAGCTAAGCACTGAAGAATTGATGGTTTTGAACTGTGGTGTTGAAGAAGACTCTTGAGAGTCCCTTGGACTGTAAGGAGATCCAACCAGTCCATTCTAAAGGAGATCAGTCCTGGGTGTTCATTGGTAGGACTGATGTTGAAGCTGAAACTCCAAAACTTTGGCCACCTGATGAGAAGAGCTGACTCATTGGAACAGACCTTGATGCTGGGGAAGATTGAGGTCAGGAGGAGAAGGGGACGACAGAGGATGAGATGGTTGGGTGGCATTACTGACTCAATGGACATGAGTTTGGGTGGACTCCAGGAGCTGGTGTTGGACAGGGAGGCCTGATGTGCTACGATTCATGGGGTCGCAAAGAGTCGGACACAACTGAGTGACTGAACTGAACTGAGAATGTTGCTAATAAATGACTCTAGATTTTTGCCTAAGTGATGCTAGTGGGAGTAATGGTGTTCCTTTTGTTAGAATATTTAATATCATTGTCAGAATAGGTACTAATCTGAGTATGAAGTTATACTTTTAAGTAAACTATCGTATCAAGTCAGGGATCAGGTTGTCAGCCGTCACAGATCTACCTGATAAAATTATCCAGAAAGCACAGTGACTTTTGTTCTAGGATTTTTGGTTAAAGAAAACTTAGTATATAACTGTTAATCAGAGGGATTTTAACTCTTTGGGGAAAGTTTGTAATAAAACTGTAACTGAAGGAAAAGTAAATTAGAATTTTTGCATCCAAAAATAGAATGAAAGATTTTTTTTTTGAGATATCTGGCATTAGTGTTTGACTCTTGTATTGGACTCTCTAATTGAAATAAGTTATAGAAATTGTATAGCATAGTAAAAGAATATAAAAATAAACAGCAGGGATTCTTGGTTAATTCAAAGTCTTTACTCTTAGATGGAAGATGTTGTTCAGTCACTAAGTCATGTTCGGCTCTTTGGGACCCCATGGACTGCAGCACACCAGGCTTCCCTGTGTTCCACTGTCTCCTAGAGTTTGCTCAAACTCATGTCCATTGAGTTGGTGATGCCATCCAATTATCTCATATCTCATCCTCTGCTGCCCTCTTCTCCTTTTGCCTTCAATCTTTGGAAGATACTTTTCAGTGAATCCCTGAAACATCTGAGCAGAGCCCAAGGCTGTCCCTGGGTTAGTGCAGGAGGCAAAGTTTTGAGTCTTGCCAGATTTATTTGAGTATCAGTCATTCTAAAAGACTAGTCAGAGATTGAGTTCCAGATTCTTTCTGGAGAGTATTAAGCAATATGGGAAAAACCCAGAGTACTGAATATGGGAGGAAGGCCGGTGGCATGGGAGGCCTAGAGAGGGCTCAGGCATACTTCAAGTAGTTTCTGCTTACTTTATAAAGTGGTAGACTTTGTTTTAGGTGACTTTCCTGTCTGATAAATCTACTCACAGGTAACATTATAGCAGCTCAGAACTGAAACTCACAGCAGGAGAAACTGGTCAGAGGTCTCAGTAGCGATGGAGGACTCAAAGTACGCTAGACATGGCTCTTGGGCCTGCAAAGGAAACTCTTACGGGACTAGATCACTCAGTTATGCTGGCCCGGCTTATTCTATGTGGAGTTCCTGGGGCCAAGTTGGAGGCATAGATGGGGAGGAGTTCTTAAGGACAGAAGCAGGAGTGTCCTGAGAGCAGCTCCAGCACTAGGGGTGGGGGCTGGGGGAGGGGCTGTGTGTCCTCCTGGCTGGTCTGTGCCGGACTCTGGTCGTGACCATGCCTGCAGAGCTTTCCTTTGCCTCTGCCTGTTCCGAATCTGATTTTTCCAGTCTCCCTCCAAATGTGAGATGCTAATATCCTTTAGCATCATTTTTCTTTTCAGCTCACGTCAGATAGATTAGATTTCAATTCTTTGCAACTGACTGTATAATACACAAGGGAACCACAGAAACTTCTCCCATTCAGTCCCCGAAGAAGAGAACTTGATGGTGTTTAGAAAGCTGGAAATTAAATTGAGCTTTGTAAACTACAGAAATTTTTAAGAAGTGTCACTCTGGGGGGTGGGGAGGGGGAGGGAAGGGGAGAACATTGTTCTATGTGAAAACTCAAGAGATCCTAGCAGGGCAAAAAGCAAAGGAATCTGATTGCATAAGATTGCTTGACAGCTTCTCTTTTCTTAGGAAGCCATTGCTGTCTTCTCTTATAGGCTTCCATTCTTTCTTCTTCAGTGTTCTCTTGTAACCTCTGGTCCTAAGGTGATGCCTGGTAAACAGTAGTTGTTGCAGGATTTAGAATCATTTTTTTATGGTTCAGCAATTTCTTGACTCTTGGAAATAATTAGCCAAAATAATTTAAACAATAATGTATCTTTAACTTATTTCTTTCTGAATGCTGTGAAATTTCTCCCTAATTAGAAATTAGATGGCTCTTTCTCCTGGTGTCTTGAGGAATCCCTTCATGCGTCTTTTGCTTTGCAGAGAACTCTTTTCTACTGCAGACTTGTTCTTGTGATTTTACTTTTGTATGATTAAGTTGGGATAAGGAAACTTTTGAAAGATTTACTTGTGAGTTTAGAACTGTGGGAGAGTCCTAGAGGAAAATAAAACTTAGAAACTTGAGTGGAAAATGGCGAGACTTTGTTTTGTCCAGAGAGAGGGAGGGAGAGAGATCTTCATGCCATCATAATTCTAACCCAGAGCACTTGCCCTTGATTTTGGAGGCCAGCTGGCTGATCTCTAAACATCACAGCCTAAGATAGTCTTATAATCAAAGAGAAAAATAACTGAGAAACACTTTGGAAAGCCCCTAGTCTCTGTTTATGCTTGATCCTTTGCCCACCTGGTAATAAGAAAGACCTTTTACATTCTTTCCACAGTATTTGGTTTGGTCCTCTGAACACTAACATTCATCCTGACCATACACATAATAGATAAATCTGGGAGCGTAAAGAAGTTTGTAGAGGATGAGTCTAATATTTTAAATAGTCCAATTCTTTGCTTTTAGGTAGTGACAATAAACTATCATCCTGGGCAGGGGGGTGGAGGTTGGCAGTTACTCTACTGATGCTATACTCCTCAGAGCAACAAAAACATGTGACTCTTTTTCAGCTTTGCATGAATTATATTGAAGTTTGAAGCATGGAGTTAAATAATAGCTGAAATAAATATTAAGTAAAACAACTTGCTTCCTGCTTTCTTAAGATTATCTTAAATGGCCACTTTTACATTCTAGCTACTTAGCTCAGGATATGTGCCCACTCTGAAATTTTGGACTTGGTAATTAACCATATTTTCTGAGACTAAGAGGACATATGAATTAGAAGGTCTTAAAATGTTAAATATGATGGAAAATAGGCTTATAGGTTAATATGAAAGAAATTTAAACCATATAGAGTAAATTTGCACCAAAATTAGAGATTCTCAACCTTGGCTGCACATTGGAACCACATGGGGACCTTTAAGAATTTTGACCCTTGGATCCCAACCCTAGTCTGACTTATCTGGTCTTTCAATTCAGTTCAGTCACTCTGTCTTGTCTGAATCTTTGCGACCACATGAACTGCAGCACTCCAGGCCTCCCTGTCCATCACCAACTCCCGGAGTCCACCCAAACCCATATCCATCAATTTGGTGATGCCATCCAACCATCTCATCATCTGTCATCCCCTTCTCCTGCCCTCAGTCTTTCCCAGCATCAGGGTCTTTTCCAATGAGTCAGCTCTTTGCATCAGGTGGCCAAAGTATTGGAGTTTCAGCTTCAACATCAGTCCTTCCAGTGAACACCCAGGACTGATCTCCTTTAGGATGGACTGGTTGGATTTCCTCGCAGTACAAGGGACTCTGGTCTTTCAGTTCAGTTCAGTCGCTCAGTCGTGTCTGACTCTTTGCTATCCCATAAATCATGGCACGCCAGGCTTCCCTGTCCATCACCAACTCCCAGAGTTTACCCAAACTCATGTCCATTGAGTTGGTGATGCCATCCAGCCATCTCATCCTCTGTTGTCCCCTTCTCCTCCTGCTCCCAATCCCTCCCAGCATCAGGGTCTTTTCCAATGAGTCAGCTCTTCGCATGAGGTGGCCAAAGAATTGGAGTTTCAGCTTCAGCATCATTCCTTCCAAAGAACACCCAGGACTGATCTCCTTGAGAATGGACTGGTTGGATCTCCTTGCAGTCCAAGGGACTCTCAAGAGTCTTCTCCAACATCACAGTTCAAAAGCATCAGTTCTTCGGTGCTCAGCCTTCTTCACAGTCCAACTCTCACATCCATACATTACCATTGGAAAAATCATAGCCTTGACTAGATGGACCTTTGTTGGCAAAATAATGTCTCTGCTTTTCAATATGCTATCTAGGTTGGTCATAACTTTTCTTCCAAGGAGTAAGCGTCTTTTAATTTCATGGCTGCAATCACCATCTGCAGTGATTTTGGAGCCCCCCAAAATAAAGTCTGACACTGTTTCCACTGTTTCCCCATCTATGTGCCATGAAGTGATGGGACCAGATGCCATGATCTTAGTTTTCTGAATGTTGAAGAATAGTTGACTGTATATGTGTGAATTTATTCTGGTCTCTGTATTCTGTTACACTGTTTTGTGTGTTTGTTTTTAATGTCAGTGGGGCTTCCCCTGGTGCCTCAGAGGTTAAAGCGTCTGCCTGCAATGCGGGAGAACTGGGATCAATCCCTGGGTCGGGAAGATACCCTGGAGAAGGAAATGGCAACCCACTCCAGTATTCTTGCCTGGAGAATCCCTTGGACGTAGAAGCCTGGTGGGCTACAGTCCATGGGGTCGCAAAGAGTTGGACACGACTGAGCGACTTCACTTTCACTTTTGATTACTATAGCTTTGTAATATAGTTTGAAATCAGACACATATCTCCATTTTTTTTTCTCCTCAAAATTGCTTTGGTTAGTTTGGGTCTTGAGTTGTTCAATAGAAATTTCAGAATTTTCCTATTCCTGTGAAAAGTCCCATTGAAATATTGATAGAAATTACATTGAATCTGTAGATTGATTTGCACAGTATGGACATTTGAAACAATATTAATCCTTCTAATACATAAACTTTGGATATTCTTCCATTTATTTGTGTCTTCTTTAATTTCTTTCATCAATTTTTTATGGTTTACACTGTATTGATCTTTCACCTCCTTGGTTAAATTTATTCCTAAATATTTTATTCTTTTTTGATACTATTATAAACATTTTTTTCTAATTAAATTCTTTTTCAGACATTTATTTGTTAGTATTTAGAGGTGTGTGTGTGTGCTCTAGTATCTTCCTGTGACCCCATGGACTGTAGCCTGCCAGGCTCCTCTGTCCATGAAATTCTCCAGGCAAGAATACTGGAGTGGGTTGCCATTTTCTACTTCAATTAATTTTCATATTGACCATGTACCCTGCAACGTTATTGAATTAGTCTATTAGTTCTTATAGGTTTTTATTTGACGGAACCTTTAGATTTTTCTATATATTAGATTGTCATTTACAGAGAGAGACAATTTCACTTCTTCCTTTCTAGTTTGGATGCTTTTAATTTCTTTTCCTTGCCTAATTGGCCAGGCTGGGACTTCCGATGTGATGCTGAGTAGAAGTGGTGAGTGTGGGCACCCTTGTTGTTTTCCTCACTTAGGAAAAAAGCAAAACAAACCCACAAACACTGCATACCAAAACTTATGGAATGATGCACATGCAGCAGAAGTAGTCTAAAAGGGAAGCTTATAGCAATAAATACCTACATTAAGGGAAAAGAAAGATCTCTAATAAGCAACTTACCACTTCAAGGAGCTAGAAAAAGAACAACCAACTATGAGTAAGTGAGAGTCATCCTTGGGATGTAAGGATAATTTGACATACATAAATCAATAAACATGATACACCTCATTAACAGAATTAAGGATAAAAATCATATGATCAATCTTAGTAGATGCAGAAAAAGCATTTTATAAAATTCAGCATCCTTTTATGACTAAAAACTCTAATCAAATTAGGTAAAGAAAAGAATGCCTCAACCTAGTAAAGGCCGTATATGACAAGGCCACAACTGCCATCATACTGAATTGTGAGAAGAACAGATTCTTTAGTCTCGTGTTGTTGTTGCCCAGTCATGTTTGACTCTGAGACTCCATGGACTGCAGCATGCCAAGATTCCCTGTCCTTCATCATCTCCTGGAGCTTGCTCAAACATGTCCATTGAGTCACTGATGCCATCCAAACATCTTGTCCTCCATCATCCCCTTCTCTTCCTACCTTCAGTCTTTCCCAACATCAGGGTCTTTTCTAAAGATTTGGCTCTTCGAATCAGGTGGTCAAAGTATTGGAGCTTCAGCTTCAGCATCAGTCCTTCCAGTGAATATTCAGGATTGATTTCTTTTTGGATTGACTGGTTTGATCTCCTTGCAGTCCAAGGGACTCTCTAGAGTCTTCTCCAACTTGTGTTAGATATACTTGTCAGTTATATGTTTTTTGGTAATTTCATTGTTTTCTCTTTTTATCTATCTTTGTTCTTTAAATAAATATTTTTAATCTAGTTGTAATTTATAATTGGATGTTTTATTCATCTATTCTCTTTCTTCATGATTATTATTTTTACTAAAAGCAGTTTTATAAGCTATGACCCATAGTTTTGTCATATAGGTAACTGAATTTTATTTTGCCCAACTAATCTTTTGCATGTTTGAGTTTATAATGGATATTTTAAGTTAATGGGAAATTTTAAAATATAATTTTCTTCACTGTTGTATCTCAACTGGAAAGCAAGGATATGTGCTAATTCCACCCACCCCCCTCTACCCCTGCCGATCTTGGTGGGTCATGAATTCCAACTTCTGTCTCTATAGCATTGATGAACTGCTGAAATCTTGGCTTCAGGCTCTAGTGGCTTTGCTGTATTTTTTGCTTGGTTTTTCAAAGTCTCTGCTTGGGAAAGGCTTAGGAATTGGCAAATGGCTCAAGGGCAAATGACTGCCTCATTTTGGGCCGTCCTCTTTGTTTTTCCTTCCTCCCTGTCATGCTTTGGCCTCTTTGGTCTATCCTCCCTGACCTGATGAAACTGCCTCAAGCCCCAGTCTACCACTTTGTGTTTAGGAATGATGGTCCAAATCACCAACACCTCCGAGGGAAAAACCAGTCATCAATGTGTGTTCAGTGCGGTCTGCCCCTCTTTTCTTTGGAAACTTTGCTCAACTGCTGATTGTCTTTGTTGCTTCCTGATGCCTTCACTGATGCTTTCAAACATTTAAAACATCTTTTATTCATCTTTCATAATTGTTTTTGGCAAGAGAATTGGTAATGAGAATGCAAGATTTTCCCCTTCTTAAAATGGTCAATTCCTTTAAAATCTTAATCTTGGCTTTTATTTTAGTTGACTCTATTTTATGCTCATCCCTTAACTTACATTTCAAAAAGTCTGTTTTCTTTAATTTATTAAAAAACACAAAGTGGATAGTTTCTAAAAATATCTTCAGTTAAAAAAAATTTTTTTTTTACTGTAAATCAGTTTCTTACTATAAATCAATTTATGTGTATACCCTGTATCCCTAAAGGACTTTCTTTATGGTATTAATATTGCATTACCCAGTCTTAAGACAGAAGAAACCTGCCCATGTTCTGTATTTTAATAGAAAAAATGAAAAACAATTCTTGTAAGTCCCCTGTGCTCTTCACTTGGGTGTGGAGTACACCTCTTATATCTTAAACCGAAGGGGGTTGTTTTTATTGGATATCTACTACGCAGATTTCAAAGGTCAGTGAATCATTGGTTTAGAATGATTCTGCTAGCTTTGCTCTTGTCTTTGGACTGAATTCACTGACTCAGAAGGGACTTTATTCCTGAATCATTAGAGAACACCCAGGGTAGCATTTCAGAAGTAACAATCCCAAGTGCATTGGCTTCCTTGCCTCTTCCATTATTAAACCCTTGACTTTTAAACACCTCCCATCAAAGATGCCGTATACCCCCCACTTATTAGCCTCAGTTGCCTTGGGTACAGAGAGTTATATAAAATGAGAGTTTTAGAAAGATACTGCCTTAAAAGTTAATCTCGTAGACGAGTGGATGCCAAGTGTGGGATAAGGAAAAGAGCAGAACTTTTATGTCAAGCAATCTTGGTTACTCCAACCCTCAAACTTCTTAACAGTGAAAAGGTCATTTAAATTGTTCTCATTGTAAAACTGGTATGATAATGTACCCTCCTTAAAGGATTATTATAAGCACAAACAACACAATCTGTACACTCTTGGGACAAAGAAAGGGCTCCAAATTCTAGCTATTATTATTACTTTTATTATTATTCTAATGATAATCATTAGTAACTTCTTTTTGGGTACCAGACTCCTTTGTGAAATTTATGTATTTTGTATATTAAGCACGGTTTTGTAACATTTCTAATATGATGAGATGGGGAAAGGGGTCAAGGGGAACTAGGGTGTGGCAATGAAAAGAGAAGTCTCATGGGATGTTCCTTAGGCTAACTTTTGCAACATCAGTGATCCAGCTCAGTCATTTGGGGGGCAGGTCTTCTACATCAGAGTCCCAACAAAGCCCTGTTACAATTATCTGTGCTATTTTCCCCAACGTTTCGTTTTTGCTGCCATTTCTAGACCTCATTTTACTATGAAGGCCTGCACAAGCTGATTTCAATTTAACATCCAGTCAGAACTCCTGCGTCAGATACTAAGTTACAACCACACAGAGCAACTGTGGTATTCTCTGACTATGGTAACATTTTTCCTCTTCCATGCATTTTTTTTCAAACCATTTACTAGCCTGATGAGCTTCGATTGTGCTTTTTCATTTGTTATTGTCAATACTAATTTTTAAATGCTTCCTCCTTCATGATTCAGCATAAGCATCTTCTCCTTCTTCTTCCTTTTCTTTTTCTTTTTTAGTGGGCTGTGCCAGCTAAGACAGATGTAATATTTGATGTTATCACCTGAGAATACTTGAGAAGCCTTTCTGTTCTCTTTTTAGATTTATATACCATATCTGTGCTAATTTTTTATTATATAATTTCAGGTGTGTTGTATGTATGTGTTAGTTGCTCAGTTGTGTCTGATTGTTTGCAGTCCCATAGCCTGTAGCCCACAGGCTCCTCTGTCTATGGAATTCTCCAGGCAAGAATACTGGAGTGGGTTACCTTTTTCCTTTTCCAGGGGATCTTCCTGACTCAGGGATCAAACCCAGATCTCCCTCATTGCAGGCAGATTCTTTACTGAGACACCTGGAAAGCCTGAGATTCAGGTATACAATATATTAATAGTAATTTTTTATTAGATTATACTGTATTTGAAATTATTATAAAATATAAAGCCTTCTCAGGTGGTTCAGATGGTAAAGAATCTGCCTGCAATGCAGAAGAACTGGGTTTGATTGCTGGGTTGGGAAAAATGCCCTGGAGAAGGGAATGCAATCCACTCCAGTATTCTCACCTGGAGAATTCCATGGACAGAAGAGCCTGGCTGGTTATAGTCCATGGGGTTACAAAGAGTCAGATATGACTGAGCAACTAACACTTTAACTTTCATAAAATATAAACTATATTCCTTGTGCTGTACAATATATCCTTGTAGCTTATTTATTTTATATATTGTAGTTTTACTTTTTAATCCTCCATCCCTATTTCGTTCTTTCCCCTTTCCTCTCCCCACAGGTAACCACAGTTTGTTCTCTGTATCTGTAAGTCTGTTCTATTAGATTCATTTGGTTGTTTCATATCTTAGATTCCACATAAAATTGACAATATAGAGTATTTGTCTTTCTCTGTCTGTTTCACTAAGCATAATACCCTCCAGGCCCATCTGTATTGTTGCAAATGGCAAGCATTCATTCTTTTTAATGAATGAGTAATATTTCAGTGTGCATATATAGCACATCTTCTTTATGCATCTGTTGATGGACACTTAGATTGCTTCCATATTTTGGCTATTGTTAATAATGCTGCTATGAACATGAGTACATGTATCTTTTCAAATTAGTGTTTTCATGTTTTTGGATATATATACAGGAATGGATTTCTGGATTGTATGATAGTTCTAGTTTTAGGTTTTGGAGGAGCCTCCATATTGTTTTCTATAGCGGCTCTGTCTTCTTTACCAGGAACTCTTCCCTTACTCCTCATAGTTTCTATAATATTTTATTCTGTATAGTGGAAACTTGTACTTGCTATTATTCATCTTCCAGGCTATGAATTTCTTTAAAAAATTTTTTTATTATTTAAAAATTTTTTGTTGGAGTATGTTGATTTACCCTGTTGTGTTACTTTCTGCTGTACAGGAAAGTGAATCAGTTATATATATATATGTATTCACTCTTGTAAAAATTATTTTTCCATTATAAAATATTAAGCAGAGTTCTTGAACTGTTTATTTTGCTTTGCATTTTATGACAATGAGGTACAATTTTTTTAACTTTGTAGGCAGTCAATAAGGGCCACTAAAAGCAGAACTCAAAGAGGGAGCTCAGCCCAGTGCTCTGTGACAACCTAGAGGGGTGGGAGATGCAAGGGGGCTCAGGAGGGAGGGGACATATGTACACCTGTGGCTGATTCTTGCTGATGCACGACCAAGACCAGCACAGTATTGTAAAGCAGCTGTCCTCCAATTAAAAGCAAAAAAAGGAGGACAGTTTAAGAGACCTCTGAAAGAGAAAAAAAATGAAAAACAAAAACAAAACAGAACTCAAGCGTATATTTAATGATAATGTTTTCCACTTAGGTGCCACTGGTGAACTAGACAAACACTAGGCAGACTAGAAGTAACTATCCTCAAAATCTATAGTTATGATTTTGCTTGCATGTATGGTTAATTGTGAGTAGATGGTTATTTAAAGTCATGTTGCCTTAGTTTTTGTGGTCCCAACTGTAATTACTGAGCCAGAGAAGGACTTATTAATTATAAGATTATGAATCATATTAATTATAAGATTAATTATTAATTATAAGATCGAGTAGTTATTAATTATTAGATTGATATTAATTATAAGATTGAGTAGTTCACACTGTACAGAATTATTCCAAATTTCCTTCATGGGGTCGAGAGGCTATTTCTAGACCTTTATGCCCTGATTTCAGAGTCCTGAAACAAAGTTTTCATTCTCTTACTTTCAGAATTAACACTTCCTTTATTCGAGATCTTGTTAATGATTTTACTCAGTTTCCTAAGTCAGAAACCTATGTTCCCTCCACTCTCTCCTTTTCTTTATTTTGCTTATAATCCCTGCCTAAATCTATCAGTTTATTTAAGTTTAAAAATGAAATGCAGCTCTTACTTCTATTTTTTATGAATTATTATCTTTTCCTTCTTGGAAAGAGTAGAGACCTGTTGCCTACTCATATCCCTTGTCCTAATCTCTTTCCCACTCTAGACCATTTTATTTATTTATTTTAAATATAAATTTATTTATTTTAATTGGAGGCTAATTACTTTACAATATTGTAGTGGTTTTGCCACACATTGACATGAATCCGCCATGCGTGTACATGTGTTTTTAAAATACTTGAGTGTTTAAGCAATGCCAATGAAAAAAAATGATATACCATCTCTGCTATTTGAACATCTGTTAGATTCAGATGACTAAATTATGGAATTGAAACTCCTTAATTTTTACCGAAGAGTTGACTCATTGGAAAAGACTCTGATGCTGGGAGGGATTGGGGGCAGGAGGAGAAGGGGACGACCCAGGATGAGATGGCTGGATGGCCTCACTGACTCGATGGACGTGAGTCTGAGTGAACTCAGGGAGATGGTGATGGACAGGGAGGCCTGACATGCTGCGATCCATGGGGTTGCAAAGAGTTAGACATGACTGAGTGACTGAACTGAACAGAACTGAATTTTTACCTAACCTGTATTCTCAGCCTCATCTCCTACTCCTCTCTATGCAACTCAGTTCCAGGAACACACTTGATCCTTTAGGGCTCCCTTGGGCTCTTTTGCTTACTGTTCTCTGTCCTTCTTTGCTATCAAGTTCCTACTTACTAGTCAAGATACGACAAAATATTGATTCCCAGGTAGGAAGTTGCTCTCTCTATGGGGTTTCTCAGCCCTTGTTAATGTGCCTTCAGTAGTTACTGCCCTGGGTGATGATACTCCTGACCAGAGTTCTCAGACTTTTTAATCAATAGAAGTTGATGAGAGGCCAGATGAGAAATTCAGGCAAGGCTGCTAAGGACTAGATGTTCTCTGGGGCGCCTCCTCTTCTAAATCATGACAATCCTTGGTGGATATTGATATCACCAGATCTGCCAATAGTAATGTTCTGGGGCACAGTCTTAATTTATAACTTTCCATTTCCTTATCTTCTTTTCCTTTCTTTCTAACCACCCACTCATTCTGATTTAATGAACTCTATCTCAGAATGAAACATTAGAGGTTCACAGATTTAGACATGTGACCTTGGACACATAAGAGGTTCTTGCTACACGTAGTCCACACAAAAGGCCTTTAATTAGACATGTGAAACGTATTAGTCACATGCTGTTGAGAAAACTGAAAAAAAAGGACCCATCCCAGGCCCAGATGTGCCCTTGGAAAGTATCAGGCCAACAACAGGGAAGGAGGGGTTAGGGTTTCAGCCATGATTACTCCCATCTGTTGTTACTTAAAACCAAAAAAAGTTTCTCAAATGAACACTAGACATGGGAAAAATTATAAGAAGCTGATATCAGAGCTGGATTAAATATGTAGCATTAATAGCTTAATAGCCCTGAATTTTGAGATGGAATATTAGATTTCAAATTTTGTGAAAGCCTCAACTGCTTTTTGTTTCTTTTCTTCTTTGACTTTTCTCTTCTTGAGTTTGATACTTCTGTGATGAGTCTTGGAGAAGGCAATGGCACCCCATTGCAGTACTCTTGCCTGGAAAATCCCATGGATGGAGGAGCCTGGTGGGCTGCAGTCCATGGGGTCGATAAGAGTTGGACACGATTGAGCGACTTCACTTTCACTTTTCACTTTCATGCATTGTAGAAGGAAATGGCAACCCACTCCAGTGTTCTTGCCTGGAGAATCCCAGGGATGAGGGAGCCTAGTGGGCTGCCGTCTCTGGGGTCGCAGAGTCGGACACGACTGAAGCGACTTAGCAGCAGCAGCAGTGATGAGTCTAGAACATATCAAATACTATAGCAAATACGTTCATTCTATTTGACTTGGCTAGATCAGAATTTTTTCATACAAACTTTTGGACACTTACTACACTGACCCAATCAGGTATGGAGTGATACCAATTTTCCTTATGAATTTAAGGATCAGAGAATAACTGTAAGTGGCAGGGAGCTCAGCTGAAAGCATATTGATTTAACTTTACTAATTTAATAAGCCACCATTTTAACAAAGAGAATGTTACAATGCACAATAGATTTTATGTTATTAGCTAGTCTTACCTTTTGTGGTCAACAGAGTTTATGGTAGTATGGACCCTCCATGACTGTTGGTATTATTAAACAAGTGAATGAACCAACTGAAGTCTCACAGATATGTTCATGATATGCTGATGTCTGGAAATTATGAATGACTGAGGTGACAAGAATAGTTTCATTCTTTGATTTAAAATTTTAATTTGTTGCTGTCCATTATAATTTGAGATCCAACTGTAAATTTATATGTCCTAAGAAGATAGTTTTATCTGTGTTTAACCTTGCTAATGTATTTTCCTTCAAGGCAGTCGATGAAGTGTTTTATTTGTTTTACAAAATTGGAAAAAAGCATTAAACTTAAAAGCAAATAATTCTCCTGAGATACTTTAAACTGTGATTAAATGTGGAATCTTTGAATACTTTTTAAATGTGGAAAATAAAGGATGTAGTATTAAAATAGCAACTAAATATTGCTTTTTTCTTCATGCAATCACATTTTAAAAAACACACCTAATACAATATGTTGCTTTCACTACTATTGCCACCAAAGAGTCAAATTGAGAGGCTTCATTCATTATAGCTATAGATAATCACAGTAAAGAGAAAAGCTATTTCATCAAGTTATGGGAAATGTGAACAATTTCTCTCTCTAAAGCTGGTTTACCGGAAAAATCAGGATCGTAACTTAACCACTGAAAAATGTTTGTTTTTGTTTGTTTTTCCTTCCTATTGTAAATCTGAGGGAAATGTGACAAGGTTGGTTTTAACATGTTCAAATGTGTGCCTAGTGGATGTCTTAAACCAGGAGATAAATGTTTGTATTTCTGGGGATAAAAACTTAACACGCTTGGCACCCACATAGTATGCTGATTGGATCAGGAAATGAACCAATGATTGCAGTATTTCCTGCTCTGGGGGACCAAAATACCTTTCCAAATGTCATTTTAGAGATGTTTTTAAAGTTTGACAAACTGAACTAACACAAACTGTGCCTCTTCCAGCACTCAACCATAGAATATTTGGGAAAACTTGGAAGCAAAGTAAATTTTAAATAAATAGCTCTTCTTTTTTTAAAAAATGGACATCCCCAGGGAACAAAATGAAAACACCTTCAAATGAGAGAGATAAGCAAGGCTAAACTGGAATGGTTCATGGGTGTACCCTGACTTTGTTTTATTATTGTTTAGTCTCTAAGTCGTGTCCAACTCTTTTGCAACTCCTTGGACTGTAGCCCACCAGGCTCCTCTGTCCATGGGATTTCCCAGGCAAGAACACTGGAGTGGGTTGCCATTTCCTTCTCCAGGGGATCTTCCTGACCCAAGGATCAAACCCACATCTCCTGCATTGGTAGGCGGATTCTTTACTGCTCAGCTATGAGGAAAGTCCCATATCCTGCCTAGATGGACTTCTATGGCTGGGGTTTGACATGGGAGCTACAGCAAGCTTTAGGTCTATAGGTACTATATGCAGAAGGAGCTAGAACTGGGTTGCCCATATAAAGCAAGGAGTCTGAGATGATTGTGTTGTCCCTAAACCTGCTTCTAGAAAAACAGGCTAGGACATTTAGAACAAGAATGACTGGACACTGGACAGAAAACATAATCCTGGAGAACTCAATACATCAAGTCCATTTTGGGAATTCCCCATGGCATAAGAGTGAAGAGACAATAAAAAACAGAGTCCTACTGTGTAGCACAGGAAGCTCTTCAATATCCTGTAATAAACCGTAATAGAAAAGAATATGAAAAAGAATAAATATGTATATAATTGAATTACTTTTGTACAACAGAAATTGACACAGTATTATAAATCAACTATGTTGTTCAGTTGGTTCGTCGTGTCCAACTCTTTGTGACTACATGGACTGCAGCACCCCAGGCTTCCCTGTCCTTCACTATCTCTCTGAGTTTGCTCAAACTCATGTCCATTGAGTTAGTGATGCCATGCAAACATCTTGTCCTCTGTCATCCCCTTCTCCTCCTGCCTTCAATCTTTCCCAGCATCAGAGTCTTTTTTAATGAGTCAGCTCTTTGCATCAGGTGGCCGAAGTATTGGAGCTTCAGCTTTAGCATCAGTCCTTCCAATGATTATTCAGGATTGATTTTCTTTAGGATTGACTGGTTTGATCTCCTTGCAGTCCAAGTGACTCTCAAGAGTCTTCTGTAACACCACAGTTCAAAAGCATCAATGTTTTGACACTCATTCTTCTTTATGGTCCAACTTTTATATCCATATATCACTACTGGAAAAACCATAGCTTTGGCTATACAGACCTTTGTTAGCAAAGTGATGTCTCTGCTTTTTAATTCAATGTCTAGTTTTGTCATAGCTTTTCTTCCAAGGAGCAAATGTCTTTTAATTTTGTGGCTGCAGTCACTGTCTGCAGTGATTTTGGAGCCCAAGAAAGTGAAATCTGACCCTATTTCCACTTTGTCCTCATCTTTTGCCATGAAGTGATGGGACTGGATGCCACGATCTTAGTTTTTCTGAATGCTGAGTTTTAAGCCAGCCTTTTCACTCTCCTCTTTCACCTTCATCAAGAGGCTCTTTAGTTCCTCTTCACTTCCTGCCATTAAAGTGGTATCATCTCCATATCTGATGTTGTTGATATTTATCCTAGAAATCTTGATTCCAGCTTGTGAATCATAGTTAAGTATTTTGTATGATGTACTCTGCATATAAGTTAAATAAGTAGGGTGACAGTATACAGCCTTGACTTACTCTTTTCCCAATTTTGAACCAGTCCATTATTCCATATCCAGTTCTATCTGTTGATTCTTATCCTGCATACAGGCTTCTTAGGAGGTAGGTAAGGTGGTCTGGTATTCCCATCTCTTCAAGAATAAATCAAGCATACTTCAATAAAATTAAAAAGCAGAGAGATTACTTTGTCAACAAAGGTCCGTCTAGTCATGGCTATAGTTTTTCCAGTAATCATGTATGGATGTGAGAGTTGGACTATAAAGAAAGCTGAGTGTTGAAGAATTGATGCTTTTGAATTGTAGTGTTGGAGAAGACTCTTGAGAGTCCCTTGGACTGTAAGGAGATCCAACCAGTCCATCCTAAAGGAGATCAGTCCTGAGTGTTCATTGGAAGGACTGATGTTGAACCTGAAACTCCAATACTTTGGCTACCTGATGTGAAGAGCCGACTCATTTGAAAAGACCCTGATGTTGGGAGGGATTGAGGGCAGGAGGAGAGGGGGACGATAGAGGATGAGATGGTTGGATGGCATCACTGACTCAATGGACATGGATTTGGGTAGACTCCAGGAGTTGGTGATGGACAGGGAGGCCTGGCGTGCTGCAGTTTCATGGGGTCACAAAGAGGTGGACATGACTGAGTGACTGAACTGGAACTTCAATAAAATAAATTTTTTTAAAGCAGAATGAAGAGACAGTATTCACATCCACTTTCCTTTCTTCTCCGGAAAGTATCAGGAATTGGAATGGCATTGCATTTCTTACCAGTAGCCCTGGATCTCGAGAACAGCAGGGGGCTTGTTTTAAAGTTCAGGGAAAAGATTTACCCCTGGAAATCTATGCCTGTACATGTGTCAACTGTCAGGATGAAATAAAAACACCTCTAACAGGCAAGCTCTCAAATAAAATGAAAAAAAAAAAAAGAAAAAAAGAAATGAGAAGCCCAAACACTCAGGGAAAGGAGAATCTCATAGGAGAGAAGGAAAAGGAATTCTCAAGGCAGTAACAAAGGGATTTTTCCAAGGATTAGGTCTTCCTAAAGAGCAAACAGTCTAGTTTTGGGCTAAGAGAACACAGGGATTTGGTGGAATTTTTCCAGGAAAAACAAAATGCCATGGACGGATCGTCCAGTGTGTTGGGAGTTTTATGGCTCTCATGGAATATTGGGTTTAAACTGGTAATTGACACAAGAAAACTAAAGGAGAAACAAAGTCATTTATTAACTTAAGTATTAACATCCCTGAAAAAGAGTCATACAAGAAAGGTGTTTCATTGAATCTTTAAGGAGTGAAGGACCTCTAACTTGTACTGTTTCACAGAATACAAAGAGAAACTATCCCAACTGCTTTTAAGGGTGTTATATTTTTGATACCTGTAGTAGACAGAACAACCGTCTCCCAAAGATATCCTAATCACAGAGCCTGTGAATATGCGACATTACATGGCAATGGGCAATTATAGTAGCAGATGGAATGAAGGCTGCAAATCTGCTGAGTTTAAAATAGGTTTCATGGAGAAGGAAATGGCAACCCACTCCAGTATTCTGGCCTGGAAAATCCCATGGACAGAGGAGCCTGGCAGGCTACAGTCCATGGGGTCTCAAAAGAGTCAAGACATGACTGAGCTATTAAAACAACAACAAAGGAGTGAAAAAAATAAATAAATAAAATAGGTTTCAAGGATTGTCCAGGTGAACTCTGTAGAATCACAAAGGTCCTGAAAAGTGGAAGAAGTCAGAAAAGAAGGTTAGAGTGCTGTAATACAAGAAAGGCTCAACCAGCGATCACTGGCTTTGAAAATGGAAGAGGACCATGAGCTAAAGTAGGTGGAAGGCCTCTAGAAGCTGCAAAAGGCAAGGAGCATCCAGAAAGGAGTGCCACCTTGCTGGTTCTTTGATTTGAGCCCATTGAGACCTGTTTTGGATTTGTGATCTCCAGAACTGTATGAGCTAATGAATGTACATTATTTTAAGCCTCTAAATTTATTTATTATTAAATTTATTTATTTAAACAAATAAATTTATTTGTGGTTGTTTGTTATAGCAGCAATAGGAAACTAATACAATTCCCAAACTGTGATATTTTACAGTGCAAAAAGTATACAGACCAATTTCATTTATGAGCATGAATATTAACATAATAAAGTACTAGCCAAAAATCCATCCAGCAGTATATGTTAGGGTTTCTCCAAGAACATACAGATAACTCTATTTCAGCACGTATTTATATATGATATTAACAGATCAAAGGGAATGTGTAAAATATATATTGTGTAAAAATTAAATATATATAGTTTATATCTGTAACATAAATTAGTATAAGCTATATATTATCTGAAGTGATATAGAAAAAGCATTTGTGATGAATCAATACCTATCCATGATATAGTCTTAGAAAACTAAAAATGATTGGAAACATCCTTATTATTCCTATCATCTGAAGCAAATGTCATGTGAATGTAAGTGGGGAAGTGTTGTGTTAGAAATGTTCTTTTTAATTTGATATGGAAAGGATAAGGATCCCTCTCACTGCTTCTTGTCAAAGAAATGAAATAGGGGCTATAACAACTGGAAAGAAAGAGGCAAACTTTACAAAATCATTTGTAACAATGTGAGTATATGCATAGAAAATCCAGTGTAAATGAACTATGAAACTGAATATTTCAGCATCAGTTCAGTTCAGTGCAGTCACTCAGTCATGTCCGACTCTGCGACCCCATGAACCGCAGCACGCCAGGCCTCCCTGTCCATCACCAACTCCTGGAGTTCACTCAGACTCACGTCCATCGAGTCCGTGATGCCATCCAGCCATCTCATCCTCTGTCGTCCCCTTCTCCTCCTGCCCCCAATCCCTCCCAGCATCAAAGTCTTTTCCAATGAGTCAACTCTTCGCATGAGGTGGCCAAAGTACTGGAGTTTCAGCTTTAGCATCATTCCTTTCAAAGAAATCCCGGGGCTGATCTCCTTCAGAATGGACTGGTTGGATCTCCTTGCAGTCCAAGGGACTCTCAAGAGTCTTCTCCAACACCACAGTTCAAATGCATCAATTCTTCGGCGCTCAGCTTTCTTCACAGTCCAACTCTCACATCCATACATGATCACTGCATAGTGGCTAAATAAAAAAAATAGGCTTCGTGAATTAGTAATGACCAATTTGAAAATATAAAAACCTCCATTTTATAGAATACCTGGCAATTAAGCAACCCAAACATGTAAAAGAAATATTACAAAAGAAATCTTTAAATGTAAAAGCAAACTTGAATTAGTTGGGAGCTGAACCATGTAGATACATGGAAGGACTGGCTATGGTGAAAATACTTCTCTCCTGAATTGACTTATAAAGTCAGTGCAATCCCACTCAAAATTCCAGTACAACTTTTCATGTAATGAGACAGTTAGCTTCTGAAATTCAAATGGAAGAAATGGTCAACTCCAAGAAACATTGTTCATTTTATTCTGGGGAGAAGTCTACTTTATCAGCACAGACAACAAAAAGCTTTTAAAGAACTTTTAAAGAAAAGCATGGTGGGTCCATTCACCCTGCTAGACATCATGACTATGGAACTGTGATTTGAACTGGTGCAGGGATGTACCATGGAGCAGAGGAGTGACCTAGAGAAGACCCATGTATATACACAATGCTTGGGATAGAGGTGGTGTTCAAATCATTTGGGAAAGAATAGACTCTTCTGTAGATAGAGATGCCAGTTGGCTCTCCATATGGAAAATTATAAAGTTGGATCTCTGTCTCAAATTGCTTACCAGAATGTAAAAAAAAGAGACTTTAAAACATTTAGAAGTAAACATGAAGAATATCTTTGTGAACTTGGGGTAGCGAAGAATTTCTTAAAGAAATAAATACCATAAGTCATAAAAGACAGATAATTTGTCTGAATTAAAACTAATACCTTTGACAAAACATGTTACAAACACGTTTGAAAGTCAAGTAATAGATGGGAAGAAGAGCTATACAACACAAATAGCAAAACATTATATAAGGAAATGTTTATTTCCCAAAAATGATTGCTCAGGAAAGAGGGCTTATCAGAATCTTTCAAGTTTCTGAAATATGTGAGCAAACTAAAACCACCTAGTCAGTGCTCCGTGTGCATGTTTGCAGAAGACCCAGGTTGACACTGCTCAAAACAAGCAAAAGGAATCAAGAAGGTTAATACAGATTATTTATTCCTGGAATGTGACCTCAAATTGCAAATATATTGCCATATATTGTTTTCATATTCATAAGTGTAGTAAAAGTATACATGCTTGGACTGGAAGGGATAGATGTCTTGTTCCTATCGGTGGCTGCCTCAGGGTAGGGAGGGAGGGGAACTGGACTGGGAGAATGTCTGTAGAATAAAAGAGGACAAAGTCTGGTTGTGGAAAAAAAACCTTGTAAAGATTTTTTCCATTGAATAATTTTAACTATTAAAAAAACCTCAAAGATTATTTTTAAAATATTAAGATCAGTTAGTTTTTCAATGGGAAATTTAACTTAGGCACATTCAAGTTAGGACAATTCAAGAAGGATAATAAATCAAAAGGCTAATTATAAAGACGTGGAGGGGTGTAGGGAAGTGCAAGGATCCCAGAGCTGGCAGGCTCAGAACTCTGAGGTCTGCAGGGGTAACACAAGGGGAAGCAGAGGTCTCTGGATGTGGAAGGATAGAGTTATGAAGAAGCAGGGTGATTGAGAGGAGCAATGACCTGCAGCCAAACTAAGGCAATGTCTCAGAGAGGGAGCCAGAGGAGTAAGTGCTTCAGCCTTACTCTCCTCCTGACTTCTCTTCTCCAGCCAAGCCTTCCATCGGCAGTCTCCAGCAGGAAGCTGAGAATAAGGGATCCAGGGCGTGTGGCCCCCACAGGTGAGCTTTCCAGGGCAGAAAGCAGGGTGGAAAAGGAAGTGGATTGGAAGGGCCAAATGATGATAATTGGCACAAGAAGCAACATAGTACATGATCATATTGTGAAAATCATGAATAGTAAGTGGTACTTGGTAGTTCAGAGCAAAGTCTTGAGAGTGTTATTAAACACAGTTTTATGATTCATATTATAGAATAACATTTATATAAATCAACCCCAACGCTAGGCCATATATTGTTTTCATATTCATAAATGTAGTAAAAATATAAAAACTTGGACTGGAAGGGATAGATGCCACGTTCTTCGCAGTGGCTGCCTCAGGGTAGGAGGGGAGGGGAACTGGACCGGGAGAATGTCTGTAGAATAAAAGAGTACAAAGTCTGGGCCTGAAATACCTGAATATTTGTTTGTTTACACTTGATCAGATTTAGATTCAGTTCCCTTTGTGTCCTGAAAGAATCTGAACACATTTCCAAGAATCTCAACTACAGTCAACAGGTTCTGCTACTTGGAAGCCAATGTAAATTTTTTGTTTTTGTGGTTAGTCACTCAGTTGCGTCCCAATTCTTTGAGACCCCATGGACTGTAGCTTGCCAGGCTCCTCTGTCCATGGGGATTCTCCAGGCAAGAATACTGGAGTGGAGTGGCTTCTTTACCATCTGAGCCACCAGGGATGCTCTTTTTGTTTTTAGTGTTGTAATTTTCAGGGCAAGTTATAAAATTATTGATTAGTGCAATTGTAACACAGTTTATTTCTTCACTAGCCTATTGTTCAGTAGCAGTACTTTTACATTTGTAATTAAAAACATTATCATTTATTTGGTTGTGTTGGATCTTAGCTGTGGCACACTGGATCTTTCGTTTTGACACACGGGCTTCTCTTTAGTTGTGGCACTCGGGCTTAGTTGCTGTGTGGCATGTGGGACCTTAGTTCCCTGATCAAGGATAGAACACACATCTCCTATATTGGAAGGTGGATTCTTAATTACTGGACCACCAGGGAAGTCCCAGTAGCAAGACCTTTAAATGGAAGACACTGAGCTCAGCTCAGGAAGTAGTGGGAAGGCAAATGCAGTCATGCGTATGGCCACTCGAAGAGCAGATTGTTTAAAACTGGTGAGTTGCCTTTTCACCAGTTTAAGAGGTGACATGCTCCTAAGACGGAAATCGTGTACGCGAAGTGGATGAAAGACATGAACAACTTTCCAGTTCGTGCTGTCAATTGTATTGTGACATCATTTTTAAAATTAAATATTTAACTTGTTTGTATTCAAATATAATTATCATATAAGCAGAAACCGAGCAAATCGATTTTAAAATGTCCACCACTGTTCATTCTGTGGGCTGCTCATTCTTGTCTCAGCTCCACATATACTTGTTTCCATCTGTTAAACTGAACTACAGTGATCAGCTCCTGAGACCTCAGCTTGAACTGAATCTTTCCATCTCTACTGCTCCTTTATAATTGCCTGGAGCACCCACCTTGTGTGAATTTCTTGTGCCCTGCTCCACATCTTTTTAGATAGTTTTACTTTCTTATAAAGCTTTTACAAGTGAACCCCACCATCATTTCCCCCCTATTTGAATCCTTCCCGATCTCTTCCCATATAAACTCCTGTTGTAATTGTTACATTGCTTTGGATATAGTCTATTTATACATACTGCCTTTTCTGCATTAACTACCAAATATTGTGGCAACTGACCAGGAATGCCTTACATTATCATGGGGACAGAATTAATATACCCTCTTCACTAATAGCCCACCAATTCCTATCTTCATTTCTTACTTGTCCTCTGAGGTGCTGCCTATTCAGCAGACCATATGGATGTCTCTGAGCACCTCAAACTTAACATGTTGAAGACCACACCGATAGTATCCCCCCAGACCTGCTCATCCCACTGTGTTTTCTGTTTAGTCAACAGCACCCTCTTCCACCAGGGGCTGCAAGTTGTGCTGTCATCCTTGAGACAGATCTTTCCTTCTTTCTCACATCCAGTCTTCTTTCAGGATACCTCAATCTTGCTTTCTGTACATCCCATAAATCTGTCTGAATTTAAGCCACGTCCATCGTTGGTCATCCGGACCATTGCAATAGACAATTTACTCACCTTTCCGAGCTTTCTCTTTTCATCTTCCGGCATCTTCTATATACTGTTGATCCTTTTTTTTTTTTTTTCAAATTTCTCTTCCCTTGCCAGTTCCTTAGAGAAGTTTTCCTGACCTTCTTGAATTGGTCAACTCCTTCTATTATTAATTATCAGAATGCTCAGTCCTTCTTAGCACATAGCACATGGTTTTAATATTATATTAATTTGATTCAAGTGTTTTTCCCACTACACCTGCACTGTCCATTACAGCAGCAACTAGCCATAAATGGCTATTTTAACTCAAGTAAAATTAAATGAGATTAAAATCAGTTTCCTAGTCACCTAGCTATATTTCAAGTGCTCAAGAGCCACCATTTTGGGCACTGATGGCTATCATGTTGGGCAATGCAGGGTAAAGAATATTTCCATCAGTGCAGGAAGTTTGGTAAGATAACACACACCAGGCTGGAAGCTCTTCAAGGGCAGACTCTGGTTCTTTTCTAGTCTTTCCTGTTGTTACACTTTCTGTCTTTTCATTGCATTCCCAGAGCCTAGCAACAGGTCTGGCCAACAGAAGGCTGTCCAAAACTTTCGTTAAGCAAATAAAAAAAAGAGTTAATGAATGAGCACCTAGAGCCTTGTGGGGATAAAGTGGAACAGTCCAGAATGTCCCAAATTGTGAGACTTTTCCCAGAGCCTGGTATTTGTGAGCCATTCATCTCTGAGGTCTCAGCACATCATGCTGTTTTCCTCTCCCCTCAGTGACATGCCTGCACAAAACTTTGTTTGGCCGTCTCAAAGCTAGACTTGGAAAAACTCAGTCTGGAGATCCTTCATGCACATTTTGTAAGAGAAGATTCTTTATGGAAATTGAGAAGTACCCGAGCAAGGCTGCATACGTGCTAGCAGATGTGGATCAGTTTGATGCAGTGAATAATTGTCACGTCTGGGGCGTGTTCTTTGGCCTAAAGGAATATGGCAAACGATGTGATGGATCGTGTTTCTCACTTTAGTTTAATTTTACTTTCAGTGGAGAGTTAGTGAAGTACAGGATAGTCTAAAACAATAAGGACGGACTCTGGTTTCAGAAACGCATGTTAAAAGCTGAAAACATCACAAAGGTTTCTTGTGCTTTAACTGAGAGAGAAGCAAATTATGACCCATGGGCCAAATCTATTGTGCCTGTTTTTGTGAATAAAGATTTATTTAAATGAAACCACACCCATTCATTTATTCACCCATTGCTGCTTCACCCTACAACGGCAGAGTTGAGTAGTTGGGACAGAGACTGTGCAGCCTACAAAGTCTACAAGAAATATTTTCTACCTGGCCGTTTACAGAATAAGTTTGCCTGCCTCTGCTTCATTTATTTATTTATTTTTAAGATTGATCTCTTTCTTTATTCATCTGTTTTTGTGTGCTGCGTCTTTGTTGCTGTGGGTGGGCCTTCTCTAGTGGTGAATGCGAGCCGCTCTCTGTTGCAGTGTGTGGCCTTCTCATCGTGGTGGCTTCTCTTGTTGTGGAACATGGGCTCTAGGCTCGCAGGCCTCAGCAGTTGTGGCACATGGGCTTCGTTGTCCCATGGCATGTGGAATCCTCCCAGGCCAGGGATCAAAACCATGCCCCCTGCATTGGCAGCTGGATTCCTAACCCCTGGACCACCAGGGAAGCCTGCCTGCTTTAACTGCTACAGGATCAAATGTTACTTGGTTTGTTTGAGCACAGCTGACAAAATGGTTACTCTGGTCAGTTGCTTTATTTACTGACCACCCTCTTTCCCCCTGCCCCTAATACCAGGGAAGCCCGTCTTTTTGAGGCAGCTAGGTGAGAGTCAGGCTATAGAGCTGAAAGTATGGACAATAGGATTGAGGTAAAATGCCCTTTGGTGGCTCAGATGATAAAGAATCTGCCTGCACACTGTTTACAATAGCTAGGACATGGAAGCATAGATGTCCACTGGCACACGAATGGATAAGAAAGTTGTGGTACATATACACAATGGAATATTACTCAGCTATAAAAATCACATTTGAGTCAGTTCTAATGAAGTAGATGAAACTAGAGCCTATTAATAGCAGAGTGAAGTAAGTCAAAAGGAAAAACACCAATATAGTATATTAACACACACATGTATATATATGCCTACAAAAGTCCATCTAGTCAAAGCTATGGTTTTTCTAGTAGTCATGTATAGATATAAGTGTTGGACTATAAAGAAAGCTGAGCACTGAAGAACTGATGCTTTTGAACTGTGGTGTTGGAGAAGGCTCTTGAGAGTCCCTTGGACTACAAGGAGATCCAACCAGTCCATCCAAAAGGAGATCAGTCCTGGGTGTTCATTGGTCGGACTGATGTTGAAGCTGAAACTCCAATACTTTGGCGACCTGAGGCAAAGAACTGACTCCTTGGAAAAGACCCTGATGCTGGGAAAGATTGAAGGCGGGAGGAGAAGGGGATGACAGAGGATGAGATGGTTGGATGGCATCACTGACTCAATGGACATGAGTTTGAGTAAACTTTGGGAGTTGGTGATGGACAGGGAGGCCTGGTGTGCTGCAGTCCATGGGGCTGCAAAGAGTTGGACACAACTGAGCAACTGAACTGAGCTGATGGAATTTAGAAAGATGGTAATAACAACACCATATGCAAGACAGCAAAAGAGACACAGATGTAAAGAAAAGCCTTTTGGACTCATGGCAGAAGACGAGGATGGGATGATTTGAGAGAATAGCATTAAATCATATATATTAACATATGTGAAATAGATGATAAGTCCAAGATTGATACATGAAACAGGGCACTCAAAGCCAGTACACTGGGACAAGCCAGAGGGATGGGATGGAGAGGAAGGTGGAAGGGGGGTTCGGGATAGGAGGGACACATATACATCTGTGGCTGATTCATGTCAGTGTATGGCAAAAACCACCACAATGTTGTTAAGTAATTAGCCTCCAATTAAATAAATTTTAAAAACATAAAAACAAAGAAAAAAAAAAAAGAATCTGCCTTCAAGGCAGGAGACCCATGTTCAATCCCTGGGTCAAGAGGATTCCCTGGAGAAGGGAATGGCAGTCCACTCCAGTATTCTTGCCTGGAGAATTCCGTGGACAGAGGAACCTGGTGGGCTACAGTCTATGGGGTCCCAAACAGTTGGATGTGGCTGAGTGACTAACACTTCACTTCAAAATGCCCTTTGCCATGCTTTGTGCATTGAGGATCTTCAGGTGTTCATGCCAGAAAAGAGGGAGGTTGGCCTGCAAAGAGAGAGCAGGTCAGGAAACATGTACAGACCAGAGATGAGGCCAGAGAACCAAGAGGGAGATAAGGGGCTCTGGAGGTGAGGCTGTGAAAGAATGTAGGGCCTCAAAGACACATGGACTCTGCACATACAGAAGGCCTTTATATCAGGAGGATTGTTGAGAAACTGAACTTGACAGCTATGCCAGTAGAGGGAGAAATAAGGCAGCACAGCTCTATGGAGCTTCCAGGGAAGCCTGGTCAGGAGGCAAGTGGTTATAAAGAGGTTGGATGTGAACTCAGACTGAGGGTCAACAGGGGTAGATGGAAGCAGAATCTACTAGAGAGAGGGTGGCAGAGAGAGCAGGAGAGCCGCTGGCTGGAGGCTCCCTGACTTGATGTGCTTTCCAAAAGAGGTTCTGTGTAAAGGCAATGAGTAATATTGGCAGGTGTGAAAGAGACAATGAGATTTAAATTTTTAAAAATTTTCTGACTGATATGTGTGTGTTTAATATTTAAGTTCACTTCAGTCTCTCAGTCATGTCCGACTCTTTGCGACCCCATGAACCACAGCACGCCAGGCCTCCCTGTCCAACACCAACTCCCAGAATCCACCCACACCCATGTCCATTGAGTCAGTGATGCCATCCAGCCATCTCATCCTCTGTCGTCCCCTTCTCCTCCTGACCTCAATCTTTCCCAGCATCAGGGTCTTTTCAAATGAGTCAACTCTTCACATGAGGTGGCCAAAGTATTGGAGTTTCAGCTTCAACATCAGTCCTTCCAGTGAACGCCCAGGACTGATCTCCTTTTGGATGGACTGGTTGGATCTCCTTACAGTCCAAGGGACTCTCAAGAGCCTTCTCCAACACCACAGTTCAAAAGCATCAATTCTTCAGTGCTCAGCTTTCTATATAGTCCAACTCTCACATCCATACATGACTACTGGAAAAACCATAGCCTTGACTAGATGGATCATTGTTGACAAAGTCATGTCTCTGCTTTTTAATATGCTATCTAGATTGGTCATAACTTTTCTTCCAAAGAGTAAGTGTCTTTTAATTTCATGGCTGCAATCACCATCTGCAGTGATTTTGGAGCCCAGAAAAATAAAGTCAGCCACTGTTTCCACTGTTTCCCCATGAGGCCCACAAAAAATACAAATGACAGGCCGTGTCACATAAACTCGGCAGTCAGGCTCTTTTGTTTAGTTTTTTGACTCGGCCATGTCCTAGCTGTGTGACTTTGGGCAAGTTACTTAACCTCTCTGTGTCCTGATCTGCTCACCTATAAAATGAAGATACTACTGCTACTACTTCTTAAGATTGTTTTAAGGATGAAATAAGCTTACATTTGTGAAGTGCTCACAACTATGCCTGAGGCACAATGAGTGCTACAGAAGTTTATTAAATACTAGTGGCCTCTTTCTCACCCTTTTAGTTGGCCTGGCTGGAAAAACTAGACACAAACATTGGATATGACTTTAAAATGTCAATTCATATAGAAACCTGTCTCCATTGGACTATGTAAATGCTTTGAAGAATTTGTGTCCTTTAACTAGGTGGCTGGATGTGTATCCATGTTAAAAAAAATTGCTTTTGCCCTTTGAACAGACTGTAAAATAGAGTGTCTGTGTAAAAGTGTTATTTCATTAATCCCAATTCCTGCCTTGCAAAAATACATAATACTGGTCAGAAAAGGAAGTGAAAGGACTGGTGAAGGTGAGGGAAACACAACTTAGGCAGGGGTGTTTGTTTTAAAATCATAGTAAAATACATATAACATGAACATTGTCATCTTTACCATTTTAATACTACAATCCTGTAGTTATAAATATATTTACATTTGTTGCATCTTTGTGAGATGATGAATATTCACTAAACTTGCTGTGATAATCATTTCATGATGTACATAAATGAAATCATGCTGTACAGCCTTAAACTTATATAATGTGGTATGTCAGTTATACCTCAATAAAACTGGAAGGAAAGAAAAGATCTATTCTAAGCAAAAGAAATTGGTGAAAGCAATATTAATAATATATATGACCTAACTCAGTATATTCAAAATATTATCACTTTAACATGTAATAGACATAAGCAGTTATTTACGCAGCAGTTCGTACCCTTCTTTTTGTGTCATGGCTTTGTAATCCAGGATGCATTTTTCACTTATAACACATCTCACTTTGAATGCTGTATTTTCATCAGAAATCATTGATCTGAAATTGGATTCCATGTA
The DNA here is from genome assembly GCF_014754425.2 of Oryx dammah. Lineage (NCBI taxonomy): Eukaryota > Metazoa > Chordata > Mammalia > Artiodactyla > Bovidae > Oryx > Oryx dammah. The sequence continues at coordinate 110,969,990 of NW_024070186.1, forward strand.
ATTTATAGTTGAAAATGTGTATTGCTGTCCATGGGGTCGCAAAGGGTCAGACCCAACCGAGCTACTGAGCAACAACAAACCGTTGAAAAAGTACATTCACATACCCAGTTTCTTCCAGACATGCTTAAAAGTTGTCTGGTAATTGAATCAAGTATCAACCTTAAATTTTAGTTAAAATTAGATTGAAAAGCCAGTTGCTACTCATAACCCAAGTCTAGTTATGAGTAAGTGTCCAAAGGACATTTTACAAAATACTTGACCAGCATTCTTTAAAACTGCCAAGGCCATCAAAAACAAGGAAAATCTGAGAAACTGTTACAGACCAAAGGAGGCTAGGGAGACTTAGCATTTAAGTGTAATGCAGTGTCCTTTTTTGGATCCTGCAACAGGAAAAGGGCATTCAAGGAAAAACTGGAGAAATGTGGATAAAGTCTAAAGTCTGGAGTTTAGTTAATGGTTTTATACCCACGTCAATGTCTTAGTTTTGACAAATGTAGTGATTATATTGGGCTTCCCAGGTGGTGCAGCAATAAAAGAATCTGCCAGCCAATGCAGGAGATGTGGGTTTGATCCCTGGGTCAGGAAGATCCCCTGGAGAAGGGAATGGCCACCCACTCCAGTATTCTTGCCTAGAAAATCCCATGGATAGAGGAGCCTGGAAAGCTCTAATCCATGGGGTTGCAGAGTCAAACACAACTGAGCACGCACACAGTGATTATATAGGTTGTTAACAGTAGAGGAACTCTCTATACCATGATTGCAACTTTTCTGTAAATATAGTTATTCCAAAATAGAAAACTTTAAAGTTAAATACATAACTACATTCACATTGTTGTACAACCAAACTCCAGAACTCTTTATATCTTGCAAAACTGGAACTCCACACTCACAACAACTCTCCATTCTCTCCTTCCTCATCACCCTTGGCAACCACCATTCTATTGTACTTTCTTTTGCAGAGTTTCACTCCTTTAGATAGGAGCCTGGCATGCTATAGTCCACGAGGTTGCAAGAGTCAGACATGACTTGGCAACTAAACCACCACCACCACAGATGCCTCATACAAGTGTAATCATACAGTGTTTGTCTTATTGTAACTGGCTTTGCTAAGTCACTTCAGTCGTGTCCGACTCTGTGCAACCACATAGACGGCAGCCCACCAGGCTCCCCCGTCCCTGGGATTGTCCAGGTAAGAATGCTGGAGTGGGCTGCCATTTCCTTCTCCAATGCATGAAAGTGAAAAGTAAAAGTGGAGTCGCTCAGTCGTGTCTGACTCTTCATGACCCCATGGACTGTAACCTACCAGGCTCCTCCGTCCATGGGATTTTCCAGGCAAGAGTACTGGAGTCGGGTGCCACTGCCTTATCTCCACATAATATCCTCCGGTTTCATCCATGCTGCAGCATGTGTCATGTCAGAATCACCTTTTTTTTTTTAAGGCTGAAAAATATTCCATTGTATGTTTATATCCCATTTCATTTATCCACCCATCAGGTGATGGACACTGAGTTGCTTCTTTCTTTAGCTATTGTGAATATGCTGCTATAAACATGAGTGTGCAACAGGCAAATGGCTCTATGAAAGTCTATGATTTGGCTCCCTGATCTTGTTCCTGGGGATATTAAGATAAGCTTGAGTTCTGAACCAGGTAGACCTGGGTTACAAGCCCATTTTACCCTTTACCAGCTGTGCATTTTGAGATGAGTTTTTAACACTTAAGCCCTATGATCTTGTTTAGTTCTCTGTGATAAAAGAACAGGGATACTTAAACGCAAAGTTGTTTTAGGAGTTAAATAAGACCTTGCACAATGTTGGATACATTGTAAGAATTCAATAAATTCATTTCTCCCTTGCCCTTCAAATGTACCATCTCTTCTGTGATCATTTCTGTGTATCTCCTTCCTTTATTACCAGGAGAAACACAAAAATTATCCATGAAGCCTGAGGTTGGATTATACTAACATTAAACAAAAAATTTCCCCCAGGGTTCCAATAGGGTTGGTCGAACCTTGTTTACCTAAACAAATATTGCTCAGAGCTTCAGGGTTCTTTGAAAGAGCATTGCCATATCCAAGATGACTTATGATCCAATCTTTAATTTGCCTTTTAAAAAGCAGGAAATAGTATTTTTTTTTTCAAAAGCAGTTTCAGATATTTGAATTCAGTTCAATACAAACTTTGAGGGAGTGCCAATTTTGACCCACATATGTTCTGTGATGCTTTACTCAATTAGGCCCACTTTTTTAACCTTGATCTGGTAAAGAAAACAGGACCTTTACTTGTTTATGTTGGCTGCAAATATTTGATTTCATTTCCCTTGGGGAGTGTCATTGAGATAAATACCTTTTTTGTGGTACGTTCAAAGAATATCATAGTATAGTGCCTATACCAGTAACGGTCTATTTATTTAAGCTCAGTTCACTGGTATAAATATTACTTTAAAATGTCAGCAAAAATATATCTCTAAATATTTGGAAAAGTGTACAGAGAGAATTTGTGATTTTAGATCTTGGCAAAAACCTATAAAGAAATAAGGTGCCAGATTTGCTTTATTGGAAAAATTAAGTTTAACTATTATTTTGTTTTGAGAGAAAAAACAGGAGTGACTTGAACTTTGGGGAAGAAAAATAATATAAAGTAAAAGGAATTTTGGTAGAGGTGACATAAAAATGGGCAGATAGAAATGATGCTTGTTCTTAAAATTCCCCATGTCAAAGAGTGCAAAACAGCATTTCAATATCATGATTCAGTCTGACATTAGCTGGTACTGAAATGAATAGATACAAATGAGTTTATTTTCAAGTTCTGACAAATATTACATCAGAAAATAGAATTATATTTATAAAATGTTCTGCTTTTGCAAAAACAACCCTCCTCCCCCAAATACAGATCATAGTTATCGCTGGAAATTCTTTTCCATTGTGTGTGAATATTTAGTGTACATGAGTGCAGAGCAAACTGGGGAACCCAAGAAGTGTGAAGATCCTTGGGGGTTTCAGTGTCATCTAATGAGAGAGAGGATTTCAGTCTTACTCTTAGGGATGAAAACAGGGCTAAGTAAGTAACAGATGGTCCCCAATTCACTGAGTTATGTGTAGTGTTGAAACAAGAGGATGTTGTAGAGTTGTTGAGTGTGTAATCACTGGAGTAGAGTCCATCACCTACCTTGACTCAGTGGGCTTTGAAACCAGGGAGTAGTAGCTGAGGGTGTTTATCCCAGTCCTCTGGTGCCGATTTTCAGAAGCCACGTTGCCAAGCGTTGGAGGTGAGACCGCTAGCAGGGGATTGGCAGCATTGCAATCCCTTTGTTGGAAAGAAGTTCCAAGTATCAGATCTATACTTTCTTAGGTCCCAGGCAGGATTACAAAGTCGTGCATGTGTCCCACCAGTTTCCTCTGTCCCTGGGATTCTCCAGGCAAGAATACTGGGGTTGGTTGCCATGGAATCTCCAGGGTATCTTCCTGACCCAGGGGCTGAAACTGGGACTCTTAAGTCACCTCGATTAAATGAAGGGACTATTACAAAGTCATTGTCCCTTCATTTACTCAAAATAAATGTTTTGAATGATTATTGTTTGCTGAGTATCATCTCAGACCTGATTTCCAAAGATTAGTAAATACATTTTTCTTGTCCTCAAGAAACTCTCCTCAGGATGATTTCCCTGTTCAATGGTATGTGCAGTGTGTTTTCATTATTATTTTTGCTGCTGTTCAGTCACTAAGTTGTGTCCAACTCTTTGGACTGTAGCCTGCCAGGCTCTTCTGTCTGTGGAATTTTCCAGGCAAAGTACTGAAGTGGATTGCCATTTCTTCCTCCAGGGGATCTTCCCAACCCAGAGATCAAACCTACGTCTTGCCTCCTGCTTTGGCAGGTGGAGTCTTTACCTCTGAACCACCATGGGCTTCCCTTCTTATCATTTATAGGTAGAAACCAAAGTCAAAAGACCCACAGTTACTGTGAAGTGGAAATTGAGGGGAGGGAAAGGAGAAGTTCAAGTTAGTGTGGGCTGCTACCATGAAGAGTGAATCAGGATGAAACACAGGATAGTGAGGAGTTAGCAGAACTCCAAGGAGGGAACTTAGGAATGAAGGAGGAAGGTGTCAGTGAAGCCAGAGGAGGACCCCAGAACACAGCTTATAGTTAGTCTCAAGGATACAGAGTATAACTAATTATATGGTATTGAGACCATCACACCTGTGAGAACTGAACAGAGCCTGATCTGTCATCTAAGCAACTTACTCTTTCAGCGCAACAAAGTGAAGCTAGAGGGGTGGCCTGACTTGCTTTAGTTAAAAAGAGCAGTAAAGAAAGAAGCACTTTTTCTTGGTTGCAGAAATACACTTAAAACATCCATATTGTATAGAATTTTAAAAGTCCATATGTTGGTGGCCTCAGAGATCTTTCCAAGATTGCATTGTGCTAAACCCACCCCATGCTTTTCAGAGATCTTGTCTAAATGATCTCCTGAGCATTTGACTCTGGTCACTCTTTCCTGTTTGAAACTTCAGGCTCCTTTAGTGACACTGATTTTTCTCCTCCTCTGGCCAGTCTTTCTCAGTCTCCTTTCCAGGTTCTCTGACTTTGCTAATCCTCTACATCCCGCTTCCTGGGGTTCTGTCCATCTTTTCAGCTCTTACAATCGTCACGCTCTTTCTGAGCAATTGAATACTTTCCATCTGGAAGTTGATAATTTCTAAACATACGTCTTAAGCGAAGTTCTATCTCCTGGATTCCAGGCCCTCATTCTAATAGCCTTCTACACACGTCTACTGGAATGCTCTTTATTCGTCTCAAACTCATTCATTAAACATAAAACTGAAGATATCCTCACAAATTTGATCCTTGTGTTGGGAAGATCCCCTGGAGAAGGGAATGGCCACCCTTCTCCAGTATTCTTGCCTGGAGAAACCCAGGGACAGAGGAGCCTGGTGGGCTACAGTCCATGGAGTTGCAAAAGAGTCAGATATGACTTGGCGACTAAACAACAACAACTCTGACCAAAAAGATTCATATTGCCTGGGTGCTTGTTAGAAATGCAGAATCTAGGCCCCACCTCTGACCTAATGAAACAGCATTTGCTTTCTACTAATATTCCCATGGGAAATAGATGGGGAAACAGTGGAAATGGTGTCAGACTTTATTTTTTGCAGCTCCAAAATCACTGCAGATGGTGACTGCAGCCATGAAATTAAAAGACACTTACTCCTTGGAAGGAAAGTTATGACCAACCTAGATAGCATATTGAAAAGCAGAGACATCACTTTGCCAACAAAGGTCCATCTAGTCAAGGCTATGGTTTTTCCTGTAGTCATGTATGGATGTGAGATTTGGACTGTGGAGAAAGCTGAATGCCAAAGAATTGATGCTCTTGAACTGTGGTGTTGGAGAAGACTCTTGAGAGTCCATTGGACTGCAAGGAGATCCAACCAGTCCATTCTAAAGGAGATCAGCCCTGGGTGTTCTTTGGAAGGAATGATGCTAAAGCTGAAACTCCAGTACTTTGGCCACCTCATGTGAAGAGTTGACTCATTGGAAAAGACTTTGGTGCTGGGAGGGATTGGGGGCAGGAGGAGAAGGGGACGACAGAGGATGAGATGGCTGGATGACATCACTGACTCAATGGACGTGAGTTTGAGTGAACTCCAGGAGATGGTGTTGGACAGGGAGGCCTGGTGTGCTGCAATTCATGGGTTGCAAAGAGTCGGACACGACTGAGCAACTGAAATGAACTGAATATTCCCAGGGTATTTCTGTGCGCATTTAAGTTCGTGAAGCCCTGGGCTACAAGACTTAGAGCAATGACCCTCAAGGGTGGGAGAGGAGGGGAGCAGTTTTGTCCCTGAAGACACATTTGACAATATCTGGTGGGATTTGGTGGTTGCTACTGGTATCTCATGGATAGAGGCCAGGGCTGCTGCCAAATAACCTACAAGGCATGGGACAGTCTCCTAGAACAAAGAATGACCTAGCCCCAAATGTCAGAGGTTGAAAGACCTAAATTCATATTAAAAAAAGAAAAAAAAGAAAGAAAGATCTTTGCATGGAGAAACAAGTTTTGCCCAATTCCATATAGGCATTGCTGGTTGTAAAAATGTTAAAAATCCACTAAATTCTGAGTAGGTATTTCCTCTGGAAAGAAAAGGAAGAGAGCAAGGTTAGGGAACATACATGTAATATTTTACCTAAAATAAGCTACAATTATAAGGCTAAGTAGCTTTGCCAAATTATACCAATTAGCTAAGCCTCTAGTAGTTTAAAGAAGCATAGGAATAGATAGCAAAAATGGAAAGATTAAAAAATAAAAATGTGTTTTTTGAAGGGATAATGATCAAAATAAACTCAGAGCCTTATGTAATTGTGGGTAGGCACATAAACAATTTTTGGTTTTGGCCAGTTCACAAAGACCTGCCTTGATTCTGTCTGCTATCAGAGAAGTGTTGAAAATGTTGTCTCCTCTCACTTCCTGGATATGCCCTACTTTTGCGGTGCCATGTAAACAAGCAAACTGGCACTTTCAAGGGGAGCTGTAATATGAAGACCGCATGTGATGGAAATTGTGTTCCCTTGCTAATCCGTTCCTTTTCTACCTGACCTTAACATGTTTTAGTTTGTCATGACTTCATCCTCTTAACACATTATGTTCTTTCCCTAAGTGATTGCATCCATTTTCACATTCAGATCTCAAGTGCAGAGAGCTCTAGACCTCAAATGGCCAACTGCTCATTCAACATCCCACTGGAAGTCCTATGGGCAATTCAGAACTGTGCTTAGTTGCTCAATCATGTGCGAGTCTTTGCCACTCCATGCACTGTGACCCACCAGGCTCCTCTGTCCATGGGGATTCTCTAGGCAAGAATATTGGAGTGGGTTGCCGTGCCCTCCTCCATGGGACTCTTCCCAACCCAGGGATCGATCTCCGGACTCCTGCATTGCAGGTGGATTCTTTACCACCTGAGCCACCGGGGAAGCCCAAGAATACTGGAGTGGGTAGCCTATCCCTTCTCCAGGGGATCTTCCTGACCCAGGAATCGAACCAGGGTCTCCTGCATTGCAGGTGGATTCTTTACCAGCTGAACAGGGGCAATTCAGAATCCAAGTCTAATTCATTCTCTTTCCACCCACCTCCCCCAGACATACTCCTTTTGTGTATGGGTACACAGGATACAGTAACACCATCCAGCCAACAGCATGTATAGAAACCTGGGAGTCATTTTTGACATCTCCTTCTCCCTTATCCTTCACATCCAGTCTAGCTCTAAGTTTATTGATTCCCCTTTATAAATATATCTCAAGTATGTTGGCATTTCTACAGCTTCGTTACTACTCTTGTTTTGTCCTGGCCTCTGCACCCTCACTGGTCTTCTTACATATTTCAGCATCCATTCCCTCTACTCCCTCACCGCATTTGATCAACCTCCACTCACTATGCCATTTTCCATTCAGTATCCGAGTGATCTCTCCAGGATGCAAATCTGAACATATCACCTCTGTTGAAAACATTGCCTTAGTTTCCTGTTGCTGTTGGGGCCCATCCTGGGATCCTCCACAAGCTCTATGGGACTTGGTCTCTTTCCACCTTGGAAGCCTCATCTCATTGCAGTCATCATCTCTTTTCACTCTTCTCTAGTCCAGCTTCCAGCCACATTGCCACCCCTTCAATTCCTCAAATGCATCAAAGTCTTTCCCAGTTCATAGCTTTGTCACATTCTGCTCATTTTGCTGTTAAACTGACCCCAGCCACCACTTCCCAAATCCTCCACCTAAGGGACGCCTCTTCTTTCTTTAGTTCTCAGTTCAAATATTACGTTCTTAGGAAACTGCCTTAGAAGAGATTATTCCTAATACCCACCTCTGTAGCTGTTGATAGCATTTAACCAGAAAGTAGTTAAATACTTAATTGCATAATTGTCTGCTTGCCCCACGAGACTGTAAATTTCATAAGCAAAGGGCAGTGCTTGCTGTTCTCTGCTGCTTTCCCAGGACTAACCCTGTGGACCCCAAGTAGTGACTGAGTGAAAGGCTGGACCTCTAGAGTAGCTTCAGAAAAGGAGCTATAAGATACTACACAACAATTGGAATTCAGTTATTTGTATTACTTCAGAAAACTTCAGTTCAGTAGGTCAGTCATGTCCAACTCTTTGTGACCCCATGAACCACATCATGCCAGGGCTCCCTGTCCATCATCAACTCCCAGAGTTCGCCCAAACCCATGTCCATTGAGTCAGTGATGCCATCCAACCATATCATCCTCTGTCGACCCCTTCTCCTCCTGCCCTCAATCTTTCCCATAATTAGGATCATTTCAAATGAGTCAGCTCTTTGCATCAGGTGGCCAAAGTACTGGAGTTTCAGCTTCAACATCAGTCCTTTCAATGAACACTCAGGACTGATCTCCTTTAGGATGGATTGGTTGGATCTCCTTGCAGTCCAAGGGACCCTCAAGAGTCTTTTCCAACACGACAGTTCAAAAGCATCATTCTTCGGTGCTCAGCTTCCTTTATAGTCCAACTCTCATTCCATACATGACTACTGGAAAAACATAGCCTTGACTAGATGGACCTTTGTTGGAAAAGTAATGTCTCTGCTTTTGAATATGCTATCTAGGTTGGTCATAACTTTTCTTCCAAGGAGTAAGTGTCTTTTAATTTTATGGCTATAATCATCATCTGCAGTGATTTTGGAGCCCCCCAAAATAAAGTCAACCCCTGTTTCCACCGTTTCTCCATCTATTTCCCATGAAGTGATGGGACCAGATGCCATGATCTTAGTTTTCTGAATGTTGAGTTTTAAGCCAACTTTTTCACTCTCCTCTTTCACTTTCATCAAGAGGCTCTTTAGTTCTTCTTCACTTTCTGCCATGAGGGTGGTGTCATCTGCATATCTGAGGTTATTGGTATTCTCCCAGCAATCTTGAGTCCAGCTTGTGGTTCCTCCAGCCCAGCCTTTCTCATGATGTGCTCTGCATATAAGTTAAATAAGCAGGGTGACAATATACAGTCTTGATGTACTCCTTTTCCTATTTGGAACCAGTCTGTTGTTCCATGTCCAGTTCTAACTTTGCAGGTTTCTCAGGAGGCAGGTCAGGTGGTCTGGTATTCCCATCTCTTTCAGAATTTTCCACAGTTTGTTGTGATCCACACAGTCAAAGGCTTTGGCATAGTCAATAAAGCAGAAATAGATGTTTTTCTGGAACTCTCTTGCTTTTTCCATGATCCAGCAGATGTTGGCAATTTGATCTCTGGTTCCTCTGCCTTTTCTAAAACCAGCTTGAACATCTGGAAGTTCACGGTTCATGTATTGCTGAAGCCTGGCATGGAGAATTTTGAGCATGACTTTACTAGCATGTGAGATGAGTGAACTGTGTGGTAGTTTGAGCATTCTTTGGCATTGCCTTTCTTTGGGATTGGAATGAAAACTGACCTTTTCCAGTCCTGTGGCCACTGCTGAGTTTTCCACATTTGCTGACATATTGAGTGCAGCACTTTCACAGCATCATCTTTCAGGATTTGAAA